>NC_139996.1:41372704-41806313 GCF_964263955.1 Coregonus lavaretus | reverse complement strand
CCTTGGCGAATCTGGAGGAGCTTTTATCTCAAACCCTGATCGAATGATCAATTTATCACCAATTTTCATACAATTCATATTTACTGCAATATAACAGCAGCTTCAAATCGTCTGTTTCTTTTGACCCAGCAGCAGATTATTTATACTCTATAGTAACCTGAATCATTATGGCTGAAGATGTATCACATTTAATATTTTCTCACCTTACGGCCACATAGGCAGACAAACATAAATGTATTAGTCTAGTGAAGTGGGCCAGGTGGGGCTTCTGGGGGACCGGTCTCGATGGATCCTAGAATTTGTGTCGATAAATGGGGCCAGGGCCACGAACATCTGGAAAGGATTGAGTGATTCTCATCGTCAACTCTACAGAGAATTCTGGCTCTGAGTTTGGTGGTTCTTCAAAGGGTTCTCCTATGGGGACAGCTGAAGAATCCTTGTAGGTTCTAGATAGCATCTTTTTTTCTAAGAGTAGAGGCAGTTACAGAAGTTGCACACATTGGGGACTTTTTTGGAAGCCTAGGGTCTGGGAAAAATGTGGTCTTTATAAACGCATTTCATGCAATTGTACATAATTTTACAGTGAAGGAAAAAAGTATTTGATCCCCTGCTGATTTTGTACGTTTGCCCTCTGACAAAGACATGATCAGTCTATAATTTTAATGGTAGGTTTATTTGAACAGTGAGTGACAGAATAACAACACAAAAATCCAGAAAAACGCATGTCAAAAATGTTATAAATTGATTTGCATTTTAATAAGGGAAATAAGTATTTGACCCCTCTGCATAACATTACTTAGTACTTGGTGGCAAAACCCTTGTTGGCAATCACAGAGGTCAGACGTTTCTTGTAGTTGGCCACCAGGTTTGCACACATGTCAGGATGGATTTTGTCCACTCCTCTTTGCAGATCTTCTCCAAGTCATTAAGGTTTCCAGGCTGACGTTTGGCAACTCGAACCTTCAGCTCCCTCCACAGATTTTCTATGGGATTATGGTCTGGAGACTGGCTAGGCCACTCCAGGACCTTAATGTGCTTCTTCTTGAGCCACTCCTTTGTTGCCTTGGCCGTGTGTTTTGGGTCATTGTCATGCTGGAATACCCATCCACGACCCATTTTCAATGCCCTGGCTGAGGGAAGGAGGTTCTCACCCAAGATTTGGCAGTACATGGCCCCGTCCATCATCCCTTTGATGCGGTGAAGTTGTCCTGTCCCCTTAGCAGAAAAACACCCCCAAAGCATAATGTTTCCACCTCCATGTTTGACGGTGGGGATGGTGTTCTTGGGGTCATAGGCAGCATTCCTCCTCCTCCAAACACAGCGAGTTGAGTTGATGCCAAAGAGCTCAATTTTGGTCTCATCTGACAACAACACTTTCACCCAGTTCTCCTCTGAATCATTCAGATGTTCAGTGGCAAACTTCAGACGGCCCTGTATATGTGCTTTCTTGAGCAGGGGGAACTTGCGGGCGCTGCAGGATTTCAGTCCTTCACGGCGTAGTGTGTTACCAATTGTTTTCTTGGTGACTATGGTCCCAGCTGCCTTGAGATCATTGACAAGATCCTCCCGTGTAGTTCTGGGCTGATTCCTCACCGTTCTCATGATCATTGCAACTCCACGAGGTGAGATCTTGCATGGAGCCCCAGGCCGAGGGAGATTGACAGGTCTTTTGTTTCTTCCATTTGCGAATAATTGCACCAACTGTTGTCACCTTCTCACCAAGCTGCTTGGCGATGGTCTTGTAGCCCATTCCAGCCTTGTGTAGGTCTACAATCTTGTCCCTGACATCCTTGGAGAGCTCTTTGGTCTTGGCCATGGTGGAGAGTTTGGAATCTGATTGATTGATTGCTTCTGTGGACAGGTGTCTTTTATACAGGTAACAAACTGAGATTAGGAGCACTCCCTTTAAGAGTGTGCTCCTAATCTCAGCTCGTTACCTGTATAAAAGACACCTGGGAGCCAGAAATCTTTCTGATTGAGAGGGGGTCAAATACTTATTTCCCTCATTAAAATGCAAATCAATTTATAACATTTTTTACATGCGTTTTTCTGAATTTTTTTGGTTGTTATTCTGTCTATCACTGTTCAAATAAACCTACCATTAAAATTATAGACTGATCATTTCTTTGTCAGTGGGCAAACGTACAAAATCAGCAGGGGATCAAATACTTTTTTCCCTCACTGTAGATGACAGTCTTTTTTAATACCTTTTGCTGACTCACCCAATGATGCGCAGCTCCCTCAGCTCGTGGCAAAAGCCCATCTCGCTCTTGTTTTAGCCTACTTTGTAAAACAATGCCGTGTTCGCTCACTAGGCCTATTTGTATGTCGATAACATATTTGGTAGCCTACAGACAGATTGGTCTTCTCTTTTCAGCAGGAGCCATTTGCTTTCCATCCTGTGTTTTCCCACAATTGTATTACAAATATTGTAAAGGCCTGTTTGGCTGCATGCTGTTCACTGACAGATTTACAGTGTGTTCCCGACTGTAGCCATGCCTTGGGATTGGGCTACAGATAATCCACAGCTAGGCTATTAAAAAAATTAGCTAAATTATAGGCCTACTCCTGTTGTAGTATTCTGAATATTTTCATTTATTTCTGAACAGATAGCAGTAATTCTATAACTTTAGCAAATCTGATTTAATTTATCAGGGGGGGCTGTAGCACCTCCAGCATCCTTCCCGCCAACCTGGTCTCAGAGCATTTTGTTTTATTCTGTACATGAAGCCAAGAGACTCCATTGTATGTTACGTTTCGTACAGTATGTATTAATTTGTGGATGTCCATCACCCATTTTATACAATACAGTATGTTACTGTTACAGGCTTTGGTTTTTCCATTTATGTTTTGAGGTTGGACTTTAGCACGTATAGCTTGTTAGCACGTAGGGCGCACCGATTGGTCTCACCTCGTTAGTCAGTATGGTTACATCTGTGCTGGTTGCCATCTTGTTAGTGGGAAGGTGATTCACCTGTGCTCCCCCAGGTGATATTTAAGAGTGGCTGGCCCAGTGCACCTTTTGTCTTGATAGATGCATAAAGTTAACACCTTTAGTTGGTGCTCCCTATGTTGATTTCTAGACAAACAATCCTTTATCTGATTTTTTTTTGCTCCACCTTTTTGTTTAGCTTCCTGTCTTTAAGTTTGGTGTGGGTTTTAATTTTATTTGCCTGTTCGTGGGCAAATTTTGTGGGCGTTCATGGTGAGTGTCTTGTTGTCGATAGTCAACTTTCAGTGAACACCTTTTTGTTAGTTCCCCCTTCTGTTTCAGCAACATTATTTGGTTCAGATATTTGAGTGTTCAAAATACACTTCTGTGGGAGAGTTTATCACTGACATCCACCCTGAGAGGTTATAAGGTTGGTGGAATCATTTTGAAAGTTGCAAACACACAGGCTAATCAACATTTTTAAAGCCATGGACATTAAGTTGGAAGTATTTGTGGAAAACCTTACATGGGAGATGCTAGATAAATGTACAAAGGCGAATCTGCTCGTAATTTCAAAGCGTTATGACATCAAGGTGGCATCTGACGATCCAAAAGCAGTAGTCAAAGAGTTGATCAGTACTGCTATGGTGGAGGAGGAAATCCTTCCGGAAAGGGAGGTTGATGAAAAGGGTCCTGTGAGGGGAACGGCACCTCCGTATCTTCAGGCTCTGATCAGTCCCTACACCCAAACGAGGGCACTGCGTTCATCCACCTCTGGCCTGCTGGCTCCCCTACCTCTGCGGAAGCATAGTTCCCGCTCAGCCCAGTCAAAACAGTTCGCTGCCCTGGCACCCCAATGGTGGAACAAGCTCCCTCATGACGCCAGGACAGCGGAGTCACTCACCACCTTCCGGAGACATTTGAAACCCCACCTCTTTAAGGAATACCTGGGATAGGATAAAGTAATCCTTCTACCACCCCCCCCCCCCCCCTCCTTACTCCAACCCCCCCCCCCCCCCCCCCCCCCCCCAAAAAAAAAAAAAAAAAGATTGTAAAGTGGTTATCCCACTGGCTATAAGGTGAATGCACCTATTTGTAAGTCGCTCTGGATAAGAGCGTCTGCTAAATAATGTAAATGTAGATGGGTGAGTCCTGTAGATGTGCAACTGCGAGAGTTAGAACTAAAGGCAAAGTTGGAGCAACAGAAATTAGAGTTGGGGCACAAGGTAAGGGATAGAGAACGTGAGTCGAGATTGGAGCAACAGAAATTAGACGGAGCACAAGGGATAGAGAACATGAGGCGAGATTGGAGCAACAGAAATTTGAGTTGGAGCACAAGGAAAGGGATAGAGAACGTGAGGCGAGATTGGAGCAACAGAAATTAGAGTTGGGGCACAAGGAAAGGGATAGAGAACGTGAGGCGAGATTGGAGCAACAGAAATTAGAGCTTGAGCACAAGGAAAGGGATAGAGAACGTGAGGCGAGATTGGAGAACAGAAATTAGAGTTGGAGCACAAGGGATAGAGAACGTGAGGCGAGATTGGAGCAACATAAATTAGAGCTGGTGCACAAGGAAAAGGATAGAGAACGTGAGGCGAGATTGGAGCAACAGAAATTAGAGTTGGAGCACAAGGGATAGAGAACGTGAGGCGAGATTGGAGCAACAGAAATGAGAGTTGGAGCATAGGGAACGACAAGATGAGCATCTCAGACTCCTGAGTGGCGCAGTGGTCTAAGGCACTGCATCGCAGTGCTAACTGTGCCACTAGAGATCCTGGTTCGAATCCAGGTTCTGTCGCTGCCGGCCGTGACCGGGAGACTCATGGGCGGCGCACAATTGGCCCAGCGTCGTCCAGGGTAGGGGAGGGAATGGCCGGCAGGGATGTAGCTCAGTTGATAGAGCATGGCGTTTGCAATGCCAGGGTTGTGGGTTCGATTCCCACGGGGGGCCAGTATAACAAAAAAAAATGTATTCACTAACTGTAAGTCGCTCTGGATAAGAGCGTCTGCTAAATGACTAAAATGTAATGTAAATCTAGACTAGAACAAGAAGAACGTGCGCATGCCATTCGATTAAAACAGATGGAGCTGGAAAGGTGACAAAGGGAGATAAATCTGGAAGCAATCCGAATCCTGTCAGGTCATCCTGCACCCTCAACAGAGTTTGATATTGGTCGGAACAGCCAGCTTGTTCCACCTTTCAGCGAAAAGGAGTTGGATGTATATTTGCCACATCCCTAAAATGGCCACGAGATACACTACATGACCAAAAGTATGTGGACACATGCTCGTCGAACAACACCGATTTATATGGATCAGATATTGCTTTTATTGATCTGTTTGTCAGTGTCAGCAGAGTAGGCTACCCTGTAATTTTTGTAGTATAAAAACAAAATGTGCACGCACTTGGGTGTCCCGTACCGGTAAGAATTTAAATCTACTTTCACATCTGACTGAATATAATGACTATGCATTGAAAAACTAAGGCATCCCCCATGTAGTCGATACATAGTTATATAAAATATTCCTCTTTACATAAATAGGCTAATGGATTTGTCTGTTTGGTCCAGCCAATTGTGTGCAGACAGAATTTTTTTGACCAGTAAAGCAGCATTTCCCAACTATCCCAAACAACCCCGCCATTCAACAATGGTGCAAAGTTGGATCAAAGCCAACCATGACGTCATCTTTGAAACAGAAGTTAGATATAAAAGAACAGGCAAATACGGCTTTAATATTAAAATTCCATGTACAGTTTAAAAGTATAGTTTATACAATTTAAGCTTAATACAAAATAATAACTAAAGTATATTACTGGTAATGTCATAAATTGAAATGAGAACACATCCAGATATCTCAATATTGTCTGGATAAGTACTGTTCAACAACAGTGTAAGTCATTGTATGCATATGTGAACTACACTCTGACTGACTATCAACCTTTTAATGCTAACTTCATATACAGTGGGGAGAACAAGTATTTGATACTCTGCCAATTTTGCAGGTTTTCCTATTTACAAAGCATGTAGAGGTCTGTAATTGTTATCATAGGTACACTTCAACTATGAGAGACGGAATCTAAAACAAAAATCCAGAAAATCACATTGTATGATTTTTAAGTAATTAATTTGCATTTTATTGCATGACATAAGTATTTGATCACCTACCAACCAGTAAGAATTCCGGCTCTCACAGACCTGTTAGTTTTTCTTTAAGAAGCCCTCCTGTTCTCCACTCATTACCTGTATTAACTGCACCTGTTTGAACTCGTTACCTGTATAAAAGACACCTGTCCACACACTCAATCAAACAGACTCCAACCTCTCCACAATGGCCAAGACCAGAGAGCTGTGTAAGGACATCAGGGATAAAATTGTAGACCTGCACAAGGCTGGGATGGGCTACAGGACAATAGGCAAGCAGCTTGGTGAGAAGGCAACAACTGTTGGCGCAATTATTAGAAATGGAAGAAGTTCAAGATGACGGTCAATCACCCTCGGTCTGGGGCTCCATGCAAGATCTCACCTCGTGGGGCATCAATGATCATGAGGAAGGTGAGGGATCAGCCCAGAACTACACGGCAGGACCTGGTCAATGACCTGAAGAGAGCTGGGACCACTGTCTCAAAGAAAACCATTAGTAACACACTACGCCGTCATGGATTAAAATCCTGCAGCGCACGCAAGGTCCCCCTGCTCAAGCCAGCGCATGTCCAGGCCCGTCTGAAGTTTGCCAATGACCATCTGGATGATCCAGAGGAGGAATGGGAGAAGGTCATGTGGTCTGATGAGACAAAAATAGAGCTTTTTGGTCTAAACTCCACTCGCCGTGTTTGGAGGAAGAAGAAGGATGAGTACAACCCCAAGAACACCATCCCAACCGTGAAGCATGGAGGTGGAAACATCATTCTTTGGGGATACTTTTCTGCAAAGGGGACAGGATGACTGCACCGTATTGAGGGGAGGATGGATGGGGCCATGTATCGCGAGATCTTGGCCAACAACCTCCTTCCCTCAGTAAGAGCATTGAAGATGGGTCGTGGCTGGGTCTTCCAGCATGACAACGACCCGAAACACACAGCCAGGGCAACTAAGGAGTGGCTCCGTAAGAAGCATCTCAAGGTCCTGGAGTGGCTTAGCCAGTCTCCAGACCTGAACCCAATAGAAAATCTTTGGAGGGAGCTGAAAGTCCGTATTGCCCAGCGACAGCCCCGAAACCTGAAGGATCTGGAGAAGGTCTGTATGGAGGAGTGGGCCAAAATCCCTGCTGCAATGTGTGCACACCTGGTCAAGACCTACAGGAAACGTATGATCTCTGTAATTGCAAACAAAGGTTTATGTACCAAATATTAAGTTCTGCTTTTCTGATGTATCAAATACTTATGTCATGCAATAAAATGCAAATGAATTACTTAAAAATCATACAATGTGATTTTCTGGATTTTTGTTTTAGATTCCGTCTCTCACAGTTGAAGTGTACCTATGATAAAAATTACAGACCTCTACATGCTTTGTAAGTAGGAAAACCTGCAAAATCGGCAGTGTATCAAATACTTGTTCTCCCCACTGTAGGTGTGACAAACTTTCACAAAAATTGTCCACTATGCAGTATTTCATAGTTTGTTAACCATTTGTTCCTGACTAATATCTTAGTGTGGGATTCACAGCTTTCTGAATACAGTTTATGACACGATTTGTGGGTGTAAAAGTCTCATTGATAATCCTATACGTGTGAGATAGGGCGGGACCTGAAACATCCATTACATCTTATTGGCTTTCCAAGATAAATAGGAATTCCAGGTGACAGCTACAATCTGGACCACAGCCAATCTGCAAGACAGGAGTTCCGCACTAACATCAGAGTTACATTCAGGCATCACAGCTGAATGAATAAATCAATATTTCTGAGTATAAATTGACATTACACTGAAAATCCATAAGGATAACATTGAACCATCCCTGGGCCTTACCTGTTGCGCAGTGGGATGAAATGGAAGTTTGCAATCTGGACTGGAGGCCATAGCTGAAAAAGAGCAGACAGGTGACAGGTGACACTCAAAACCAGCTCAACACCACAGTCTCAAGTTAACAACTGTTGGTCAGTGTCCCTCACATCACATGGCATATAAAACAACCAGTCATCTGGAACAGCCAGCAGCACCCTCAATTAGTCTGGCCCATCTCACTAAAGGTCAACAGGCAACAAGATTGGCTGGATTTCATTATTTTTTTTGTAATAATGTCCATACTGGGCAAGACTGGATGTATAAAATAAGCCAAAGTTCCCAGAAATGTTGTCTATAGTTGGTTTTCTGGGGCGTAACAGTTTCTAATTTCTAGCAAAGAAGGCGTTGGCCACCTGGGGCGAAAACACTGCAGGGCTACAATGTAAGAGACACATGAAGATGTCACCAAAATCCGTCCTCCTTTGGAGAGCAACGTTTTTCGTTCTTCGTCTAGAGACAACCAACTTATTTGAGCTCACGAGGCTGAAGTCCTGTGGTCATGGAACTATTTGGCCAGCGTTCATCATCTTTTCCCTTAATTATGACACTGAGCTCTAGAATGTCATGAAAACGCTAAAAGGCAGACAAGTCGCTAGCACTAATCTTTGTTTTCCCAGTAGGTAGTGTGCACTTGACCTTCAGTATTAGCATCCATTAGCTTGGAGCGAAGCGACTGACCAATGTGGGCATGTGTAGGAGAATTGCAGCACTCAAAATGGACGTCTCCGACCCCCACGTCTCTATCCCATTCATCCTCTCATAAAGGAGGGAGGTAGGTAGTGTAGCATCAGTGATTGTTATAATGAGACACATGAATAACCAAGTGGTCTCGGGGGAAAGCTTGACCCACACTATAAAATGCGGTGAAGTGAAGTCATAGCTGGGCTTGTGTTGTGATTGACACGTGAGCGGCCTGCCACTAGCTAATGAAGAGCAAGGCTGAGGACTGAGGAGGATGCTGCATGTCTGCCAACATTCCCACGTGTCACGAATGTCCATCCAAACTAGTAATGTCTGTCTGTGGCACCAGACCAAGTTACACCTGGCTTTAGATGAAGAAGATGTGGTCATATTATTGCCTTTCACCTCACATTTATTTCACATCACAGTCTTGCCTAATGAGCTCATTTCGGTGACTGCCCTTTCGGCCTCATTTTATATCAAGTGTATCATTTGATATACACAACATGCCTACCACTTTGAAGATGCAAAATTATTTTTTGTGAAACAAACAAGAAATAAGACAAAAAAACAGAACTTGAGCGTGCATAACTATTCAACTATTTTGCCCATTCTTCAAGACAAAACTGCTCCAGCTCCTTCAAGTTGGATGGGTTCCGCTGGTGTACAGCAATCTTTAAGTCATACCACAGATTCTCAATTGGATTGAGGTCTGGGCGTCAACTAGGCCATTCCAAGACATTTAAATGTTTCCCCTTAAACCACTCGAGTGTTGCTTTAGCAGTATGCTTAGGGTCATTGTCCTGCTGGAAGGTGAACCTCCGTCCCAGTCTCAAATCTCTGGAAGACTGAAACAGGTTTCCCTCAAGTATTTCCCTATATTTAGCGCCATCCATCATTCATTCAATTCTGACCAGTTTCCCAGTCCCTGCCGATAAAAAACATCCCCACAGCATGATGCTGCCACCACCATGCTTCACTGTGGGGATGGTGTTCTCGTGTAGCTCAGTTGGTAGAGCATGGCGCTTGCAACACCAGGGTTGTGGGTTTGATTCCCATGGGGGGCCAGTATGAAAATGTATGCACTCACTAACTGTAAGTTGCTCAGGATAAGAGCGTCTGCT
Source organism: Coregonus lavaretus (assembly GCF_964263955.1). NCBI lineage: Eukaryota > Metazoa > Chordata > Actinopteri > Salmoniformes > Salmonidae > Coregonus > Coregonus lavaretus. The sequence goes on along the minus strand of NC_139996.1, from coordinate 41,796,571 downwards.
AAATGACTAAAATGTGAAATGTGTTGGGTTTGCGCCAGACATAGCGTTTTCATTTATGGCCAAAAAGCTCAATTTAATCTCATCTGACCAGAGTACCTTCTTCCATATGTTTGGGGAGTGTCCCACATGCCTTTTGGCGAACACCAAACGTGTTTGCTTATTTTTTTCTTTAAGCAATGGATTTTTTCTGGCCACTCTTCCGTAAAGCCCAGCTCTGTGGAGTGTACGGCTTGAAGTGGTCCTATGGACAGATACTCCAATCTCCGCTGTGGAGCTTTGCAGCTCCTTCACGGTTATCTTTGGTCTCTTTGTTGCCTCTCTGATTAATGACCTCCTTGCCTGGTCTGTGAGTTTTGGTGGGCGGCCCTCTCTTGGCAGGTTTGTTGTGGTGCCATATTCTTTCCATTTTTTAATAATGGATTTAATGGTACTCCGTGGGATGTTCAAAGTTTCAGATATTTTTTTATAACCCAACCCTGATCTGCACTTCCCCACAACTTTGTCCCTGACCTGTTTGGAGAGCTCCTTGGTCTTCATGGTGCCGCTTGCTTGGTGGTGCCCCTTGCTTAGTGGTGTTGCAGACTCTGGGCCCTTTCAGAACAGGTATATATATATATATATATATATATATATATATATATATATATATATATACACTGAGATCATGTGACAAATCATGTGACACTTAGATTGCACACAGGTGGACTTTATTTAACTAATTGTGTGACTTCTGACAGTAATTGGTTTCACCAGATCTTAATTAGGGGCTTCATAGCAAAGGGGGTGAAAACATATGCACGCACCACTTTTCCGTTATTTTAATTTAATTTTTTGAAACAAGTAATTATTTTTCATTTCACTTCACCAATTTGGACTATTTTGTGTATGTCTATTACATGAAAACCAAATAAAAATCGATTTAAATTACTGTTTGTAATGCAACAAAATAGGAAAAACGCCAAGGGGGATGAAGACTTTTGCAAGGCACTGTATAGTGTATTTGGTCACTGCTCCTCCAAAGTTTTATTGTGGGAAAGGCTCAGAAAGTATACGCCGCTTTATGTCTTGACCAGAGTTACTTCGGGCCTACGAGTTGGTCCCAGAGGCATACAGACAACAGTTCCGTAAATTACGAAAGACCGAATCACAAAGCCATGTTGAGTTCGCAAGGGAACAAGCATGCATTTTTGATCGGTGGTGTGGTTCTCAAGAGGCCAAGGACCTTGAGGATTTAAAGCCGAGCAGTTCAAGAAGTGCGTTCACGAAAGGGTTGCTGCCTACATTTATAAGCACACGGATCTCACTCTTGAGAAAGCTGCAGTTCTTGCAGATGAGTTTGTGTTAACACATAAAACTACCATCACAAACAAGAGACATGTATTTTCTGTATACCAGGGAGCACATTTTGTATTTATTTATTTCGTATTTTTTAGGGGGGCGACTGCATTTAGGGTATTACACAAGGTTACATTTAGATCCTCAGCTAGGTGGTTAACTGATTTTTGTACTCAGAACGTTCTTGGTAGGTGGAGGGAGTCTGGAAGGGCATCTAGGAATCTTTTGGTTGTCCGAGAATTTATAGCGCTGCTTTTGATAGTCCATGGTTGGGGTCTGAGCAGTTTATTTATTGCGATTGCAAACGTAATAGAATGGTGGTCTGATAGTCCAGGACTATGAGGAAAAACATTTTGATGCACAATATTTATTCCACGGGACAAAACTAGATCCAGGGTATGACTGTGGCAATGTGTAGGCCCGGAGACATGTTGGACAAAACCCACTGAGTCGATGATGGCTCCGAAAGCCTTTTGGAGTGGGTCTGTGGACTTTTCCATGTGAATATTGATGTCACCAAAAATATGATTATTATCTGCCATGACTACATGGTCCAATAGGAATTCAGGTAACTCAGTGAGGAACGTTGTATATGCCCCAGGAGGCCTGTAAACAGTTGCTATAAAAAGTGATTGAGTAGGCTGCATAGATTTCATGACTAGAAGCTCAAAAGATGAAAACGCTGTCTTTTTTTTTGTAAATAAAAATTGGCTGTCGTAAACGTTAGCAACACCTCCGCCTTTGCAGGGGATATGATCACTAGTGTAACCAGGAGGAGAGGCCTTATTTAACACAGTAAATTCATCAGGCTTGAGCCATGTTTCAGTCAGGCCAGTCACATCAAGGTTATGATCAGTGAATAGTTCATTGACTATGACTGCCTTGGAAGTGAGGGATCTAACATTAAGTAGTCCTATTTTGAGATGTGCCATATTGTCACAATCTCTTTCAATAATGACAGGTTGGAGGAGGTCTTCATTCCAGTGAGATTGCTAAGGCGAACACCGCCATGTTTAGTTTTGCCCAACCTAGGTCGAGGCACAGACACGGTCTCAATGGTTAAAGCTGAGCTGACTACACTGCCTGTGCTAGTGGCAGACTCCACTAAGCTGACAGGCTGGCTAACAGCCTGCACCCTATTTCATTGTGGAGCTAGAAGACTTAGAGCCCTGTCTATGTTGATATAAGTTGAGAGCACCCCTCCAGCTTGGATGGAGTCTGTCACTCCTCAGCAGGCCAGGTTTGGTCCTGTTTGTGGGGGAGTCCCAGAAAGAGGGCCAGTTATCTACAAATGTTATCTTTTGGGAGGGGCAGAAAACAGTTTTCAACCAGTGATTGAGTTGTGCGAATCTTCTGTAGAGCTCATCACTCCCCCTAACTGGGAGGGGGCCAGAGACAATTACTCGATGCCAACACATCCTTCTAGCTAATTTACACGCTGAAGGTATGTTGCGCTTGGTGACCTGACTGTTTCATCCTAATATTGTTGGTGCCGACGTGGATAACAATATCCCTATACCATCTACACTCGCCAGTTTTAGTCTCAGCCAGCACCATCTTCAGATTAACTTTTACGTCAGTAGTCCTGCCTCCTGGTAAACCATGTATGATCGCTGGATTATTATTTTTAAGTCTAATATTGTGGGAAATGGAGTCGCCATTGACTAGGGTTTTCAATTTGTCTGAGCTAATGGTGGGAGGCTTCGGCGACTCAGACCCCATAACGGGTGCAGGAGAGACCTGAGAAGGCTCTGCCTCTGACTCCGACTCTTTGCTTAATGGGGAGAACCGGTTGCACATTTCTGTTGGCTGAATGAGCGACACCGGCTGAGCATGCCTTCAGCATTTCTTTCCAGAAGCCTTGAGAAAATTGTCCGGCTGAGGGGACTGTGTGGGGGGATTTATACTACTATCTGTACTTACTGGTGGCACAGACGCTGTTTCATCCTTTCGAACACTTAAATTGCCCTTGCCTAACGCTTGCGTCTGAAGCTGGGCTTGCAACTCAGCTATCCTCACCATAAGCCGATAGTTCTCCTGCATATGAGTACAGCGACTGCAATTAGATGGCATCGCGTTAATGTTACTACTTAGCTTTTTCGGCTGGTGGAGGTCTTGTAGAACCATGTCCAGGGTGAAAAAGTTGAATGAAAAACGTTGAGTGAGGAAAAAACTAAGATGTGGAACTCGTGTCTGATCTTATTTCTGGTTCTGTTGTCGTTGGAGTGAGGCCTAGCCTACCGGTGAAGGGGGTCTCATTCATTTTGGGAAACGATTTGGCTGGAGGGTAGGTCATTCCAAATCCTGTAGTTTATAAGGAACCCAGAGTAGTGGAACCTGATGGGCTTTCAGAAAAGTACCCTAGAGTGCTATGTCTAAGAAAGTCACCGGGAGCAAGTCTAGTTTTGAGGAGGATGTTAGCGATCCCACCATGGTCGATCTGTCCGAGACGTTTATGGGTGATCCTGATTTTGCTAAACCTCTTGAGCAGTGGTGGAAAAAGTACCCAATTTTCATACTTGAGTAAAAGTAAAGTTACGTTAATAGAAAATAATTTAAGTAAAAGTCACCCAGTGAAATACTACTTGAGTAAAAGTCTAAAAGTATTTGATTTTAAATATACTTAAGTATCAAAAGTAAATGTAATTGCTAAAATATACTTAAGTATCAAAAGTAAAAGTATACATTATTTCAAATTCCCAGTGGTGTAAATTAATTTAAAGTACTACTTCAGTCGTTTTTGGGAGTATCTGTACTTTACTATTTATATTTTTGACTACTTTTACTTTTACTACATTCCTAAAGAAAATATTGTATTTTTTACTCCTTACATTTTCCCTGACAACCAAAAGTACTCATTACATTTTGAATGCTTAGCAGGACAGGAAAATAGACAAATTCACGCACTTATCAAGAGAACACATGGTCATCCATACTGCCTCTGGTCTGACGGACTCAATAAAAACATCCATACTGCCTCTGGTCTGACGGACTCAATAAAAACAAATGCATCTTTTGTAAATAATGTCAGTGTTGGAGTGTGCCCCTGGCCATCAGATTTTTTTTTTAACAAGACAATTATGCCATCTGCTTTGCTAAATAATAGGAATTTTAAATCATTTATACTTTTACTTTTGATACTTAACTATTTTTTTGCAATTACATTTACTTTTGATATTTAAGTATATTTAAAACCAAATACTTTTAGGCTTTTACTCAAGTAGTATTTTACTGGCTGACTTTCACTTTTACTTGAGTAACTTTCTATTAAGTTATCTCAAGTATGACAAATGGGTACTTCTTCCACCACTGCAAATTCCTTATATTAAGCAAACAAGACAGCACCATGTTTATTTATGGTATTTATTTTTACAGATAGCCAGGGGCACACTCCAACACTTAGACATAATTTACAAACAAAGCATTTGTGTTTAGTGAGTCCACCAGATCAGATGCAGTAGGGATTTTCTCTTGATACTGTAAGTGTGTGAATTGGGCCAGTTTCCTGTCCTGCTAAGCATTCAAAATATAACAGGTATTTTGGGTGTCAGGGAAAATGTATGGAATAAAAAGTAGATTATTTTCTTTAGGAATGTAGTAAAGTAAAAGTTGTCCAAAATATAAATAGTAAAGTACAGATACAAAAACAATACTACATAAGTAGTACTTTAAAGTATTTTTTACTTAAGTACTTTACACCACTGCTCTTGAGTTGACCTCTCTTTGAAAACCCCAAAGGTGAGCGAGTTTGTAGGACCGCTGAAGGAAGAGAGGGTCCCTACAGTTGACTGTAGGGACCCCTCTTTTTGCTGAGATACAGCACGTCCAGAGAAGGAATTGTATCAAGTTTGTGTGGGTTACTTTGACAGAAATGGTGTTCTAATGAGGAAATGGCGTTCTTGCAGCACTTCTGGGCAAGACGATTTGGCCCTGTGTATCTCAAATTGTCGTTCCAGTTACGTTTCGACAAGGGATACTGAGGTTGGCTTGCGATGGTAGTATGGCAGTCCATCTTGGGGTCAACAAGACGTACGACCGCATATTGTGTAACTTCTTCTGGCCTGGTCTGAAACAGGTTGTCATGTCTTACTGTAAATCCAATTATGTTTGATAGTTGATGGGTAAACCTAACCAAGCTGTACTGGTTGCACCTTTGCAGCATATTCCTGCTTTTGACAAACCTTTTAGTAGGGATCTGGTGGACTGTGTTGGTCATTTGCCCAAAGCTAAGAGTGGTAACCAGTTTCTCTTAACCCCAATGTGTGCTGCCACTCGTTTCACGTTTCCCAGTATTGTTAAGGCCCTGGCGAAATTATTTTCAACATTTGGACTTTAGCAGGTAGTGCAGTCGGACCAAGGTTAGAATTTCATGTCAAAGGTCTTCCAGCAAGTGCTACAACAGTTGGGTGTAACCCATTGCCCCTCTAGTGCCTACCACCCAGAGTTTCAAGGTGCTCTTGAAAGATTTCATCAGACTTTGAAGTCTATGTTGAGAGCTTAATGCTTTGAGTTTGAGACAGACTGGGATGAAGGGGTCTTGTGCTGTTCAGGAATCTATCGGTTTTAGTCCGAATGAACTTGTGTTTGGAAATCATGTCAGTCCTTTGAGTTTGCTGAGAGAGAGGTTGTTGCAGGGCGACACCTTAAAAACAAAAACAAATCTGTTGAAGCACGTTAGCGCTTTTCTATACAGATTGCACCACGCCTGTGTGTTTGCTAGTGAGAGGGTGCAAACAAAAATGTACGTTTGGTACGATCGGAAGCCCTGAAACTGCACTTTCGATGTGGGTGACCAAGTCCTGGTTTTGTTGCCCGTTCTAGGGTAACCGTTTGTCAGTGTTGCTGTAGGTGGGTGTGGTGGTGGAATCAGGCGCAGGACGCAGAAAATAAGTCCAAAAGACTTTAGTGAATGCACAAACTCAAGCACGATGAAATGCCCTGAGGCGAGAACTCCGCACGCAGGCGAAAACAAAACGGGCGCACTAAACATGTGCGACAAAACACTCCTATACATAGGAGAACAGCTCAACCGAGCAAACAGTATACGAACTAGCAAAACGCACGACAGTGAAAACAATCACACACAACACCTGACAAACACAACGAGAACTTATAGGACACTAATGACACTAAACGATAACAGGTGTACAATACCAGACCAGACCAAACGAACATAGAAACATACAACGGTGGCAGCTAGTATTCCGGAGACGACGAACGCCGAAGCCTGCCTGAGCAAGGAAGAGAGGCAGCCTCGGCCGAAACCGTGACAGTACCCCCCCCCCTTGACGCGTGGCTCCAGACGTGCGCCGACTCCGGCCTCGGGGACGACCAGGAGGACGCGGAGCAGGGTGCGTCGGGTGACCACGATGGAATTCCGTCAGGAGAGACGGGTCCAAAATGTCTCTCCTCGGCACCCAGCACCGTTCCTCCGGGCCGTACCCCTCCCACTCCACTAGATATTGGAGACCCCCCATCCGACGTCTCGAATCCAAGATGGACCGCACGGAGTACGCCGGTGCCCCCTCGATGTCCAATGGGGGCGGAGGAGTCTCCCTGATCTCATTTTCTTGGAGTGGGCCAGCTACCACCGGCCTGAGAAGAGACACATGGAACGAGGGGTTAATACTTTTATACTCAACAGGTAGTTGTAATCTGTAACACACCTCGTTCAATCTTCTCAGGACTTTAAATGGCCCTACAAACCGCCGACCCAGTTTCCGACAGGGCAGGCGGAGGGGCAGGTTTCTGGTAGAGAGCCAGACTCGATCACCAGGTGCGTACACCGGTCCCTCACTGCGGTGGAGATCGGCGCTCGCCTTTTGGCGACGGAGGGCCCGCTGCAGGTGGACGTGTGCAGCGTTCCATGTCTCCTCCGAGCGCCGCACCCACTCATCCACCGCAGGAGCCTCGATCTGGCTCTGCTGCCAAGGTGCCAGAACCGGCTGGTAACCTAACACACATTGGAAAGGGGTTAGGTTAGTGGAGGAATGGCGTAGGGAATTCTGGGCCATTTCGGCCCAGGGAACGTACCTTGCCCACTCCTCCGGCCGGTCCTGGCAGTACGTTCTAAGAAACCTACCCACATCCTGGTTCACACGTTCCACCTGCCCATTACTCTCCGGCTGGTAACCCGAGGTGAGGCTCACCGAGACCCCCAACCGCTCCATAAAAGCTCTCCAGACTCTGGAGGTAAATTGGGGACCTCGATCAGACACAATATCCTCGGGTACCCCGTAGTGCCGGAACACATGGGTGAATAGCGCTTCGGCGGTCTGCAGGGCAGTAGGAAGGCCCGGCATAGGGAGCAAATGACAGGCCTTAGAGAACCGGTCCACAACGACCAGTATAGTTGTATTCCCCTGTGAAGGAGGAAGGTCAGTGATGAAATCCACCGAGAGGTGAGACCATGGTCGTTGTGGAACGGACAGGGGTAGTAACTTACCCCTAGGCAGATGTCTAGGCGCCTTACACTGGGCGCACACCGAGCAGGAGGAAACATAAACCCTCACATCCCTCGTCAACGTGGGCCACCAGTACTTAGCATGAAGGCAGTGCACTGTCCGGCCGATACCAGGGTGTCCAGAGGAGGGTGACGTGTGAGCCCAATAGATCAATCGATCCCGAACCTCGAGCGGAACGTACCTCCGACCCTCCGGGCATTGAGGTGGACTAGGGTCGGTGCGTAACGCCCGCTCGAGTTCAGCATCGACCTCCCACACTACCGGTGCCACCAGACAAGACTCCGGCAGTATGGGAGTGGGCTCCACGGACCTCTCCTCCGTGTCATACCGCCGAGACAGTGCGTCTGCCTTACCGTTCTGTGACCCAGGGATGTACGTGATCTTAAATATGAACCGGGTCAAAAACATATTCCACCGCGCCTGGCGAGGGTTCAGTCTCCTCGCTGCCCGGATGTACTCCAGGTTACGGTGGTCCGTCAAAATGAGGAAAGGGTGTTGAGCCCCCTCAAGCCAGTGCCTCCACACCTTTAGGGCCTGTACCACGGCTAACAGCTCCCTGTCCCCTACGTCATAATTTCGCTCCGCCGGACTGAGCTTCTTGGAATAAAAAGCACAGGGGCGGAGTTTAGGTGGCGTGCCGGACCGTTGCGAAAGCACGGCTCCTATACCGGCCTCTGACGCGTCCACCTCTACCTGAAATGGTAAAGAGGGATCCGGATGTGCCAGCACCGGAGCCGAGGTAAACAGGTCCTTCAGCCTCCCAAACGCCCTGTCCGCCTCGGCTGACCACTGCAGACGCACCGGACCCCCCTTCAAAAGAGACGTTATGGGAGCTGCCACCTGTCCAAAACCCCGGATAAACCTCCGGTAGTAATTCGCAAACCCCAAAAACTGCTGCACCTCCTTCACAGTGGTTGGCGTTTGCCAATTACGCACGGCTGACACCCGGTCTACCTCCATCTTCACCCCTGACGCAGACAACTGATAACCCAAAAAGGAGACCGACTCCTGGAAAAACAGACACTTCTCTGCCTTGACATACAGGTCGTGCTCCAACAGCCTCCGCAACACTCGGCGCACCAGGGCCACATGCTCGACTCGGGTAGACGAGTACACGAGAATGTAATCTATGTACACGACCACCCCCTGCCCCTGCATGTCCCTGAAGATCTCATCCACGAATGATTGGAAAACTGAAGGAGCGTTCATCAACCCGTACGGCATGACAAGATACTCGTAATGGCCCGAGGTGGTACTAAAGGCTGTCTTCCATTCATCGCCCCCCCCTAATGCGCACCAAGTTGTACACGCTCCTGAGATCTAATTTAGTGAAGAAACGCGCCCCGTGCAATGACTCCGTCATGGTCGCAATCAGCGGGAGTGGATAACTGTACTTCACCGTGATCTGATTGAGACCACGGTAATCAATGCACGGGCGTAACCCACCATCCTTTTTCTTCACAAAAAAGAAACTCGAGGACGCAGGGGAAGTGGAGGGCCGTATGTATCCTTGTCTCAGAGATTCGTCTATGTAAGTCTCCATAGCTCTCTTTTCCTCCTGAGACAGAGGATACACATGGCTCCGTGGGAGCGCAGCTCCTGCCTGGAGGTCTATCGCACAATCTCCCTGCCTATGGGGAGGCAACTGCGTCGCCCTCGACTTACTGAACACAATAGCCAAATCCCCATACTCAGGGGGAACGTGCAATGCGGGCACCTGGTTTGGACTCTCCACCGAGGTAGCCCCTACGGAAACGCCTAAACATCGACCCACACACTGGGCAGACCACTCCATCAGAGCCCTCTCCTGCCACGAAATAGACGGGTTATGGGTACTCAACCAGGGCATGCCCAGCACCACCGGATACGCAGGCGAGTCGATCAGAAATAGCTGGATCATCTCCTGATGACCCCCCTGCGCACACATCCTAAGTGGCGCCGTGACCTCCCTGATCAAGCCCGCACCCAACGGACGGCTATTTAGGGCATGAACGGGGAAGGGGACGTCAACAGGGAGAAGGGGAATCCCTAAGGCTAAACAAAATTTCTTATCAACAAAATTCCCAGCCGCGCCTGAATCTACCAGCGCCTTATGCTGGGAATGAGGTGCTACCTGTGGAAAACGCACAGGTATACAGAAGTGCGCAACAGAGAGCTCTGGATGAGTGGGGCGCCTACTCACCTGGAAGGACTCCCCAGTGCGGGGCCTGTCGTCTTCTCCCCTAGGAGGCCATCCCCAGCACCTAGCCGCGGTGTGTCCTCCCCGACCACAGTTGGTGCAGGAGATGGACCCCCTCGTACTCCGACCCCTCCTCTCTCTAGCGCCAGCGCCCCCGAGCTCCATGGGGCACGGCTCGGACGCGCTGGAGGGTGAAATGGACGGACCCCCCTCGGGACGTCCGTGGGTAGCTAGCAGGATATCCAGCCTGATGGACATGTCGACTAACTGGTCGAACGAGAGGCTGGTGTCCCGACAGGCCAGCTCCCTACGGACGTCCTCGCGTAGACTACAGCGGTAGTGATCGATGAGGGCCCGCTCATTCCACCCTGCATCCGCCGCTAGAATACGGAATTCCAACGCGAACTCCTGAGCACTCCTCTTCCCCTGCCGGAGGCAGAACAGACGCTCCCCCGCCGCTTTCCCCTCCGGGGGATGGTCAAACACCGCCCTGAAGCGGCGGGAGAACACTGCGTACGTGATGGTGGTAGCGTCTATTCTCCTCCACTCGGCGTTGGCCCATTCTAACGCCTTGCCGGAAAGGCAGGAGATCAGGGCGGACACGCTCTCGTGTCCCGAGGGCGCCGGGTGCACGGTGGCCAGGTAAAGCTCCACCTGGAGAAGGAAGCCCTGACACCCGGCAGTGGTCCCATCGTAGGCCCTCGGGAGCGAGAGTCGAACTCCTCTGGGTTCCGGAGCGGGAATGGGCTGACTTGCCGATGGTGAGGGCAGGGAAGATGGCGTTGGGGGTGTACCTTGGGTCTCCCAGCGTTGGAGGGTGGTGATCACCTCCAGCAGGGCGGACCCCATCCGCAGGATCTGGTCATTCTGCTCCCGGACCCTGTCCTCCAACGTCTCCTGTGCTGCTGCGGCTCCTGCTGATTCCATTCGATAAGGTGTGTGATTCTGTCAGTGTTGCTGTAGGTGGGTGTGGTGGTGGAATCAGGCGCAGGACGCAGAAAATAAGTCCAAAAGACTTTAGTGAATGCACAAACTCAAGCACGATGAAATGCCCTGAGGCGAGAACTCCGCACGCAGGCGAAAACAAAACGGGCGCACTAAACATGTGCGACAAAACACTCCTATACATAGGAGAACAGCTCAACCGAGCAAACAGTATACGAACTAGCAAAACGCACGACAGTGAAAACAATCACACACAACACCTGACAAACACAACGAGAACTTATAGGACACTAATGACACTAAACGATAACAGGTGTACAATACCAGACCAGACCAAACGAACATAGAAACATACAACGGTGGCAGCTAGTATTCCGGAGACGACGAACGCCGAAGCCTGCCCGAGCAAGGAAGAGAGGCAGCCTCGGCAGAAACCGTGACACCGTTGCAAGCTCGCTTTTCATTTAAACATGTTGAAACCATACTTCACCCGCTACGATCGGGCGCCAAAGTTGGTGGAAACAGGTAGTGACACCAATTGTTTTCTTGGTAGTCTTAAACAAATGTACTTTGAAACAGAAGTATACATCTCACACACATGGTTATGGGCTTAAAAAACAGAAGACGCCTGTACCATTCTAGATATAGAGTTGAAATGTATTACATTTTGAGTTTGCATCCCAATATTACACTTTATATACTTCAAAGAAGACTGAAATATAACAAAACTGTTTGACATAGAAACACTGGATTTTCAGCTTTGTAATTTTTTTATGTTGATTAATTATGATATTTTTCATACTATGAATAATATTTCACCCATGAGGCCATTATAGGGCGATTTGGTCATTTGACTGCAGGAAAGGGCTACAGGCTGTGGTGTGTAACCCTTCAAATATGTGTAGTAAGCCATATCTGCACGAAAGTCAATAATTAAAGATTCGTTATATAGGTTTTGTATACTTTTAAGGCAGTAGCTGGCTGGTGTGTTTATTGACATATTCAATCTCTCCCTTTCCCAGTCTGCTGTTCCCACATGCTTCAAGATGGTCACCATTGTTCCTGTACCCAAGAAAGCAAAGGTAACTGAACTAAATGACTATCGCCCTGTAGCACTCACCTCTGTCATCATGAAGTGCTTTGAGAGACTAGTCAAGGATCATATCACCTCTACCTTACCTGTCACCCTAGACCCACTTCAACTTGCTTACCGCCCCAATAGATCCACAGACGATGCAATCGCCATCACACTGCCCTATCCCATCTGGACAAGAGGAATACCTATGTAAGAATGCTGTTCATTGACTATAGCTCAGCATTCAACACCATAGTACCCTCCAAGCTCATCATTAAGCTCGAGGCCCTGGGACTGAACCCCGCCCTGTGCTACTGGGTCCTGGACTTCCTGACGGGCCGCCCCCAGGTGGTGAAGGTAGGAAACAACATCTCCACTTTGCTGATCCTCAACACTGGGGCCCCACAAGGATGCGTGCTCAGCCCCCTCCTGTACTCCCTGTTCACCCATGACTGTGTGGGCAAGCACGCCTCCAACTCAATCATCATGCTTGCAGACGACACAACAGTAGTAGGCTTGATTACCAACAATGATGGGGACCGCCTACAGGGAGGAGGTGAGGGCTCTGGGAGTGTGGTGCCAGGAAAATAACCTCTCACTCAACATCAACAAAACAAAGGAGATGATCGTGGACTTCAGGAAACAGCAGAGGGTGCACCCCCCTATCCACATCGACGGGACCGCAGTGGAGAAGGTGGAAAGCTTCATGTTCCTTGGCGTACACATCACCGACAAACTGAAATGGTCCACCCACGCAGACATTGTGGTGAAGAAGGCGCAACAGAGCCTCTTCAACCTCAGGAGGCTGAAGAAATTTGGCTTAGCACCTAAAACCCTCACAAACTTTTACAGATGCACAATTGAGAGCATCCTGTCGGGCTGTATCACCGCCTGGTACGGCAACTGCACCGCCCACAACCGCAGGGCTCTCCAGAGGGTGGTGCGGTCTGCCGAACACATTACAGGGGGCAAACTACCCGCCCTCCAAGACACATACAAAAAGATCATCAAGGACATCAACCACCCGAGCCACTGCCTGTTCACCCCGCTATCATCCAGAAGGCCAGGTCAGTACAGGTGCATCAAAGCTGGACCGAGATAATGAAAAACAGCTTCTATCTTAAGGCCATCAGACTGTTAAATAGCCATCACTAGCACATTAGAGGCTGCTGCTGCCTATTGAAATCACTGGCCACTTTAAGAAATGGAACACTAGTCACTTTAATAATGTTTACATATCTTGCACTACTCATCTCATTTGTATATACTGCATTCTATAGTATTTTACTGTATCTTAGTCCATGCCGCTCTGTCATTGCTTGTCCATAGGCTGGCGACGCGCACCACTGGCTTCATCTGGGTACATTGACTTCAATACAAAACCTAGGAGGCTCATGGTTCTCACCCCCTCCAATAGACTTACACAGTAATCATGACAACTTCTGGAGGACATCCTCCAAAATATCAGAGCTCTTGCAGCATGAACTGACATGTTGTCCACCCAATCAAAGGATCAGAGAATGAATCTAGTACTGAAAGATTAAGCTTGGCTGTGTGCTTAAGGTCGTTGTCCTGTTGGAAGATGAACCTTCACCCCAGTCTGAGGTCCTGAGCGCTCTGGAGCAGGTTTTCATCAAGGATTGTGCCAGGTTTGCTCCAGATGTGATGCTTGGCATTCAGGCCAAAGAGTTCAATCTTGGTTTCATCAGACAAGAGAATCTTGTTTCTCATGGTCTGAGAGTCTTTAGGTGCCTTTTGGGAAACTCCAAGCCGGCTGTCATGTGCCTTTTACTGAGCAGTGTCTTCCGTCTGGCCACTCTACCATAAAGGCCTGATTGGTGGAGTGCTGCAGAGATGGTTGTCCTTCTGAAAAGTTCTCACATCCCATCTGGTTCTTGGTCACCTCCCTGACCAAGGCCCTTCTCCCCCGATTGCTCAGTTTGGCAGGGCGGCCAGCTCTAGGAAGAGTATTAGTGGTTCCAAACTGCTTCCATTTAAGAATGATGGAGGCCACTATGTTCTTGGGGACCTTCAATGCTGCAGACATATTTTGATACCCTTCCACAGATCTGTGTCTTGACACAATCCTGTCTTGGAGCTCTACGGACAATTCCTTCGATGTCATGGCTTGGTTTTTGCTCTGACATGCACTGTCAACTGTTGGACCTTATATAGACAGATGTGTGCCTTTCCAAATCATGTCCAATCAATTGCATTTACCACAGGTGGACTCCAGTCAAGTTGTAGAAACAGCTCAAGGATGATCAATGGAAATAGGAAGCACCTGAGCTCAATTTCGTGTCTCATTGCAAAGGGTCTGAATACGCATTTAAATAAGGTATTTTTGTTTAGAATTTTTTTGTTTTCGCTTTGTCATTATGGGGTATTGTGTGTAGGTGCTGAAAAAAAATATTTAATACATTTTAGAATAAGGCTGTAATGTAACAAAAAGTGGAAAAAGTCAAGGGGTCTGAATACTTTCCGAATGACTAAGTGAAAGTGAAAAACAATGACGAAATATAGCTAGCTCTCTCACTCTCTCGCTCTCTCTCTTGCTTCTCCTTCATTGTTGAAGAAATGTTATTGTTCAAAACTGTTCAACTATTGTCTTTCTCTCTTTGATTCAACTACTCACCACATTTTATGCACTGCTAGCTAGCTGTAGCTTAATCTTTCAGTACTAGATTCATTCTCTGATCCTTTGATTGGGTGGACAACATGTCAGTTCATGCTGCAAGAGCTCTGATATTTTGGAGGATGTCCTCCAGAAGTTGTCATGATTACTGTGTAAGTCTATTGGAGGGGGTGAGAACCATGAGCCTCCTAGGTTTTGTATTGAAGTCAATGTACCCAGATGAGGACAGAAGCTAGCTGTCCTCCGGCTACACCATGGTGCTACCATACAGAGTGCTGTTCAGGCTACTGTAGACCTTTATTGCAAAACAGTGTGTTTTAGTTAATTATTTGGTGACGTGAATATATTTTGTATAGTTTTATCTAAAAAAATATATTTTTGTGAACTTCACTGAGGAGAATGGTCCTCCCCTTCCTCCTCTGAGGAGCCTCCACTGATTTGGAAGTGCTCGTTCACTATGAAAAGGACGAGCGCAACTCAGGATTGTGCGGCTTTCTCCGCCAGTAGATGACAACAGATGGTTTATAATACATGTCTGTACCATACATTGATACGTCGAGTCCAGAACGGGAGGTCTAAAAAAAGAACAAGGTAGTTTTCAGTCCTCTGTTGCATCACTTTAATGTTTTTCATAAGAGCTGACAGAAAAAACCAGTCAAAGAAGCGTAACTGATTGACATACTCATAAACACATGAGATAACGCTTAGCAACCATTACTAATTCCATATTGTTGGCACAAACATGTTTGATGAAATCCAACTTTAACTTTTTAACTGTGTTGGAAACCTTGTGTTGGACTGACGCGATTATGTGTACGTCCCAAATGGCACACTATTCCCTTTATAAAAGTAGTGCACTATAGGGTGCCATTTGGGACATAGCCTATATACTCCTTCAGCAAAATGCTGACTACTGCAGGGAACATCTCATCATCTCCTCTCGTTTTTCACAGTGGAAGACAGTTTACCAGTTTGCAAAGTGAGAGGGGAAAATATGGTCTGCTGCATATGGAAAAACACAGCAACGTTGGTTGATCTGCTGCTGTCTGCGAACCCGGAGCTCTGAGTCCCTTCGAGCTCTCTGGTGCATCTGCACTTCAAAGTCATCAGTTTGCAACACTGTCATCCTGGGAGACAAATACTCAGTCAAGAGGACTCTTGGTTGGTTGGCTGCATCTATCCAGTTTTCCACCACGTGGTTAATTATTGGAAGACATTGTGAGATGGTTTCGTGAAGCAAGCTGAAACCTCTGAATTTAGAATTACTTAACATAGTCAAATTTCATGAGACTTTTCTTGTTGAATAATCTTAACCAAACGCGTTCAATGGTTAGGAAAACAATTACAATCACGTCACCTCAGCCCAACATCAATCTGAAGTGTCTGTTATGCACATCAATGCATGATGTACAGTGCCGTTAGAAAGTACTCATACCCCTTGACTTATTCCACATTTTGTTGTTACAGCCTGAATTCAAAATTTCTCTCACCCTTCTACACACAATACCCCATAATGACAAAGAGAAAACATGTTTTTAGAAATGTTTGCTAATTTATTGAAAATATTTAATTTACATAAATGTTCACACCCCTGAGTCAATACATGTTAGAGTCACATTTGGCAGCGATACAGCTGATTTTTTTTCTGGGTAAGTCTAAGAGCTTTTCACACCTGGATTGTACAATATTTGCACAATCTTTTTAAAAGTATTCAAGATCTGTGAAGTTGGTTGTTGATCATTGCTAGACAGCTATTTTCAAGTCTTGCCATAGATTTTCAAGCCCATTTAAGTCAAAATTGTAACTAGGCCACTCAGGAACATTCAATGTTGTCTTGATAAGCAACTCCAGTGTATATTTGGCCTTGTGTTGTAAGTTATTGTCCTGCTGAAAGGTGAATTTGTTTCCCAGTGTCTGTTGGAAAGCAGACAACCAGGTTTTCCTCTAGGATTTTTTTGTCTTTGCTTTATTCTGATTATTTTTATCCTAAAAGTTCCTGCCAATGACAAGCATACCCATAACATGATGCAGCCACCACCATGCTTGAAAATATGAAGAGTGGTACTCAGTGATGTGTTGTGTTGGTTTTGCCCCAAACATAACACTTTGTATTCAGGACATAGTTAATTTCTTTGCCACATTTCTTGCAGTTTTACTTTAGTGCCTTATTGCAAACAGGATGCATGTTTTGGAATATTTGTATTCTGTACAGGCTTCCTTCTTTTCACTTTGCCATTTAGGTTAGTACTGTGGAGTAACTACAATGTTGTTGATCCATCCTCCGTTTTCTCCTATCACAGCCATTAAGCTCTGTAACTGTTTTAAAGTTACCATTGGCCTCATGGTGACATCCCTGAGGGGTTTCCTTCATCTCTGGCAACTGAGTTAGGAAGGACGCCTGTATCTTTGTAGTGACTGGGTGTATTGATACACCATCCAAAGTGTAATTAATAAATTCACCATGCTCAAAGGGATGCTTTTTAGAATGTATATACACCAATAGGTGCCCTTCTTTGTGAGTCATTGGAAAACCTCCCTGGTCTTTGTGGTTGAATCTTTGTTTGAAATTCAGTGCTCGACTGAGGGACCTTACAATTATCTGTATGTGTGGGGTACAGAGATGGTCATTCAAAAATCATGACCAGACACTATTATTGCACACAGAGTGAGTATATGTATCTCATTTAGGCTTGCCATTACAGAGGTTGAATACTTCAGCTTTTCATTTTTTATTAATTTGTAAACATTTCAAAAAACATCATTCCACTTTGACATTATGTGGTATTGTGTGTAGACCAGTGATACAAAATCTAAATGTAATACATTTTATATTTAGGCTGTAACACAACAACATTTGGAAAAAGTCAAGGGGTCTGTATACTTTCCGAAGGCACTGTACATAAAAAGTAGCTGGAAAGAAATGGTGGAAAACAAAGCTTTCATAACCTGTTGCCAAAAAAGAGATGGGATTCAAGTAACACCACTAACTTAGGACATCAGATAACTTGAAGACCCATGAAGATGACAGAGGAGAATGTGACATTGGCTGCAGGGCTTGTCTGTGGAGATTGTCAGCTATATTCTGGCATGATGAAAATGTCTGGAGTTAAGTAAAAGGAAAACAGACACCATGGCATGAATGCATTCGATAAAGCACTGAGAAGTCAAAGCCAAAGATGGTGGGAACGAGTGATGTAGATGACGCAATGAAATGCAATGAAATGTGTGATTACGTCATTGTGAATCAGGAAGTGGGTAATACATCTCTGTCTCTTTGTTTAGGAAGTTTTCATCTTGCAGTATTTAGTACCAGGCTTTGACCCATATAAACAACTCTATACTCACCTGTTGAAGTATCAAAACCTTAATTGGTACCTTGTAACTTTCATGCCTTGGGGTATGAAGCATGCAGTAAATAAAACATTTGGATATGTTTCTGATGACCTGAAATAGGTATTTACATAGACAAAACAAATGTAAAGTGCAGTCTATGTACTGTTTCTCCTGTGTCTGTGTGATGTACAGTATGTGCTGATGCACAGCTACAGCCATAACACTAGCTGCCCTTAGCGGACAAATAACATTTTATTGAATAGATCGGAAACACAGACACAGTTTGACAAACATGAACTTCCTGGAATCATGGCCCGTCGGTGGTTCTCATCAACAATGCTGAAAATAACCTCAGTAGTATCTGCCATAGAAACAACAACTTCAAGGTCTGGAGGCTCCGTTCGTTGACTGAGGTAGAAAAAACATCTACAACACAGTGATTAATCACAACAATCCCCTTGAAGAGTAGAAACACAAGGCAGTGACATTTGTAGGTCCAGGGAGACTAAATAAAGCCTATCCACTTAGGATCAACTTCTATTCTATTTGTGTTATCTTTGAAACAATATTTGCATTAAATAATTATTTAATGAGAAAATAGCAATGAATAAACATTATAGAAGATTAATTTCCCCTTGATAGGAAGTTTTGAGGTTTTTCTTTTTTTGTTGATGTTTTTGAGGACTTTTTTCTATTGGTTCTGTTGAACTGTTACTTGCTATGTGCATGGCTAAAATAGACATACTTGACCATTATCATTATGGTGAACACAAGATATCTTAAGTGCAGATGGTGTTGTAGACTTTTCATAATGGGTATCAATGGGGTTTAAAAATACAGTATGTACAGTGCATTCGGAATGTATTTAGACCCCTTGAACTTTTCCACATTTTGTTTCGTTACAGCCTTATTCTGAAATTGATTAAATATTTTTTCCCCCTCATCAATCTACACACAATACCCCATAATGACAAAGCGGGGAAAAAAACTGTTCAGACATTTTAGCAAATTTAGAAAAAAATTAAAAACAGAAATACCTTATTTACATAAGCATTCAGACCCTCTGCTATGAGACTCGAAATTGAACTCAGGTGCATCCTGTTTCCATTGATCATCCTTGAGATGTTTCTACAAATTGATTGGAGTCTACCTGTGGTACATTCAATTGATTGAACATGATTTGGAAAGGCACACACCTGTCTATATAAGGTCCCACAGTTGACAGTGCATGTCAGAGCAAAAACCAAGCCATGAGGTCGAAGGAATTGTCCGTAGAGCGCCGAGACAGGATTGTGTCGAGGCACAGATCTGGGGAAGGGTATCAAAAAATTTCTGCTGCGTTGAAGGTCCCCAAGAACACAGTGGCTCCCATCATTCTTAAATGGAAGAAGTTTGGAACCACCAAGACTCTTCCTAGAGCTGGTTGTCCAGCCAAATTGAGCGATTGGGGGAGAAGGGCCTTGGTCAGGGAGGTGACCAAGAACCCGATGGTCAGTTTGACAGAGCTCCAGAGCTCTTCTGTGGAGATGGGAGAACGTTCCAGAAGGACTACCATCTCTGCAACACTCCACCAATCAGGCCTTTATGGTAGAGCGGCCAGACGGAAGCCACTCCTCAGTAAAAGGCACATGACAGCCCGCTTGGAGTTTGCCAAAAGGCACCTAAAGGACTCTCAGACCATAAGAAACAAGAATCTCTGGTCTGATGAAACGAAAATGGAACTCTTTGGCCTGAATGCCAAGCGTCACGTCTGGAGGAAACTTTGCACCATCCCTACGGTGAAGCATGGTGGTGGCAGCATAATGCTGTAGGGATGTTTTTCAGCGGCAGGGACTGGGAGACTAGTCAGGATCGAGGGAAGTACAGAGATCCTTGATGAAAACCTGCTCCAGAGCGCTCAGGACCTCAGACTGGGGCGACGGTTCACCTTCCAACAGGACAACAACCCTAAGCACACAGCCAAGACAACATGGGATTGGCTTCGGGACAAGTCACAAAGTCCTTGAGTGGCCCAGCCAGAGCCTGGACTTGAACCTGATCGAACATCTCTGGAGAGACCTGAAAATAGCTGTGCAGTGACACTCCCCATCCAACCTGACAGAGCTTGAGAGGATTATGCAGAGAACAATGGGAGAAACTCCCCAAATACAGGTGTGCCAAGCTTTTAGCGTCATACCCAAGAAGACTCGGAGCTGTAATCGCTGCCAAAGGTGCTTCAACAAAGTATTGAGTAAAGGGTCTGAATAGTTATGTAAATGTGATATTTCCATATTCTATTTGTTTTGTCATTATGGGGTATTGTGTGTAGATTGATGAAGAAAAAAAACAATTTTAGAATAAGGCTGTAACGTAACAAATTGTGAAAAGTCAAGGGGTCTGAATACTTTCCGAATGCACAGTGTAGTTTCTTTAGGTGATGACCTGGAAAAAGTGCATGGAGTGCAGTTCAGTGGGTGCTCTATTTATTTGCTGACATACAGTATGCTACACACATGGTTATGATGAGGACTGTGTTTGTCTGCATGGGTATATGTCATTTACTAGCTGCATGTATACAGTACTGGTCTGGCTATAATGAGCATAACTAATTTGTGTTCTCTCATGGTATATGGACATGAGTACAAATTTCAGTGACGGTAACCTTACAGTCCCCTCCAGTACATTTCTGCCTGCGTGGCTAGGGATGGCTCGGATAGAAGACCTTTCATAAAATATAAATTTTCTCTTATAGACAATCTTTTATCTTTTCACAACAGGGAGCCTTTTGGAAAAACAAGAATAATAGGAAAGGACAACTTGAATGTAAGAGGCATTACGACTCAACTGGGACATTGGAACGGTTTGAGTCCAAAAACTTTGAAGATGATGACTCCCCAAGCAAATCAATAGACCAGGCACATCCTAAGGCCAGACTTCCACTGTTGGCTGACTAATAGGTTATATTCTGTCACTGTGGATCGCCCTGTCAAAATAGTGATGATCAATATGGTCAGTGCATGATCTCAGGGAAAGTTCAAGGCTGATATTCAGTGAATTGCAGATAGTGGATTTCTGGATAATGTTGTCAGAAAGGGCATTGGATTTGCAGAGCAACATATCCTGGATGGAGAAAGTTGACACTTGATTTAAAAACTGGCCCTCCCAATGGCGACAGAACTGAACGGGTCAGTGCCAATTTCTAAAGCAAGCGTCAACTCCCTCCATCTGGGACTTGTTGTGCAAATCAAACACAGTTCTACTACCTGCAATTGATTGAATACTGACCTATAAGTCAGAGTTGTGTTTTAGACGTTTTTGTCTTAACGTCTGTCACAAAGACCGGAAACAAGTCATAAAAACAACAACAGACCAAGGCAGCAGGGGGGGAAAGCAGATCCATTCACTGGACAGAGTTAATCAGTAATGAGTCCCTCCATGTCAGAGACAGGCTAAGTCTTAGCCCCTCGTTAAGCTGTAGGCCAATTATCCTCACAGGCCTTCACAGGCATACTTCATAGCCATTTCATTAGGCCTTGAAGATTACTACTCTACAAGTAATGGGTAACTATGTGCATGAAAACAGTCTGTCATAAGAAGGCTGGAGCTGGATGGCTGAAGTTGCCTGAGATGCCCAGCAGGGGGTGGCTTGGGTAATGTTATGTATCTAAATGGGAGAGCTGTGAGGTCATGTGGAATGACAATTGGAAGAAAGTTCTGGATAAAGAGTTGAGTCATTCTGTGGGCCCATCTGTATTTTGTCTCAGGTTAAGCTCTCTCATAGGTTAGTAAAATACTGTATACACTGATTTCCTATTAGATAATTATTATCCCAAAGCAAAGGAGGTTGGTGGTACCTTAATTGGGGAGGACGGGCTTGTGGTAATGGTGGGAGCGGAATAAGTGGAATGGTATCAAATACATCAAACACATGGTTTCCATGTGTTTGATGCCATTCCATTCACTTCGTTCCAGCTACGTTTTCAGCAGCCTCCACTGCTCAAAAGGATTTCAAAATGTACCAATATACCTCAGAACAAAAACAAAATGTTTAAGATTCTTCCCTTGTTTATACTTTAAAATAACTGTCCAGTGCTTCAAATATGTCTTTGAAATATGACCTATAATTAATTACAATATTCGTGAAATAGTTTTCCTTCCCAAATAAATGGTAATTAAGTATGTTAAAAGCAGCTTTTCTGTGTTGGAATGGTGTGGGCATACCCCAACAACAGAATGGTGTGGGTGTTTACCGGTCATAAAAAATATTCATTTGAGTAGACCATTGATTGGCCAGCTCATCCTATATGAGGAAATAGCAAGCATTTTTTAAACTGTCTGTTTGAGATATACGTTTGATGTGGGGTTTTTGAAGTGTATTTTTCTCCAATTTATGCTTTGGCCACAAATACAAGTATAGGATGAGTCAACAACATTATTTGGGTATGAGTTAACAGAATATGAACATTCCCTTAGTTTTTCTGTGTGTTTATTATAGATGTCAGGTGTGAAGTGTTCTCAGTGCGTTTGTTACACTCTGCTGCTCTAACAGTCAGGGGACAGTTCACATACAGTGGGGAAAAAAAGTATTTAGTCAGCCACCAATTGTGCAAGTTCTCCCACTTAAAAAGATGAGAGAGGCCTGTAATTTTCATCATAGGTACACGTCAACTATGACAGACAAATTGAGGAAAAAAATCCAGAAAATCACATTGTAGGATTTTTAATGAATTTATTTGCAAATTATGGTGGAAAATAAGTATTTGGTCACCTACAAACAAGCAAGATTTCTGGCTCTCACAGACCTGTAACTTCTTCTTTAAGAGGCTCCTCTGTCCTCCACTCGTTCCTGTATTAATGGCACATGTTTGAACTTGTTATCAGTATAAAGGACACCTGTCCACAACCTCAAACAGTCACACTCCAAACTCCACTATGGCCAAGACCAAAGAGCTGTCAAAGGACACCAGAAACAAAATTGTAGACCTGCACCAGGCTGGGAAGACTGAATCTGCAATAGGTACGCAGCTTGGTTTGAAGAAATCAACTGTGGGAGCAATTATTAGGGTATGGAAGACCTACAAGACCACTGATAATCTCCCTCGATCTGGGGCTCCACACAAGATCTCACCCCGTGGGGTCAAAATGATCGCAAAAATCGCAGAACCACACAGGGGGACCTAGTGAATGACCTGCAGAGAGCTGGGACCAAAGTAACAAAGCCTACCATCAGTAACACACTACGCCGCCAGGGACTCAAATCCTGCAGTGCCAGACGTGTCCCCCTGCTTAAGCCAGTACATGTCCAGGCCCGTCTGAAGTTTGCTAGAGTGCATTTGGATGATCCAGAAGAGGATTGGGAGAATGTCATATGGTCAGATGAAACCAAAATAGAACTTTTTGGTAAAAACTCAACTCGTCATGTTTGGAGGACAAAGAATGCTGAGTTGCATCCAAAGAACACCATACCTACTGTGAAGCATGGGGGTGGAAACATCATGCTTTGGGGCTGTTTTTCTGCAAAGGGACCAGGACGACTGATCCGTGTAAAGGAAAGAATGAATGTGGCCATGTTTCGTGAGATTTTGAGTGAAAACCTCCTTCCATCAGCAAGGGCATTGAAGATGAAACGTGGCTGGGTCTTTCAGCATGACAATGATCCCAAACACACCGCCCGGGCAACGAAGGAGTGGCTTCGTAAGAAGCATTTCAAGGTCCTGGAGTGGCCTAGCCATTCTCCAGATCTCAACCCCATAGAAAATCTTTGGAGGGAGTTGAAAGTCTGTGTTGCCCAGCGACAGCCCCAAAACATCACTGCTCTAGAGGAGATCTGCATGGAGGAATGGCCCAAAATACCAGCAACAGTGTGTGAAAACCTTGTGAAGACTTACAGAAAGTGTTTGACCTGTGTCATTGCCAACAAAGGGTATATAACAAAGTATTGAGAAACTTTTGTTATTGACCAAATACTTATTTTCCACCATAGTTTGCAAATAAATTCATAAAAAATCCTACAATGTGATTTTCTGGAAAAAAATATCTCATTTTGTCTGTCATAGTTGACGTGTACCTATGATGAAAATTACAGGCCTCGCTCATCTTTTTAAGTGGGAGAACTTGCACAATTGGTGGCTGACTAAATACTTTTTTCCCCCACTGTACATTGGACTTACAGATAACCTTGGCTCTGTAGACACAAACAACATTAATCTTGATGTCCTGGCCTTCTTGCCAGTGGTGGAAAAAGTACTCAATTGTCATAAGTAAAGATACCTTAATAGAAAATGACCCAAGTAAAAGTGAAAGTCACCCAGTAAAATATATTTTTTTAAATATACTTAAGTATCAAAAGTAAATGAAAGTGCTCAAATGTACTTAAGTATCAAAAGTAAAAGTATAAACCATTTCAAATTCCTTATATTAAGCACACCAGACGGCACAATTTTCTTGTTTTGTTTTTATTGATGGATAGCCAGGGGCACACTCCAACACTCAGCCATAATTTACAAACTAAGCATTGATGTTTAGTGAGTCCGCCAGATCAGCGGCAGTAGCGATGACCAGGGATGTTCTCTTGATAAGTGTGTGAATTGGACCATTTTCCTGTCAAAATGTAATGAGTACTTTTGGGTGTCAGGGAAAATGTATGGAGTAAAAAGTACATTATTTTCTTTAGGAATTTAGTGAAGTAAAAGTAAAAGTTGGCAAAATATAAATAGTAAAGTAAAGTACAGATACCCAAAAAACGACTTAAGTATTTTTAGTTAAGTACTTTACACCACTACTTCTTGCACAAGCCTGTGAGGAGGGTGCAGCGAGAGGAGACAAGGACATCCTGTGCCAGAGAGAAGAGAAGAGGCAGAGATTGGGGAAGAGAACCTCCTAGAGGAGACTATACTGTCAAAAGTGAAAATACTTTGACCCTGGTCTGTCTCTGAGATCATCTGCAGCCCATTTGGCCAGGGAGTGGGTAATGACTCTCTTGCGACCAGGTAATGACTCTCTTGCCAACAAAGATCTTTGGGGTGAAATTGAAGCTATCAATCGGCCAATATTGGGTTTTAAGGGCAATCTAAGCTAGAACAATATTAGCTACACTCATAGTACTTATGTCTACACCGCAATCAATTGGTAAACTGAAAAAACGAGAATGTGATACAGCTGCAGTCCAATGCCCTTGAATTATGTGCCTGTTATTTTCTCACATGCTTATATCCTCAGTTGACTATTTACTGGATTTCGAAGAGACAGGCAAGGAATAAGGTTGGCATATTTATTCTACAGACTTGTCAGTGTGTGTCTGAGCTATGATCATTTATCTCAGTTAAATAACACCAAAGCAATCAGAATGATGGTCTCTTGGGGTTGTGGATCTTTTCCCCAGTCCTTTATGTACATGGCCTATGTCCCAAATGGCATCCTTTTCCCTACATTGTGCACTACTTTTGACCAGAGCCCTATGGCTCTATGGCTATAGTGAACTATATAGGGAAAAGGGTGCCATTTGGTACACAGACATGATATTCCCTCTTCGAAAGCCAGGCAGGCAAACATTGAGAACATTATTAACCCTGACTGGTTGGTTCATTTTAATGGTTGGCAGTGGATTATGAGGTGCCCACCTCAGAGACGCAGCGGTAGGCTGGCAGACTTAACGCCTCGCTGCCTCAGGTTTCAAGCCCAGGGAGATCACAGCCAATCATAGGCCACATACAGTAGGTTGAGGACAGCAGACTAGCAACCAGTCTGGGGCCAAAGCAATTTAAAAGACCTATCTGACTATTGCTGCTATGATTATGGAATTGGTTCATGACCAAATAAACAGGACACTCTGCTACATATCTCTCTGATTTTAAGCTTCACTGGATCATGATTCAGTTATAAATATTGTTTAAATATTGTCGCTGTCTGAAGTGATGTGTTTAAATATTGGAACACATTGAGACACTCAAATTGGTCCACAAGACACTGTTCATTTCAAGTTCAATAAGGAATAAGAATAGGCTATTGGGTCAAGAGTGCCCAAAATGGATAATCTTGCCTTATCTTACACGTGGTGTCTTTGTCCTTGCACCTGGAGTATTTCTGAATGAAAAGTGGCAAAAGTGATCATTGTCCTCTTCTCCCTTGGCTGAGCTCAGACAAACAGTTAAATCAACCTGGACTAACATGGTAGGCCTAAACGAAAACCCGGGACACTCAAATTAGTATGAAATGTTACGTTTGATATGGTATGTATTAATTTGTGGATGTCCATCATCCATTTCGTATGATACATTACGAATTGCAATTTGTTGTGTCTAATGTTAGCTATGTGGCTAAAGTTAGCTAGGCTGGAGGTTAGGGTTAAGGTTAAGTTTAGGGTTAGGAGTTAGGTTAAAGGGTTAAGGTTATGGGAAGGGTTAGCTAACAAGTAATTGAAAGTAGCTAATAAGTAGTTGGAAAATTGCTAATTAGCTAAAGTTGTCCTTGATGAGATTCAAACACGCAACCTTTGGGTTGCTAGACGTTTGTGTTATACGCCCACCCATCCACCCTGACCAACCACCCTCCTTTCGTTTTTGCCTTAAGTAACCTTCTGTCTTATGTTGCCATACTAAACGTAACATATCATAATAGTTTGAGTGTCCCAGATTTTTGTTTACCATGTTATGTCTAGTCTATGAGACCAGCCTGGTTAAATATGTCAAGTAAGAGTTATGACTTGAATGGCGACAGCCAGACCTAGAATTACCGGTCAATACAATAGTCAATACCCCCCTTTTAACTTGAAACACTTTTCCAGCTGGAAGTTGTGGTCGAAAAGGAAGCCAAAAGCATGGCAGCAGCGTCTTTTAAATGCATCTCCACGGTGGTTTGTCCGTGTAATCCATATTTTCTCAGCCTCCAGCTGCTTTCACAGCTGGGGAAATGTACATGCCATTCCTTTACACCATGCTATCCACTGTTGAAATGTCTGTGGTACTGTATTTTCTTAGGCACAGGAATAACTGTGGCCACACAACTGGCCAGACATGCCACACAATGTAATTCCACTTCTTAAAATAGTAAAGCACCCTTCGCTGGCATTAACAGCCCCCCAATCAGCTTGCTGCCTGTTCTTGGTAAACTGATGGAGAGAATTGTGTTTGAATAAATACAATGCCATTTTTTCAAGAACAAGTTAACTACTGACTTTCAGCATACACATAGGGAAGGGCACTTAACTTGTACTGCACTGACTCAGATGACTGATGATTGGCTAAAATAAATGTATAAAAAGATGTACAGTGCGGCATCCCTCAGGGCAGTTTCCTTGGGCCGTTACTCTTCTCTATTTTTACAAATAATTTGCCACTTCTATTACAAGGAGCAAAAATTACTATGTATGCTGATGATTGCACACACTACACATCAGCATCTAAAGCCAGTGAGCTCACTGAGACTCTTAGCAAGGAGTTACAATCAGTGTCAGAATGGGTAATTAACAATAAATCGGTCTTAAATGCATCTAAAACCAAAAGCATTGTATTTGGTTCAAAGCATTCTCTTCGACCTAAACCTCAACTGGAGTTGTGGATAAAGGGTGTGACCATTGAACAAGTTGAAGAAGCTGAACTCCTAGGAGTAACATTGGATGATCAGTTATCATGGTCAAGTCATATTGACAACGTTGTTGTGAAGATGGGGAGAGTTATGTCTGTTATAAAAGGATGTTCTGTGTTGTTGATACACCGATCAACTCTACTAATTGATCAGGCTTTGATCTTGTCCCATCTTGACTACTAACTGGTAATATGGTCAGGTGCAGCAAAAAAAGACCTAGCAAAGCTGCAGCTGGCTCAAAATAAAGCAGCACTCCTTGCCTTTAACTGCACACATGGAACTAACATCAACAACATGCATGATAGTCTTTCATGGCTGAGAGTTGAGGAAAAATTGCCTACTTCTCTTTTAGTCTTTTTAAGAAACATTTGTGTGTTGAAAATGCCTAACCACTTATTTAATCTATTTGCATACACTTCAAACAGACATACATACCCCATCAGACACTCCACTATGGGTGTCTTCATGGTAACCAAACCCAAAACATATTTAATGCATGGAATGCTCTGCCACCAGAGGTTACTCAGACAAAAAGCAAGTTTAGCTTTAAAAAACGGATTAAAAAAACATCATGTAGCGCCTCTCCTCTTTCTAAAGATCTAATTTAACTGTACTGTATATAAGAATATGAATAGTGTGTAAATAGTATTTTTGTTGCCTTGGTGTCTTTCCTATATACATTGAGTATACCAAACATTAGGAAGCCCCTCAATTCATCAGGGCATGGACTCTACAAGGTGTCGAAAGCGTTCCACAGGGATGCTGGCGCATGTTGAATCCAGTGCCTCCCACAGTTGTGTCAAGTTGGCTGGATGTCCTTTGGGTGGTGGACCATTCTTGATACACATGGGACAATGTTGAGCGTGAAAAACCCCGCAGCGTTGCAGTTCTTGATACACCCCATACCATACCCCATTCAAAGGCACTTAAATATTTTTTAATGGCATACATACACAATCCATGTCTTGATTGTCTCAAGGCTTAAAAATCATTCTTTAACCTGTCTCCTCCCCTTCATCTACACTGATTTGAAGTGGATTTAACAAGTGACATCAATAAGGGATCATAGTTTTCACCTGGATTCCCCTGGTCAGTCTATATCATGGAAAGTGCAGGTGTACACTATTTTTTTAATGTATTTTTATTTTGAATTTAATGTAATATTTTATGTTGTTCTTGTCTATTACTGTTCTGTATATTTTATGTGGACCCCAGGAAGAGTAGCTGCTGCATGTGCAGTAGCTAATGGGGATCCTAATAAACTAAACAACCAATGGCACAATCATAATGGATAGGCCTAAGAAATGGTGACAAACTGGAGCCGTAGTTCACAAACTGTTGAAAGTAAGCAAAATCATATTTTTTTTGCGTAATTTTAAAACACATCTATAGGGCAAATAACTGCATAGAATTTACTTTGACTACCACCCATCTTGACACAAGTATAAACAGTGTGACTTGACGCCTGGGTTTTAAATAGAAAACATAACACACAGCCAAGTGAAAAAGAGCCTGTAGAAACGTACAGCATGCCAAAGGCTATTCCTTACTAAAATAACAGAATGCTAACAGTATGTCTCCAGGGGATCTTTCTGGGGCAATTCCCTGCATGGAGGAAAAGGTCAGTGAGCCGTTAAAACCATGGAGAGGCTGTCAGATTCATAAACGGATCACCGGAAGTCAGAAGAGAGCAAATATCACGTCAGACACAAGGTTGTTTTCTCCCCTCAGCATCCTACTAAGTATCTTAAAGGCCCAGTGCAGTCAAAACGTGATTTTCCTGTGTTTTATATATACATGTATTTCCACACTATGAGGTTGGAATAATACTGTGAAATTTAGAAAATAATGATAATGTATTTTAGTGTAAAAGCTGTTTGAAAAGACCGCCAGAACTTTCAGCCTGTTTTGGTGGGATGGACATCAACATGCAGTAAATTAGTCAATAGACCAATAAGAAAGAGAGTTCCAAACCTCTCTGCCAATAACAGAAAATGTTCAGTTTTCCAAGATAAATTAGTGCTTGAGAAATTGCTCTTTGATAAGAAGCTATGTTTGTTTCTTTTTGACAATTTTAATTGAAAACAATCACACTAAAGTACCTGATTGTTACTCAGAAATGTTTTGATATTGAGATAAAAAACGACTGCATTGGACCTTTAACAGAGCTCAGCTCTGGTGGTCGATCCCACTTTCAACATGGCTGTGTTATGACTGGTGAGAGGCACATTTTTCTAGAATGTAGGTCATTTCTGTTATCACTCAGGGCATAGCTGCGGGAAGTAGTTGGGGGGAGTTGCTGTGATTTTGTAAAAAATTGTTTGCCCGTGCTGGAGCTGCAGACGGCTATATCGGTCCGCTAATACAGGACTATTAAAGGCCTAGTGCACTATTTTTGCGAAAAAATATGTTTTTCGGGGGTGCTGCAGCACCCTCAGCACCTCTACTTCCCACAGCTATGTGCAAGGGCCAAGCGTAATGGAGCCAATTCCTTGGCATCAAAACAACAATAATAAGTGATCAGTCAGATGCTGAAAAAACAATGCTAAATGGGATGGAGAATGACACCAAGGACTTGGTGAATTTTCACTTCCGAACAGCTATTGGCACTTTGGCACTTGGAGAGGGGTTGGAGACAGTCTCTATAGACTAGAAATGACTAGACCTTTTAAAGAGCCCTGAAATAGATCATCAATCAATATGGATGGAAAATACACAATGTATACAGTACGACTCTGGACTTTGTCCCTTTCCCTTACTGACTACAGCACACTCCACTTATAGGGAATGCAGTTGTACTGATACATTGTCCTGCACAGATGTGAGTGTACTGTATTGCTTTCAAGGAAAATATTTATATTTATATTATATTTTACTGTATACAGTAAGTACACTGGACTGCACCCCTTTCCGTTATTGACTATTTTGGATGCATACATCTGACCATAATGGTAGTCTTTCGTCTCTCAGCTACTTTAAGAATTTGCCAGAGGGTCATTCACTTCTTATCCTCTGCCATTATTGCCCACTGACCCATTTCACGATCAACCGCAACCTTTCATCAACCGTTTCCTTGGCTACGCTCCACATGTCCTTTACTCACCCTTGCATCAATCTTCAAATGGTTGAGCTCTGAGTAACGTTGGGACCAGGGCCAAGAAGCACTGAGGGGCACTCAACCAACCATCCTGCATTTACATCACATCAGGAACCTGGGCTGCGTCCCAAATGGCACACCATAGGACCCTGGTCAAAAGTAGTGCGCTACATAGTGAATACGGTGCCATTTGGAACAAAACTCTGGCTTAGCCATTCCGGCAAGGCTGAGAGAAACTTAAGCGTTCCATGAGAGGTGGATGTAAATGTAATGCTTCCCTGCCTGCCTCAGTGTGCAAAACCACATGTACCACATTAAACCTAAGGCAGGCAAATGTCCCTGTGCTGCTTTCCATGTGTATACAGTGTTTCTGACATTTTTAAATGTTTAAAGTCTATTATAATACAAATGATTGTAAGTCTATACTGTATGTGGCACATATGAGGACCTGCTGACCATGTTTTTCTTGCTGATGGGGGAGCTTTGAGTAACCAACTTGGACACTGGGCTGGTTGTTATATTCCTGGTTGAGGTTGCTGGTGTGTTGTTCATATAAGGACAGAGGCGCTCAGCCAGAAAGCTCATCTGGTATTCAGCTTGGTGAGGAAGGCAGCAGAGAGCTGGATCTGAAGAGGCTGGGATTAGAGGAGATTACGAGTGGAAGGACCGGGTGCCAGTTTGGTGATCCTTGCATCTGTTGCATGTTTCAATTCAGCTGGTCTTTTATCTCAAATTCATAATGTCGGTCCACAAATGAAAGACCTCCCTCCCCAACATGTGCAGTGCTTTGAAAGGACAATATACGCAAGAGTGTCCAATTACCAGACAGACACTCTCTCATAACAAAGGAAGCTTCAGGGCCTCAAGAGTTGGCAACCTTGCAATTGTTTATACAGCAAATTAGAAGAATTCACATCAGTACCCCTTGTGTATACTGTGTATGAACTCTGGTTACTCAAGAGGTGTTTGAAGCAAACTGAGGTTCCTCATAGTAAAATGTCAAGTTGTAAAATAAATATGTCACAAGAATTCAGTGATAGATGTCGAAGATTGGTGTGGAATAAAAGGGCAGGCCCTGTGATGAAGCTTGCACTCCATATGGCTGCTCGGTAACACGTATGTGCCAGCTCACAGCGGGCGCTTTTCCCAGACCATCGGCAATTTGTCAATTCTCTCTCTGAATTATGATATTATTCAAAGAGCCAGATGAACCAGCCTTGACTGAATTCTGATGCTTTTGTCAATTGACTGAATTCTGATCTTTTTGTGAAAATGTTAACTTGCTTCAAACAGAAGCCTACCTCTCTTGCCCTAACACTTATTCCCATGTCCCAGAGGAATTTCTGAAGTTCTCTCTATTTTTCTGTATGAACCACCTTACATTTTTTGGGCATGTCAAATGTATCAAAATGGTCAATATTTTATTTTATCTAACCTTTATTTAAACAGGAAGGGCTCATTGAGGTTTGAAATCTATTTTTCAAGAGCGTCCTAGCCAAGATAGGCAGCACCAAGTCATTACACAATTACAGACAGACAACATGAAAAAACGAATCTAGTAAACATCCATAGAAATCAAAGGAGTATAACAAAATCATAAAACAGCAGGTCAAGGAATCAGCCTGAAAATCCTTCATCAATGATTTAAAAACACCAATCGGGACATGTTCTTCCAGTTTAAAAGTATGTTGTAAGGTGTTCCAAGCCGATAGCGCAGAGTACATAAAAGCCCTTTTACCAAATTCAGTTCGGACATTTGGAACAGTTAGCAGGATAAAGTCTTGCGAACAAAGGGAGTACCCACCACATTTCTGAAGAATACAAATGCCCAGATAAAATGGTAGTAAACCCAAAATGGCTTTGTAAATAAAAGTATACCAGTGACTGAGCCTACGAGTGACTAGAGAAGGCCAGCCAACCCTGGTATATAAAGTGCAATGGTGCGTAAGGTTTTTGCAGTTTAAAATAAATCTCAATGCTCCATGATAAAGATTGATCTCAAACACTGAGTGGAAGCATTCATATATAAAATATCTCCATAGTCTAGTATAGGCATACATGTAGCTGATAATAGCCTCCTTCTGGCTTCAAAAGAAAAACAGGCCTTGTTTCTAAAATAAAATCCCAACTTCAGCTTCATTTTTTTGTAAGTTGTTGAATATGCAATTTAAAAGAGAGGCTGTCATCAATTAAAATTCCAAGATATTTACGAGGTTACAACCTCAATCTCATTGCCCTGACAGGTAGTAATAGGTGAAAGGTTCAGTGGTCTATTTCTTGCTTTAGAAAACACCATTAGTTTAGTTTTGTCAGCATTGAGGATAAGCTTCAACTGACACAAGGTATGTTGAACAGTATAAAAAACAGTTTGCAAGTTCTGGAAAGCTTTTGTGAGAGACGAGGCACAACAATAAATAACAGTATCATCAGCATAAAAGTGAAGTTGCCAATTTTGCACATTTGTCTAAATTATTTATATAAATAGTGAATAAAAGGGGACCAAGTACAGAGCCCTGAGGCACACCATTACAGACAGACAATTTAACAGACATGAGCCCATCAAACGGAGTGCACTGAGTTCTATCAGACAGATAGTTAGCAAACCATGCAACTGCATGCTCCGAAAGACCTACGCTCGACAATCTCTGCCTCAGTATAGTATGATCAACTGTATCAAAAGCCTTAGAGAGATCAATAAAAAGTGAGACACAGTGCTGTTTTTTTGGCTGCTGTGATTGTGCTATGCTTCTTCCTGAACCCCGATTGGTACATTGATAAAATATAGTTAGTATATAAAAACTATTTTAGCTGTTCACTAACAAGGGTTTCAAGTATTTTTGCTAGGGGTGACCGCTTTGAGATTGGCCTATAATTACTTAAAAGAGTTGGATCTCCCCCTTTTAAAAGTGGTAGGACAAATGCTGATTTCCAGATCCTTGGAATTTCATTACATTCCAGGGTTAGATTGAACAGATATGTAAGTGGTTTAGCTATGAAATTAGCTGCCAGTTTTAAAAAGCAGGGATCAAGAAGATCAGTACCTGCAGGCTTTCTTTGATCTAAGGATTTCAGGGCTTTATGTACCTCCTGCACTGAGAATGGTGAAAAGCTAAAAGTTTGACCAGCTCTCACCGGTTCATCCACACAAGGTTGTACAGAGACAGAGGATACTGAATCAAACAGCCTACCAGATGATACAAAGTGCTCATTGAAACAATTCAGCATTTCAGTTTTGTCATATACAGCAACAGAGTCCTTCAATACACATGATGGTAATTCATTAACATTACTGTTACCAGACATAGACTTCCAAAACTTTCTAGGGTCATTCAGGTTATCAGTGGTAACAGGCATAAAATATACAGACTTGGCCTTCCTGAGAAGAGAAGAACACTTGTTTCGTAGCTGCCTAAAAATAAGCCAATCAGCATCAGAACATGATTTCCTTGCTTTAGCCCAGGCCAGATAACATTTGTGAATAATACAGGACAGCTCAGAAGAAAACCATGGATTATCCCGCCCTTTAACTCTGAACCTGCGGAATGGGGCATGTTTGTTTACTATTTGGAAAAAAACATCATGAAAGAATTTCAAGGCAGTTTCCACATCAGAAATAAGCCTCTGCAAATAGTACTTACTGTATTCTTATTGCAACTAGACCACCAGTATTGCATGGTAACACTTGTGGGGGTCAGGTTTGGTGATATCTTGACTCATAAATTCCTCTGGGCAGGGAATTTATGGGTTTTGCTACTCATTTTGTCATGGGGCAGAGAAAAATAAAATCAGTTTTACAGTTAATTCGACCCATTTTGCCATGACTTATGCCATGTTAATGATATCTGAGTGAGAGTGACTAACAAAATCAATGTGGGACCCCTGGAGGTCAGGGCCCCTGGACACGTGCCCTGCGTGACCGGTCGGTATTCGGCCATGATTACTAAATTTAGATAGGTGGCTAGACTAATTTACCAATCTAAAAATTGTTAGCTGACATGGCTAATTGAGTGACTGTCAGTGACTGACGTAAAAAGAGAAAAATGACTGATGCACAACCAAATGTCGAACTTGCACCTTGTTTATTCTACTATTCTAACTCTCAACAGTAAATTGAGATCCCGACTGATGCCTGGAGCCGGCCCTGCCTCTGGGCTTCTGAGGGGATCCTGTTCTGTTTGAGATGGAAGCTGAGCTGAACATATAATGTTCACAAACACAGTGAGAGGAATGTTGTTAATTTCTATCAACACACAAAACTGGGTTACAGCAGAAATAGCCTATACTATAACAGACTTACCTCCCAACTATGCTTATTTGAAGATCGCTCCAAGTAAGAAAATAAACAATGTGTTGATCTAAAATTGTATTTGTCAATTTAGTAAACAATGAAATGTGTCTGAAAACCACTTCGATTGTATCAGATATCGCACAATACCAGCTTGAAATGAATTGGGACAGATTGTAAGATAGTAAGTAACTCTACCTTGTGCTCAACGCTGTTACACTGCCTTGAACTCAACGCTGTGAGGAAATGAGTGTCTGGCCCACTATGATTTAGGTTTAAGGAGAACCGATGAAATGGCATTGTATCATGTGTTTGTAATTTACAAACTCAGTCATTAATACAGGGCAGAGGTGGGACCAAGTCACTATTACTCGAGTCACAAGTCACGAGTCTCAAGTCGAGACACAAGTAATATAATATGCCAGTTAGCAGACGCTTTTATCCAAAGCATGTGTGCATACATTTTTACGTATGGGTGGTCCCGGGGATCGAACCCACTACCCTGGCGTTACAAGCGCCATGCTCTACCAATTGAGCTACAGAGGACCACAGTAGAACAAGTAG
Source organism: Coregonus lavaretus (assembly GCF_964263955.1). Lineage (NCBI taxonomy): Eukaryota > Metazoa > Chordata > Actinopteri > Salmoniformes > Salmonidae > Coregonus > Coregonus lavaretus. The sequence continues at coordinate 41,761,098 of NC_139996.1, read as the reverse complement.
AACATGTTGAGTCTCGAGTCAAGTCCAAGTCGTGCATTCTAAGAGCAAGTCAAGTCCAGTCGAGTCACAAGTTTTTTCAAGTCAAGTCTCAAGTCAAGTAAAAATATATATATTTTATGGAGCTGCATATTTATTTATGGCAATCCTTTCTCCCTACAATTTGACATTTGCGCTGCACCCGATCCTTTAGCTGTACAGCAAATCAGCACTCTGTTCGCTAGCTCCGTGATTCTCAAGCTTTTTGACCCGCAATCCCCCAAAAGGAATGGTTCAAAGCTTACGACCGCCGAGCACGCACGAGCACGCGCGTACAGGGCGAACGAGCGCACAATCGCTGCGCAAATGTAGCCTGTCATTACAGCCATAATGGTGATGCATTTTCAAAACGTAATATACATGAACTGCGTTTTACACCTGCATTTAGAACTGAAAGTCATTCACCTTAGTAGTCAATATTAACTAAGGATATCATGTCACATTCACTTCTCTGGAGTCCAGACCAATCAGGATCATACGGGTTTGCAGGATCAGATGGAAAGCATGATCTGTCTGTATAGCCTTTTTGTTCCTCACAAATATCGTAATTAATTCGCCAGAAAATGTTACATCTTCATCCCATAGCCAGTGCTTGACTTGGGATGGAAGAAGTGCAGGAGCTGTCTTTTTACAAGTCGGTCCAATAGACTGTTCACAGAAATTCACAAATGACATTATGCTATAGAGACCTCTGATTATTCACTGTTAACGGTTTATACACATTTTCCATGATTTCTCCATTACCTTTAACCACATGTTCATGACTATTATTATACCTACATGAAAAAGTAAGCGTTATTGGCACCGGAAGGCTGCTGTATCTGATCCCATGTACTGTAGGCCTACCATCTTCTGCCAATGTGCCCTTGATCGAGACACTTAGCCCCCCACATAGAACTGCACTGTTAGTCACATATTGTCAGCATGTGGTCAACCCTCCATCTGGAGAGCGCCTGGGTGTGCAGGCTTGGCTTTTTCAACATTACAACCAAATACTTTTGTCTTTATAAAATTATTCCCTCATTCAATAAATCAAGGATCAAATGGATAAGGTAGGCTACTTCAAAGCAAGGTATCTAACTAGACATGTTTATATATAAGGCTCAAATATTCATTTTTCGGGGGAGATAAAGGCACAGCAAGTTATTTGTCAATTAGGCTATTCTTAGAATATTTTTAACATTGTAGCAATTACATGGCTACTGTTTAATAGAGGGGAATCCGATGTTTCCAACGGTGCAGATTTATTTAGGCTCTACATTGCAGGTGGAAAGGAAACGAAATTAATGCGTAGTTAGCAGTTATCTCGCTAGTTAACTATAGCTAAGTTATGTTTTGAATTGGTGATCTAGTTAGTCTGTCTGTCATTATGTTATACCTGCTGATGAAATGTCGCACTCTCTCTCATCGGGCAATGGCCCACTCCCACTGACAACTGGCACAAAAGCAGCACCCACCACAGACATGCACTGAAGGGTCATTCCGATAATAGCTGATAGGTCGTTTTTTTATTGACTGATCATATTTAAAAGTGCGCTTTCATGAATTACATTAACAACAATTATGAAACTAACTCATGACCTTAGAAACCCTCATTTGACAACTTGGAACAGCGCATCATGCCATTTAGGCTGGCACATTTTCAATCTGCGCAATCTCGAGCAGCCTACTGTCACTCACAGATTCACAAAATCTGACCAGATAATTTCAAGTCATCAGACTCAAGTCAAAGTGTTGAGGCTCCAAATCGAAGTATTTTTATTTTCTATCAAGTGGAGTCTCAAGTCATCAAAGTTGTGACTCCAGTCAGAGTCCACATCTCTGATTCAGGGAGCCTTAGAAAAACAGATTAAAATGAATGATAAACACTGATTAGATTTTAAAAAGGTCAGACTCACTCAAGAGGCAGAGGACTGAGAGTAAATAAAGATTTGGAGTTTGTACTGTTATCAATTGACTTGGCGAGGTTGGTATGACATAAAGTGACTGCATCCAGCTTGCCTTTACTTCAATGTTCAGTTGCAGTATTGTACACTGTATTTTCACCTGGTCCATTAACCTAACCTGATAATGACACCAGACCTGGGCCAAATACATGTACATCAAAGACTGACATACTTGAACTACTGTTTTATTTAGGGCTCTGTCAGCACCAAGGACCATAAAACACAATGAGAAGTTCATGAGGGAGAGAGAGTGAATAACAGTAAACATATAGCTATAGCATTCCCCCGGATGCGCTACGCTGCAAATTAGGCTATGCTGCTATAGACCCAGTCGGTATTAGATAGTGTCGCAGCCCCGCCCGCCTGTGGGGCAAACAACCTGTGATTACTTAGGTTACCCCATTGGCTCACAGCAATTACTTAGCCTTTTTCAAACACAATTTTTTTGCTTGTTTAGTCAATTACAAAACTACACTGAACAAAAATATAAACGCAATATGTAAAGTGTTGGTCCCATGTTTCATGAGCTGAAATAAAAAATCCCAGAAATTTTCCATATGCACAAAAAGCTTATTTCTCTCAAATGTTGTTCACACATTTGTTTATATCCCTGTTAGGGAGCATTTCTCCTTTGCCAAGATAATCAATCCACCTGGCAGGTGTGGTAGATCAAGAAGCTGATTAAACAGCATGATCATTACACAGGTGCACCTCAGTCAGAGTGCGCAGCTGACGTCATCAGAGTGCGCAGCTGAACACTGTATGCTGGAAACACTTGGTTTGTTATTTTAACTAAAACATAACCAATCTTTGTTAAACATAAATACCTAACTTGTTTTTGCATGGATTCCGCGACGGGGTTAGCTTTTAACAGCTACGACAGCTATTTCTTGTCCCGGAATCCTGCTTAACTGACAGGTTAAAGTCTGCTTGAAAGAGCCGCTTTTTTTAAGCTGCTAGCCATCAAGCCTACGAAGTTAGTCCCAAATTAGTTTTCCAATGGAACCCTCTTTAACATTTACTTCCAATGGAGAAGTAAATGAACGGTTCCAGCGCCGTTGGAGCTGTAGGAACTATATCTACTACGCTTTGTTTTGGGACAAACTGGATCACTCAGTTACAATGCGCAATTGTTTGCTTTCTGAGGATTATAGGCTTGCAGTGACATCCTTGATCACGCAGGTTGCCAGCCTATGTAAGAAACTGGGGAAAACGCAGAGTGGAATGTTTACCTTTTCTACGCCGGTGGCTGGATGGCGTTCGCGCTTGTTGGACACATCTTCACCTTGTCTTTTGTAGTTATCTGACTGGCCGGTGTTGCCCGGAGTTCGTTCGCCAGGGGAGCCATCTCATGCCTCTCCTTCCCCATCTGATAGCGGAGTCGAAGGAGTACAGCAAGTGGAGCATGACAATCAACGATGGTCGCATGTCACGAGCCGTGGAAGCCGAAGACAGCGGCCTCCCGCAAAGCAGTCTACACTCCCAACGAGATGTCCGGAGCGGATACAAACAACAGATAGTTTCGCTGCCCTGGAGCCTGATCTTCCTGCACCTTCGTCTCTGGGTTTACCTGTGTCTGCGGCCGCTGTGCCTACTCCTATTCCTTCCCCTACGATTTCGAAGTTGACGTTGGCAACCTTCCGTCCCTTCTCTGGATCGAGCAGGGCTTTTCCATCTGTCGGAGGCCTACACCAGGCGCCGGGAGCTACGGGCTCAAGTTATCCTGCCTCTCGCCCGTCCTTAAAGGGTTCTCCGAATCCTGTGAAGCGTGGGAGTGGGCGGATTTCCTCATCCTTCTCGCCAGCCGTGATTTTGGGCAGCTCCATGGTAAGAAATGTGACTGTTCCTGGTGCAAAAACAAAAACATAAATGAAATCATCAACATGTATTGATCACATCTTTACTAATGCTGCAGAAATGTGCTTGAAAGCAGTATCCACATCCATCGGATGTAGTGATCACAATATAGTAGCCATATCTAGGAAAACCAAAGTTCTAATGGCTGGGCCTAATCTAGTGTATAAGAGGTGATACAATATGCTTTGTAGTGATTCCTACAGTTGAAGTCGGAAGTTTACATACACCTAGGTTGGAGTCATTAAAACTCGTTTTTCAACCACTCTATAGTTTTGGCAAGTCGGTTAGGACATCTACTTTGTGCATGACACAAGTAATTTTTCCAACAATTGTTTACAGACAGATTATTTCACTTATAATTCACTGTGTCACAATTCCAGTGGGTCAGAAGTTTACATACACTAAGTTGACTGTGCCTTTAAACAGCTTGGAAAATTCCAGAAAATGATGTCATGGCTTTAGAAGCTTCTGATAGGCTAATTGACATCATTTGAGGCAATTGGAGGTGTACCTGTGGATGTATTTCAGACCTACCTTCAAACTCAGTGCCTCTTTGCTCAACATCATGGGAAAATCAAAATAAATCAGCCAAGATATATAATTGTAGACCTCCACAAGTCTGGTTCATCCTTGGGAGCAATTTCCAAATGCCTGAAGGTACCACGTTCATCTGTACAAACAATAGTAAGCAAGTATAAACACCATGGGACCATGCAGCCGTCATACCGCTCAGGAACGAGATGCGTTCTGTCTCCTAGAGATTGAACGTACATTGGTGCAAAAAGTGCAAATCAATCCCAGAACAACAGCAAAGGACCTTGTGAAGATGCTTGAGGAAACAGGTACAAAAGTATCTATATCCACAGTAAAACAAGTCCTATATCGACATAACCTGAAAAGTCGCTCAGCAAGGAAGAAGCCACTGCTCCAAAACCGCCATAAAAAAGCCAGACCATGGTTTGCAACTGCACATGGGGACAAAGATCGTACTTTTTGGAGAAATGTCCTCTGGTCTGATGACACAAATATAAAACTGTTTGTCCATAATGACCATTGTTATGTTTGGAGTTAAAAGGGGGTCGCTTGCAAGCCGAAGAACACCATCCCAACCATGAAGCACGGGGGTGGCTGCATCATGCTGTGGGGGTGCTTTGCTGCAGGAGGGACTGGTGCACTTCACAAAATAGATGGCATCATGAGGAAGGAAAAGTATGTGGATATATTGAAGCAACATCTCAAGACATCAGTCAGGAAGTTAAAGCTTGGTCGCAAATGGGTCTTCCAAATGGACAATGACCCCAAGCATACTTCCAAAGTTGTGGCAAAATGGCTTAAGGACAGCAAAGTCAAGGTATTGGAGTGGCCATCACAAAGCCCTGACCTCAATCCTATAGAAAATTAATGGGCAGAACTGAAAAAGTGTGTGCGAGCAAAGAGACCTACAAACCTGACTCAGTTACACCAGCTCTGTCAGGAGGAATGGGCCAAAATTCACCCAACTCATTGTGGGAAGCTTGTGGAAGGCTACCCGAAACGTTTGACCCAAGTTAAACAATTTAAAGGCAATGCTACCAAATACGAATTGGTAGCACTTCTGACCCACTGGGAATGTGATTAAATAAATAAAAGTTGAAATAAATCTCTCTCTACTATTATTCTGACATTTCACATTCTTAAAATAAAGTGGTGATCCTAACTGACCTAAGACAGGGAATTTTTATTAGGATTAAATGTCAGGAATTGTGAAAAACTGAGTTTAAATGTATTTGGCTAAGGTGTATGTAAACTTCCGACTTGAACTGTATGTTATTGACGTAAAGAATATTTGTTGGTCCGTGGTGTGTAATGAGGAGCAAACAGACTTTGCACTTGACACATTTATGAAATTGCTTATCCCAGTTATTAATAAGCATGAACACATTAAGAAAATGACTGTAAAAACGGTTAAATCTCCATGGATTGATGAGGAATTGAAAAATGGTATGATTGAAAGGGATGAGGCAAAAGGAATGGCAAATAAGTCTGGCTGCACAATCGATTGGCAAACGTACTCCAAATTGTCCCTGACCTGTTTGGAGAGCTCCTTGGTCTTCATGGTGTCGCTTGCTTGGTGGTGCCCCTTGCTTAGTGGTGTTGCAGACTCATGTGACAGATCATGTGACACTTAGATTGCACACAGGTGGACTTTAACTAATTGTGTGACTTCTGAAGGTAATTGGTTGCACCAGATCTTATTTAGGGGCTTCATAGCAAAGGGGGTGAATACATATGCATGGACAACTTTTCCCTTATTTGGTTTTTTGAAACAAGTAATTTTTTTCATTTCACAATTTGGACTATCTTGTGCATGTCCATTACATGGAATCCAAATAAAAATCCATTTAAATACAGGTTGTAATGCAACAAAATAAGAAAAACGCCATGGGGGATGAATACTTTTGCAAGGCACTGTATCTGGCCAAATTATGAAAGACAAGAATTGCAATTTTGAATTCCGTAAAGTGAGTGTGGAAGAGGTGATTTTTGTTGTTGTTGTCTATCAACAATGACAAGCCACCGGGGTCTGACAACTTGGATGAAAAATTTCTGAGGGTAATAGTGGACGATATTGCCACTCCTATTTGCCATATTGTCAATTTAAGCCTACTAGAAAGTGTAGGCCTGGAGGGAAGCAAAAGTCATTCCGCTACCTTACACAAATGACTGATGATTGGCTGAGAGAAATTGATGATAAAAAGATTGTTGGGACTGTTTTGTTTGACTTCAGTTTGGCTTTTGACATTATCGATCATAGTCTGTTGGTGTAAAAATGTATGTGTTATGGCTTTACATCCACTGCTATATTGTGGATAAAGAGTTACCTGTCTAACAGAACACAGAGGGTGTTCTTTAATGGAAGCCTCTCAAACATAATCCAGGTAGAATCAGGAATTAACCAGGGTAGCTGTCTAGGCCCCTTACTTTTTTCAATATTTACTAACAACATTACTTTGAGTAAAGCCAGTGTGTCTATGTATGTGGATGACTCAACACTATACACGTCAGCTACTACAGTGACTGAAATGACTGCAACAGTTAACAAAGAGCTGCAGTTAGTTTCAGAATGGGTGGCAAGGAATACGTTTGTCCTAAATATTTCAAAAACTGAAAGCATTGTATTTGGGACAAATTATTCACTAAACCCTAAACCTCAACTAAATCTTGTAATAAATAATGTGGAAATTGAGCAAGTTGAGGTGACTAAACTGTCATGGTCAAAGCATATTGATACAACAGTAGCAAAGATGGGGAGAAGTCGGTCCATAATAAAGCGCTAATCTACCTTCTTAACAGCACTTTCAACAAGGCAGGTCCTACAGGCTCTAGTTTTGTCGCACCTGGACTACTGTTCAGTCATGTGGTCAGGTGCCACAGAGGGACTTAGGAAAATTGCAATTGGCTCAGAAAAGGGTAGCATGACTGGCCATTGGATGTACACAGAGAGCAAACATTGATAATATGCATGTCAATCTCTCCTGGTTCAAAGTGGAGGAGAGAATGACTTTATCACTGCTTGTATTTGTGAGAGGTATTGACATGTTGAAAGTACCAAGCTATCTGTTTAAACGACTAGCACACAAATCAGACACCCATGCATACCCCGCAAAACATGCCACCAGAGGTCTCTTCACAGTCCCCAAGTCCAGAACAGACTATGGGAGGTGCACAGTACTACATAGAGCCATGACTACATGGAACTCTATTCTACATCCAGTAAATGATGCAAGTAGTAGAATCAGATTTAAAAAAACAGATACAAATACAGTGCCTTGCAAAAGTATTCATTCCCCTTGGCGTTTTTCCTATTTTGTTGCATTACAACCTGTAATTTAAATTCATTTTTATTTGGATTTTCAAAATTGGTGAAATGAAATGAAAAAAATAACTTGTTTCAAAAAATTTGACCAAATAATTAACGGAAAAGTGGTGCGTGCATATGTATTCACCCCCTTTGCTATGAAGCCCCTAAATAAGATCTGGTGCTACCAATTACCTTCAGAAGTCACATAATTAGTTAAATAAAGTCCACCTGTGTGCAATCTCAGTGTCACATGATCGGTCACATGATCTCAGTATATATACACCAGTTCTGAAAGGCCCCAGAGTCTGCAACACCACTAAGCAAGGGGCACCATGAAGACCAAGGAGCTCTCCAAACAGGTCAGGGACAAAGTTGTGGAGAAGTACAGATCAGGGTTGGGTTATAAAAAATTATCAGAAACTTTGAACATCCCACAGAGCATCATTAAATCCATTATTAAAAAATGGAAAGAATATGGCACCACAACAAACCTGCCAAGAGAGAGCCGCCCACCAAAACCCACGGACCAGGCAAGGAGAGCATTAATCAGAGAGGCAACAAAGAGACCAAAGATAACTCTGAAGGAGCTGCAAAGCTCCACAGCAGAGATTGGAGTATCTGTCCATAGGACCACTTTAAGCCGTACACTCCACAGTGCTGGGCTTTACGGAAGAGTGGCCAGAAAAAAGCCATTGCTTAAAGAAAAAAATAAGCAAACACGTTTGGTGTTCGCCAAAAGGCATGTGGGAGACTCCCCAAACATATGGATGAGAATAAAATTGAGCTTTTTGGCCATCAAGGAAAACGCTAGGTCTGGTTCAAACCCAAAACCTCTCATCACCCCGAGAACAGTATCTCCACAGTGAAGCATGGTGGTGGCAGCATCATGCTGTGGGGATGTTTTTCATCGGCAGGGACTGGGAAACTGGTCAGAATTGAAGGAATGATGGAAGGCACTAAATTCATGGAAATTCTTGAGGGAAACCTGTTTCAGTCTTCCAGACATTTGAGCCTGGGACAGAGGTTAACCTTCCAGCAGGACAATGACCCTAAGCATACTGCTAAAGCAACACTCCAGTAGTTTAAGGGGAAACATTTAAATGTCTTGGAATGGCCTAGTCAAAGCCCAGACCTCAATCCAATTGAGAATCTCTGGTATGACTTAAAGATTGCTGTACACCAGCAGAACCCATCCAAAGAGCTGGAGGAGTTTCCTTGAAGAATGGGCAGAAATTCTAGTGGCTAGATGTGCCAAGATTATAGAAACATAGCCCAAGATACTTGCAGCTGTAATTGCTGCAAAAGGTGGCTCTACAAAGTATTGAATTTGGGGTGGGTGAATAGTTATGCACGCTTAAGTTTTCAGTTTTTTTGTCTTATTTCTTGTTTGTTTCACAATAAAACATATTTTGCATCTTCAAAGTGGTAGGCATGTTGTGTAAATCAAAATGATACAAACCCCCCCAAAATCTATTTTAATTCCAGATTGTAAGGCAACAAAATAGGAAAAATGCCAAGTGGGTGAATACTTTCGCAAGCCACTGTATCTGCTGGGAGAGAGGATCAATTTCCTTGGACGGAGGCCCCCCTCCGGTCTGAAATAGCCCCCGCCTCTCCTCTGCCACATCCTTTTTGTCTTTCCCTTTAAAGTTTCAGCACGCCTTCATCCGATTTGGGTCCCTCTTCTCTTTATTCCGTGTCGATCCATTAAATCTGTCACATAAAATGGCCCAGGTGTCTTCCTTCTTTTTGACAGTTGTGTTGTCTGTCTTTTTATCCTCCAGTAAGTAGCTAAATTCCTCCATCATCTCTGACTAGGTTTTTTTCATAAGCGGAGAAATGTGAACTTCTTTGACGTGCCATGAATGATCAGGTGGCTAGCGGACAAATAATAAATGGATAAATAACATTAAGTAATGACAAGAATAAATTATATTTTATGCTAGCTAGCTTGGTTTATAAACTAGCTAGCTACAGTAGCTAGTACTGGTAAATAACAGATTTTATTTCAAATCAGCCAACCCATGAGAACCTTTCACGATGGAGTTGCAGTAGTTCTAACGTTACATAGTTTTTATTTTATCAAGGAACAGAAACATTGTGGCCTCATTTGTCAAGTAGGTTAGCTACTTCGTTTCAACTCACGAAATACCTCATACAGTGAGGGAAAAAAGTATTTGATCCCCTGCTGATTTTGTACGTTTGCCCACTGACAAAGAAATGATCAGTCTATAATTTTAAAGGTAGGTTTATTTGAACAGTGAGAGACAGAATAACAACAAAAAAATCCAGAAAAACGCATGTCAAAAATGCTATAAATTGATTTGCATTTTAATGAGGGAAATAAGTATTTGACCCCCTCTCAATCAGAAAGATTTCTGTCTCCCAGGTGTCTTTTATACAGGTAACGAGCTGAGATTAGGAGCACACTCTTAAAGGGAGTGCTCCTAATCTCAGTTTGTTACCTGTATAAAAGACACCTGTCCACAGAAGCGATCAATCAATCAGATTCCAAACACTCCACAATGACCACGACCAAAGAGCTCTCCAAGGATGTCAGGGACAAGATTGTAGACCTACACAAGGCTGGAATGGGCTACAAGACCATCGCCAAGCAGCTTGGTGAGAAGGTGACAACAGTTTGTGCGATAATTCGCAAATGGAAGAAAGACAAAAGAACTGTCAATCTCCCTCGGCCTGGGGCTCCATGCAAGATCTCACCTCGTGGAGTTGCAATGATCATGAGAACGGTGAGGAATCAGCCCAGAACTACACGAGAGGATCTTGTCAATGATCTCAAGGCAGCTGGGACCATAGTCACCAAGAAAACAATTGGTAACACAGTACGCCGTGAGAACCTCCTTCCCTCAGTCAGGGCATTGAAAATGGGTCATGGATGGGTATTCCAGCATGACAATGACCCAAAACACACGGCCAAGGCAACAAAGGAGTGGCTCAAGAAGAAGCACATTAAGGTCCTGGAGTGGCCTAGCCAGTCTCCAGACCTTAATCCCATAAAAAATCTGTGGAGGGAGCTGAAGGTTCGAGTTGCCAAACGTGACTTGGAGAAGATCTGCAAAGAGGAGTGGAACAAAATCCCTCCTGAGATGTGTGCAAACCTGGTGGCCAACATTTACATTTTAGTCATTTAGCAGACGCTCTTATCCAGAGCGACTTACAGTTAGTTTATTTTTCATACTGGCCCCCCTTGGGAATCAAACCCACAACCCTGGCGTTGCAAACGCCATGCTCAACCAACTGAGCTACATCCCTGCCGGCCATTCCCTCCCCTACCCTGGACCAATTGTGCACCGCCCCATGGGTCAACCGGTCGCGGCCGGCAACGACAGAGCCTGGATTCGAACCAGGATCTCTAGTGGCACAGCTAGCACTGGGATGCAGCGCCTTAGACCACTGCGCCACAAGAAACATCTGACCTCTGTGATTGCCAACAAGGGTTTTGCCACCAAGTACTAAGTCATGTTTTACAGAGGGGTCAAATACTTATTTCTCTCACTAAAATGCAAATAAATAAATAAAAATTTGATATGCGTTTTTCTGGATGTTTTTGTTGTTATTCTGTCTCTCACTGTTCAAATAAACCTACCAATAAATTATAGACTGATCATGTCTTTGTCAGTGGGCAAACGTACAAAATCAGCAAGGGATCAAATACTTTTTTCCCTCACTGTATATTGGTGTAACATGTCACTAATCATAGTTTAAAACCATTAATCATATATTTACTGATCCAGATTTAAAATGAAGTGGTGCAACACATCTCTGCTTAATAATAAACTTTCCTAGATTAATTTATAACATCTTGGTGCAACCCACCCTTAGTGTGAAATCTGTTTTTAAAATTGTATAACTGCCTTAATTTTGCTGGACCCCAGTAAGAGTAGCTGCTGCCTTGACAGCAGCTAATGGGGATCCATAATAAATACAAATACAAATACCTTGTGATGGGGACAATAAAAGGCCACTTTAAAATGTGCAGTGTTGTGCACAACAAAATGCCACAGATGTCTCAAGTTTTAATGGAGCGTGCAGTTGGCATGCTGACTGCAGGAATGTCCACCAGAGCTGTTGCCAGAGAATTGTATGTTAATTTCCCTACCATAAGCCTCCTCCAACGTCGTTTTAGAGAATTTGGCAGTACGTCCAACCGCAGACCACGTGTAACCACGACAGCCCAGGACCTCCACATCCGGCTTCTACACCTGTGGGATCGTCTGAGGCGGGGTGGAGCTGAGGAGTATTTATATCTGTAATATGGAGTGGGTGGGCCTATGCCCACCCATGGCTGCACCCCTGCCTAGTCATGTGAAATCCATAGATTAGGGCTTAATTTATTTATTTCAATTGACTGATTTCCTTATATGAACTGTAACTCAGTAAAATCTTTGAAATTGTTGAGTTTTATATTTTTGTTCAGTATACATTTAAGCAAGGTACAACATGTCTAAATATTACTTTTCAACATTGCCTGCTCCGGAATGTTCTCACTACTTAGAAAAATAAAATATTGTTGAGCTTCCCTCATGCCCCTTTTCATGATGGTGCTAGCAGCCACATGAGTGAGGTCTAGCTAGCTACCAACCGGAAACATTAAGCCAGCCAAGACCAACAACACAAACAATCAGACTATACAGCTACAAGTAGTGAGTGGCGTTACAAACGGACTATACTAAACAAGTGAAATGTCTTACCTGTTATGAAATGTTTTCCACACACATAGCTACGTGCAGCTTACTTGGACATCTGGTCCCCACATTTCCCACGCCTAATAGCCTGAAGCTACAGGACTCTTTTTCCGACCTGGGATTATTGCGAAACGTAGGTCAGGAGTTTTGACCTAGTTACATGAACATTGAACAACACAGCAGCTTTTCGGCATGTTTTGTTATTTTTGCAGGGGCGCAACTTTCACTGGGGACTGGGTGGTCATGTCCCCCCCCACATTCTGAAATTGCATTTTTGTCCCCCCCCAGTTCAATCATTGCAATGTAATCCAAAATGCGGCAACAATGTGCTTTAAGAAAATGCAGACACCTCCGAGCGTTCGGGTAGGCGGTTTGGAGAGTTCAGCCGGCTGGATTTAGGACCAAGCGGACACCGCAGAGCGGGCTGACAGGGTGTGTGAAGGCAAAGCTTCTGGACGGCTGGCTGGACCAGCATGGGAGAGTTGAGCATAGTTCAGTGTCTATGTGTTGCACTCTTTCACTGAGTTGTAAAAGCAAGCAGAGCAGAAACTGGCTACTCTTTAGTTGACTGATGTAGCTGGCAAGGTAACTGCTGTTTAACTTAACAGAAAACCCCCGAAACTAGTGTTTATTTGCAGTGCTGAGCATGTATTGTAAATGACATGTAACATTAGCTAATGTTTCATCCTGTCTCGACTGAGGTGAATGAACGCTAGCTAGTAGCTACCACAACCAAGTCAGCTCTAGCCTCTAGTTATTTACATTTACATTTACGTCATTTAGCAGACGCAGTTATCTGTCAGATAGTAATATTAGCCACCTAATATCACTATCTAACAGCTGTTGTTTAAACATAAATATTTTGTAGCCTTTGTTTTGTCCCGTTTCAGAAGTAAATGAACTTGGCAAGCTTTCACCAGTTAGAGAGAGATGGCCAAAAGTTAGCTAGTCTTTTTGCCTGAATCAAACAACGAAACCATCGGCAAAACGATTGAAGATTGATACTCTGACGTCTTTTCAGTGCAATGTAAGTATTATTAGTCAGTATGGCAATGTAACGTTATTGATCTGTCAGCTTCCCTAGCTGATTCCCTAATTTTCTCACCGACACAGTAATAAACTGCTCTAAGGTTACAGATTTCACTATCATGGTGCACAGTAGAGGTCTGCACGGGACCGATTTCCCACCCGCTACCGCAAGAACTGGTCCCAAACCCAACTGCAGTCCCGCAATGTTTTAGGCGTATGTGACACAGCTCACTTGCCAGCCATGCTCCCAGCAATTTTGCATCCTATAGGCAATATCAAATGCGCAAAAGTAACTTAAGAAATAGGTTAAATTACCAGAGATTCTCACATGGCCCTTATATTGTATTACTGGGCTACATCAGCCAATATGCTAGATGTAGTTTGAAGAGTGCAGAGTAGGAGAGACTGACACTTTCTCTTGAGCTATTTTTATAGCCTACCTTTTAGGAGTGAGAAGATTTTCAGACTGAGAAATATGGATGATCAATATTTAGGCCTATTTCTAGGCGATGTAGTAAACTATAGCCTAATCATAGGCCTATTTAGGAAGTACATTTCCTTGGAAAGATAACTGCCCTGTTCTTCTCCGCCCATGCATAGGCTATAGCCTACTCTATTTAGTTGAGACCACACGCGCACCTGATCTCGCAGGTATGGCTTCTGAACTGGAAGCAGCATGATGATGACAGCGACACTTGCTACGTATTGCATAGGCCTACCTTTTAGGAGGACGATATGCAGGCAGAGACAAATAAAAGGGAATCAATAATTATTGAAAATGAAAACGCGCAACGCTCGCTCACCAGTCAGTGGTGTATATAAGCAAAAATACTTGAAAGTACTATTTAAGTAGTTTTTTGGAATCTGTACTTTACTTTACTATTTATATTTTTGACAACTCTTACTTTTACTTCACTACATTCCTAAATAAAAGTATGTACTTTTTCCCCCATACATTTTCCCTGACACCCAAAATCACTTGTTACATTTTGAATGCTTAGCAGGACAGGAAAATTGTCTAATTCACACACGTATCAAGAGGTCATACCTACTGCCTCTGATCTGGCAGACTCACTAAACATATGCTTCATTTGTAAATGATGTCTGAGTGTTAGAGCGTGCCCCAGGCTATCCATAAATAAAAAATATACAAAAATGGTGCTGTCTGGTTTGCTTAATATGAGGAATTTGAAATGATTTTTACTTTTGATACTTAAGTATAGTTTAGAAATTACATTTACTTTTTATACTGAAGTATATTTAAAACCAAATACCTGTAGGATTTTACTGGGTGACTTTCACTTTTACTTGAGTCATTTTCTATTAAGGTATCTTTACTTTTACTCAAGTATGAAAATTGGATACTTTTTCCACCACTGACCATAGTAGCCTAACCTACAGTGGGGGAAAAAAGTATTTAGTCAGCCACCAATTGTGCAAGTTCTCCCACTTAAAAAGATGAGAGAGGCCTGTAATTTTCATCATAGGTACACGTCAACTATGACAGACAAAATGAGAATTTTTTTTCCAGAAAATCACATTGTAGGATTTTTTATGAATTTATTTGCAAATTATGGTGGAAAATAAGTATTTGGTCAATAACAAAAGTTTCTCAATACTTTGTTATATACACTTTGTTGGCAATGACACAGGTCAAACGTTTTCTGTAAGTCTTCACAAGGTTTTCACACACTGTTGCTGGTATTTTGGCCCATTCCTCCATGCAGATCTCCTCTAGAGCAGTGATGTTTTGGGGCTGTCGCTGGGCAACACAGACTTTCAACTCCCTCCAAAGATTTTCTATGGGGTTGAGATCTGGAGACTGGCTAGGCCACTCCAGGACCTTGAAATGCTTCTTACGAAGCCACTCCTTCGTTGCCCGGGCGGTGTGTTTGGGATCATTGTCATGCTGAAAGACCCAGCCACGTTTCATCTTCAATGCCCTTGCTGATGGAAGGAGGTTTTCACTCAAAATCTCACGATACATGGCCCCATTCATTCTTTCCTTTACACGGATCAGTCGTCCTGGTCCCTTTGCAGAAAAACAGCCCCAAAACATGATGTTTCCACCCCCATGCTTCACAGTAGGTATGGTGTTCTTTGGATGCAACTCAGCATTCTTTGTCCTCCAAACACGACGAGTTGAGTTTTTACCAAAAAGTTATATTTTGGTTCATTCTGACCATATGACATTCTCCCAATCCTCTTCTGGATCATCCAAATGCACTCTAGCAAACTTCAGACATGTACTGGCTTAAGCAGGGGGACACGTCTGGCACTGCAGGATTTGAGTCCCTGGCGGCGTAGTGTGTTACTGATGGTAGGCTTTGTTACTTTGGTCCCAGCTCTCTGCAGGTCATTCACTACGTCCCCCTGTGTGGTTCTGGGATTGTTGCTCACCGTTCTTGTGATCATTTTGACCCCATGGGGTGAGATCTTGCGTGGAGCCCCAGATCGAGGGAGATTATCAGTGGTCTTGTATGTCTTCCATTTCCTAATAATTGCTCCCACAGTTGATTTCTTCAAACCAAGCTGCTTACCTATTGCAGATTCAGTCTTCCCAGCCTGGTGCAGGTCTACAATTTTGTTTCTGGTGTCCTTTGACAGCTCTTTGGTCTTGGCCATAGTGGAGTTTGGAGTGTGACTGTTTGAGGTTGTGGACAGGTGTCTTGTATACTGATAACAAGTTCAAACAGGTGCCGTTAATATAGGTAATGAGTGGAGGACAGAGGAGCCTCTTAAAGAAGAAGTTACAGGTCTGTGAGAGCCAGAAATCTTGCTTGTTTGTAGGTGACCAAATACTTATTTTCCACCATAATTTGCAAATAAATTCATAAAAAATCCTACAATGTGATTTTCTGGAATTTTTTTCTCTCAATTTGTCTGTCATAGTTGACGTGTACCTATGATGAAAATGACAGGCCTCTCTCATCTTTTTAAGTGGGAGAACTTGCACAATTGGTGGCTGACTAAATACTTTTTTTCCCCACTGTATGTGCGTGTTGTGCCTTTTCCTTTTCAATGATTATTAAAAAAATTGATTGCACCACGACTCACGTTGGTTGAGCACCTTCCACTTCTTTACATTATCAATATTTAATTACAGACACTGTAGTAAACTACAGTCTAATCATATTTAAGTTAATTTCATATTCAAGTTAACTGCCACTTGATTTTCCGCCCATGTAGGCAGCCTACTCTATTTCAATGAGACCACACATACTAGGCGCACTTGAACTCTCACGCCCAACTAGGAGAGGTAGGCTACTGAAGTTGACGCAGCGAATTCTGAGTGTGTGAATAATACGAAAAAGATGTGCTTTTAAAACAATAAGTAGGCTAACGCATACAAAGCAGAAGGAGGACAGTTTCCAAATAATCTGTGGGACAACAAAAATATTTTCATCCCAAAGTCGTCTGTCTGTCTTAGCAGGATCAGATGGTTACAGGGGTCTCAGCAGGGTCAGGCAGCCAGGGATGACCAGTCTGTGATGGAGGTGAGGTGAATTTTTACAGATATAACACTTTATTCTCTCTGTGCAGCAAACACTGGATAACCCAAATGCTATTTTAAGGCTGTCTGACAAACCTCCAAAGTTGATTTCCAAACTGTATCAAGGGTTGATAGAGGTTTTTCCCGATGACACAAAACATGTTAAACAAAAATGTGAGGAAGACCTGGTAGAAGCTATTGATGATGATGAATGGATACAGATATGTTTGAATGCCCAGTCATCTCAGACATGAATTACTGCAGTTTAAGGCCATCCATAGAAATGTTTTATATATGCCAGTGAAACTGAATTACATGCACTCAGAAATGTCATTCCTCTGCTGGAGGTGTAAAACACAAAAGGGGACATATTTGCATATGTTATGGTCTTGTGAAGGCTGGCTGAATTCTGGCAAAGAGTATGTTCTTTTATCTCAGAATGTCTACAGATTCTCCCTTTTCCCTGTTTTTGTTTGCTTGGAAATGTTGATACTGGAGACTTATCTGAAGAAACTGTGTAACCAAGCATTTATAGCGGCTAAGAAATGCATTGCCATTAATTGGAAGGTTGGTTATCCTCCCACAATGCCAAGGTATGTATCACTAGATTTGATTTATTACAAGATTAAGGGTATACTGAGCAACTTTCATAAGGTCTGGATGGCTTATATGGAATTCAGTACGACAAAAGGAGTCTGTATTGAAAACATGCCCAGGTAAGGGGAGATACCTATTTAGGCAATCCCTAGTGGCTGGGCTGCTCAGTCCTGGCCATGGGGGTCTGCCGTCCTGTGGGTTGTCAATCTGGCCTTGGCCTAACACACCGGGCGTGCAGGTGGCTCGGGCTGGCTGGTCGGTCTGGCTGAAATTTGATATAGAGGATGTCTTAATAAAGACAATAAAAAGTATTTGTATTTTTTCAAGAGTTGTTAATTTGTTAGACTATTGGTTAAAATTGCAAAATAATATTTATTATTGCATTACCTTTGATCTAGTTCAGTTTTATTAATCACTTAAACATATTTAATAATGATCTCTTACCTAGCTTGATGACTTTGGGCATTTTTGTTTACTTTTTGCTCTAAATGGAGACGGCATATTGGATTGTGTAAAAATTCAGGAAATGAGCTTTAGATGCCCCAAAATATTATGGGGGAGGACCCCCAGACACCCCGCCAGTTTGTCACCCAACTTTTAAAACAAAAATGGCGCCCCTGTATTTTTGTATAACAAAAAATTGACAAGGAAGTTGGCGCTTTTACACTGGGGTCAAAGGGAAAGAATGTTTGTGGGCGAGGTCGAGGGGAATTCCTTATTATTATGTGAATATGGACTCGGGCTATGCATTTCTTTGTGGCCATGGATCAAGGATGCGTTCAGAGCAACAACATCCAAGCCGTGTCTGATGTGGAAAACAGCACACACTCCAAAGTACTCCCTGAGCTCTCCTCTCAACCTATTGCAACACATTACAGTGATAACAAAACAGTTGATTTAAAGCTAAAATATTTTGACTTTCGCATCCTGTTATGTGCGTTGTTCCATGGCGATATAACTGTTTTGTATACTGTATTTTTAACCCTGATTTATGTATTCACAATAATATTGGATGCTGCGCGTTTATCCAAAAGTCAACTATACAATTAAACAGTCCTATATTGTTTATTATAAACTGGGTGGTACGAGCCCTAAATACTGATTGGCTGACAGCTGTGGTATATTAGACCGTATACCACGGGTATGACAAAACGTGTCTTTTTACTGCTCTAATTACTTTGGTAACCAGTTTATAATAGCAATAAGGCACCTCAGGGGTTTGTGGTATATGGCCAAAATACCACGGCTAAGGGCTGTATCCAGGCGTCATGCATAAGAACAGCCCTTAGCCATGGTATATTGGCCATATACCACACCTCCTCGGGTCTTAGTGCTTAAATAAATTGTATACATCCATCATTGTATAGCTCTATGTTCATGCCAAGAGACTGTCAACACAAGTGAAGTGGTAGGATTGTTTACATAACCTAGGTGAATAAGGACATGTTTAAATATCTGGAGGAAAGGAACATGTCCTTGAATATGTCCTTGGTGGGGTGGCCAGGCAGAAGGGCCTTCCCTCCATTAATCCAGTCCCTGGTCGCCTCTCTCTGACACCCTGGTGAGGCCCACCCTTCACTGGCTAACTCCAGATCATATCAGGTGTTAGGTATGTATTTATACACACTGTGTTTGCACGAGCAGTGCTGCAGAGTTACATAAGCAGCACAATGAAATGCCTGACCTTGGAGATAATGTGATTGATTTCCTTGTAAGAGTTTAGTTGATCAAATCAATACAAGTTGATCTCCACACGTTGTCAAGTAGGCCTAGTTATCCTTCTAAACGTAATGCCAGGCCATGGTTTCTCTAGTCCAAGATCTGTTTGTACTCTTGACAACTCTATTTGTTTAATACGACAACTTGGCATGTTAATTCTATATGGAGTTGAAAAGAGAGCAGAAACAGATTGGCACACAGGCTAGGCCACAGCTGCTCGGGTCCTTGTTCCCTGCTGCTGCCTCTTGTCCTCCAGGTGTGAACCCTGACCAGTTAGAGAACAGTTCAGAGCATGGCACAGAACATACCAAATCCCTTACAGCACTGCCAATCAGTCTTAATCAGTAAACAGGCACTCAGAGAGCATTTTACAACATGTGCTTGCGATTAAGGAGGCGGAACAATAACATACTGTACTTTGGAATGGGTAGTCACAACATTGCATAATGCTAGAGTAAGTGTACAGTATCTAGAGCAACCAGTGCACACGGACATTATGGTAAAGACAGTGGTTAACACAGGTGTGTTTTTATTCCAATTAATTACTATCAGTATTTGGGTTTAAACTTTAGTACTGCAGTTTCTCTCCTACTCATCTTTGGTCCCCTCACTGTCTCATTAGACAGATATTATGGCCTTAACAGAGGCCAAAGACTACATCTGGTTTTCATGCATACCCACATCTCTCTAAAGTGCCATATTTCAGGGCTTGCTGTTATTCTTCCAATGGTGTGATCACAGCCCTGTCTCCTAGTGGCTCTTTAAACATTAGCCTTATGTTGTAAAACATGAGTGTTGAGACTCCCAGGGAACTTGATGTATTTCAACAGTGGCGGTTAGCATGCGTGACATTCCCTGGCCTCCACTGTTTGGTTACCCCGTGGACTGATTGTGCATGGGTGGGTAAAACCAAGTGTGGCCCGATATGGGGGTGTTTGGGGATGTGATTCCTCGAGAGTTCAACCCGATTTTTAAGGCAGCGAGAGAGAGCGAGAGAGAGCGAGAGAGAGCGAGAGAGAGCGAGAGAGAGAGAGCGAGAGAGAGATTAAATCCCAAA
The DNA here is from genome assembly GCF_964263955.1 of Coregonus lavaretus. Taxonomy (NCBI): domain Eukaryota; kingdom Metazoa; phylum Chordata; class Actinopteri; order Salmoniformes; family Salmonidae; genus Coregonus; species Coregonus lavaretus. Next base: position 41,740,817 of record NC_139996.1, on the reverse strand, counting down.
AGATGTAATGTTTAACACACACTTTTACAACACCATCAGCCTACATTAAGAACTACTTTATTACATACAGCAGACATGCTTTTGTATTTAGTGTTAAATTGTTTATGCCATTTAAGACAAACTTAAAATATGTAAGAGACTGGTCAATTTCATGGTTCAGGCTTGACACACGATGTCACGCCCTGGCCTACAGAACTCTAGCTAGTTTGGTCAGGGTGTGAATATTCTAGATTTGTATTTCTATGTTGGCCGGTGTGGTTCCCAATCAGAGGCAGCTGTTGCTCGTTGTCTCTGATTGGGAATAATACTTAGGCAGCCTTTTGGCACTGTCTGGTTGTAGGTTCGTGTTCCGTGTAAGGTTTGTTGTGTTGTACCTTTGGACTTCACGTTTCGTTTCCTTTGTTGTTTTGTCGTGTGTTTATCGTTAATAAACATGTACGCATATCACGCTGCGCCTTGGTCCGAACCTTCTCTTAACGTACGTGACACATGACTAACACTTTCTCTTGACGAGCACTCAATCAATTACTACAGTACTTCAATGAAAACTTCCTTATGCTCTGAACCAAGAGCCATGTCGCAGAATGGCAGGGGAATATCTTACCTAACCTACTCAATGATATGACACAGGAGAGGAATTCAGCTCTTCAGTGGGTGGATTCCTTTTCTTTGAAGTTACTTACAGAACAGGTGGTAGCCTATATGTTTTATGTTATGTCTACGGGTAGGCATAATAATACTTTAATGTTATATCCTAATGGCCACAAACTTGTTGAATCAACGTTGTTTCAACATCATTTGTCAACGTATTGTGACGGTGAGTCTGTTTGAACAAAAAGTAATTAACCAGTACTGTTTTCATATAATTTTAACCAGCGTTGCAAACATTGAAATTAGGGTAAAACTTAAATACAATGACTTAAATTCTTAAAAGTTGATTTTAGGACCGCTTTAGGTATCAACATTTGTTAATTTTTTATGATTTGATAAAATATTGAATTTGGCCTTTACTACTATAGCCCAGAGAAAAACATTGAATAACACATTCATAAATGACAAAAGACTATAAATAAATCATGAGAAACAAGGTTTTGAAGTGTTTGTCCTATATCTAGGAGGTATAAGAAAGCTCAGGAAATATATATATATATACACACAGTGCTTTTGGGAAATTATTCAGACCCCTTGACATTTTCCAAATTTTGTTAGGTTACAGCCATCAAGGATCTCTCTGTACTTTGCTCCATTCATCTTTCCTCGATCCTGACTAGTCTCCCAGTCCCTGCCGCTGAAAAACATCCCCACAGCATGTTTCCACCACCATGCTTCACCGTAGGGATGGTGCCAGGTTTCCTCCAGACGTGACACTTGGCATTCAGGCCAAAGAGTTCAATCTTGGTTTCATCAGACCAGAGAATCTTGTTTCTCATGGTCTGAGAGCCTTTAGGTGCCTTTTGGCAAACAATAAAGTCCTGATTGGTGGAGTACTGCAGAGATGGAAGAAACTTCCAGAAGGACAACCATCTCCACAGAGGAACTCTAGAGCTCTGTCAGAGTGACCATTGGGTTCTTGGTCACTTCCCTGACCAAGGCCCTTCTCCCCCGATTGCTCAGTTTGGTAGGGCGGACAGCTTTAGGAATAGTCTTGGTGGTTCCAAACTTCTTCCATTTAATAATGATGGAGGCCACTGTGTTCTTGGGGACCTTCAATGCTGCAGAAATCTTTTGGTACCCTTCCCCAGATCTGTGCCTCGACACAATCCTGTCTTGGCGCTCTACGGACAATTCCTTTGACCTCATGGCTTGGTTTTTGCTCTGACATGCACTGTCCACTGTGGGACCTTATGTCGACAGGTGTGTGCCTTTCCAAATCATGTCCAATCTATTTAATTTACCACAGTTGGACTCCAATCAAGTTCTAGAAACATCTCAAGGATGATCAATGGAAACAAGATGCATCTGAGCTCAATTTCGAGTCTCATAGCAAAGGGTCTAAATAGTTCTGTAAATATTTGCAAACATTTATAAAATCCTGTTTTTGACTTTGTCATTATGGGGTATTGTGTGTAGATTGCTGATGATATTTTAGAATAAGGCTGTAACGTAACAAAATGTGGAAAAAGCCAAGGGTTCTGAATACTTTCCGAAGGCACTGTATATACACTAGCAGTCAAAAGTTTGGGCACACCTACTCATTCAAGGATTTTTCTTTATTTTTTACTATTTTTTACATTGTAGAATAATAGTTGTCACGAGAATTTTCTTATCTCAATGGTTGAAGTCAACTACTTCTTAAATCTTTGAATAATTCCCAGAGGTTGTAAATCTCTAGTTTAAATAATGAATTAAACAAAGACCCCTTTCTGCAATGGTCAGCCTTTATTCATGGGAGTGCTCTGTCCCAAAATGGACGCACAATCTTTTTATACACACACGTCAGAGGAAAAATCCCACCCCGCTTTAGGCGGGCTGTATTTTTCCACTGTACACATCTTGTAAGTTCACACCTGGGTTTAGCTCATGTGGTTATCCTCTGCTCTCCTGACCATCAGGTCACACATGCACACACACACACACATGTTCTTATCATAGCCTACTCCTTGCTCGGGCAGGCTGCATTTTCTCTCTATTCCCATACATAGTTATCGCTGTTCTCACAATATTCTGCAAGCCTCTCACTCCCCTTCCCTGTGTGGGGACATCTGTTTTTGAAACCGGTCTCCTGTTATTGGTTTCAACGTTTGCACTTCTGCTTGCCTAATTACAAAAATAAGACAACTGCCTCATTGTACTAAAAATAAGACAACTGCCTGATTGTACTACTAACTAAGCTACACACATTATCAGATTATAGTCTTATGATTCTAACACATTTCACACAGTTTCGGGGTGTAATAATTAGTCATCACCAAATTATTCTATCAATAGGTAAGACATCAAAACTATGAAATAACAATCACGTAGTAAACAAAAAAGTGTTAAACAAATCTAAGTATATTTTATATTTGAGAATATTCAAATAGCCACCCTTTGCCTTGATGACAACTTTGCACACTCTTGGCATTCTCTCAACCAGTTTCACCTGGAATGCTTTTCCAACATATGCTGAGCACTTGTTGGCTGCTTTTCCTTCACTCTGCCGTCCGACTCATCCCAAACCATCTCAATTGGGTTGAGGTTGGGAGATTGTGGAGGCCAGGTCATCTGATGAAGCAAGCCATCACTCTCCTTCTTGGTAACATAGCCCTTACACAGCCTATACAGAATCCTGACAAACGGCCTCATGTCAACGATGAATATGAAAGGAAACAAAGTGAAGAGGGCCTTTGAGGACTCCATTATAGGTTCAGTGGAGTCCAAATCATCAACCTTCTCTAGCTAATATTTGTTTTCCCTCTTCACAGCAGGTGTGAGTCTTGGCTGTAATTAGGCCAATGCGCCACCAGGATGGAGCTAGTATGCCATGTTATTTTAACTCATACAAAGCTGCTCATTTTTGTATTTTCAAACTCCACATTTCAAAGGAAACAAGTGCTCATTAAGATCAGGTGTGGCCAATTAGTGGGCGAAGCCAACACACCTAACAATATGGAGGATGGAGTTTTGTTGATGCTGAGAAGGAATGTATACGTTTTTAAATAACATTCTTACAACGTTCTCTGAACCTCTAACTTTAAATAGAACCATGAGGAAACATTATGCTGAAGTACTGACATTCCCACAGAAGAACGTTGTTTCTTAACATTCTCTGAACTATTTGAGAACATTCCCAATGTCAAACCAGTTGGAGAACATTCCTTGAATATTACCTAAATTGAAATGAAATTTAACCATATTTGAGCTTTTAGGAAACGTTCTGTTAAAGTAATGAAATACCAAGAAAATAAAGTTTTTTTTGTCAAGTTCCTTAAATGTGCTGAAAGTCCCAAAGCCAAGCAACTATCCTGCACCATTCCCAGAAAGTTGTATGCAAAATAACCATAGGACAACCATGCTCTCACCAAGCTCTAAGAAACGTATGGTTCTCAGAACGTTATGTGCTAGCTGGGCCGTCTTTTTGAGTGGGTGAATAAAGGTTGAAATCTCATTGATCAACATCTCAACCAAATATTACCAAAATGTCCACGTTAAAATTACGTGGTGTGCCCAGTGGGATGTTAAAAACCTTGAATTTCATTTTACAGGAAGATCATGGAATCATCTTAAAATAAGTTTCCCCTAATCTTTTCATCTTACATTATTCCAGATGTCTCTTTCATTGCTGCTGATATAGTATCTGCAGCAATGAGAGACATCTGGAATAACATTTGTCATCTTAATCAGAGTGACTTAGAGGAGCAATTATGGTTACATGCTTTGGTCAAGGGAACATCGACAGATTTTTCACCTTGTCGGCTCGGGGATTCGAACCAGCAACATATAGGTTACTGGCCCAACACTCTTAACCACTAAGCTACCTTGTGCCCCAATGTCTGCTGTATGAGCTCAATACAAAAGACAACTAATCACAGTTTCTCTAATACGATTTTCATTTTCAGTCTGATTTTAAGTTTACACAAATGTGAAGAGACAGGCTGACATCAGCCTGTCTCTGAGGGGTACTGTACAGTATTTACACTGAGACAAGCGAATAGCTGCAAGCCTGAAATGTGGTAATAATTAGGGAATATATTCAAAACCTCATGCTACCTGGGGTCAGTGTGTCACGAATTCTGCCGAGACTGCTCCTCCTCCTTGCTCGGGCAGGCTTCGGCGTTTGTCGTCCCCGGAGTACTAGCTGCCACCGTTGAATGTTTCGATGTGGGTTTGGTTTGGTCTGTCTGTTACACCTGTGTCCATTTGAGTCTGATTATGTGCCCTATAAGTTTTCTGTGTTGTTTTCGTTAGTTTGTGTGTTATTGTCCGCCTGGCCGTTGGTGTAACCTGTGCAGTACTCTGGACTTTGTTTATTGTTACGCACTGTGTTGCGTTGTCGCTCGCCTCCTTTGTTGAGGCCCTTTATTTTGGTACTGTTTTACAGTTAGTAAAGTCTTGTTTGACTCAGCCTATGCGTCCTGCGTCTGACTCCTCAACCGCATCCACATCAACACTGACAGAATAACACACCACCATGGAGTCAGCAGGAGCAGCGGCGGCACCCAAGTCGCTGGAGGAACGGATCAGCGATCAAGACACCATGATCCGGCAACTTGGGGCCGCCATGAACGAGGTGTCCAACACTCTACGCTGTTTGGTCACCGGTGAGGTGCCCACACCTTCGCACACCTTACCATCACCATCGGCCAGTCCTCGAACCCAGTGGCATTCGGCTCTCGTTCCCGAGGGCATTTGATGGTACCGCAGCCGGGTGTCAGGGGTTCCTCCTGCAGGTGGAACTATACCTGGCCACCATCCACCCGGCGCCCTCGGGATACGAGAGCGTCTCCGCCCTCATCTCCTGTCTCTCCGGCAAGGCGTTGGAGTGGGACAACGCCGAATGGAGGGGAATAGACGCCGCCACCATCACCTACGTGGAGTTCTCCCGCCGCTTCAGGGCAGTGTTCGATCATCCACCTGAGGGGAAGGCGGCGGGGGAGCGTCTGTTCCACCTCCGACAGGGGAAGAAGAGTGCACAGGAGTTCGCCCTGGAGTTCCGGACTCTAGCGGCGGATGCGGGGTGGAATGAGAGGGCCCTCATCGACCACTATCGATGCAGCCTACGAGAGGACGTTCGTCGTGAGCTGGCCTGCAGGGACACCAACCTATCCTTCGACCAGTTGGTGGACATTTCCATCCGTCTCGACACCCTGCTGGCTACCCGCGGACGTCCCGAATGGGGGTCGTCCGTTCCATCCTCCAGCACCTCCGAGCCGATTCCCATGGAGCTCGGGGGTGCTGGCGCTAGGGAGAGGAGGAGAGAGAGCCCGAGGGGGGCCGTCCCCAGCACCAACGGTGGCCGTGGAGGGCACACTGCGGCTAGGTGCTGGGGAGGGTCTCCTGGGAGAGGGGACAACAGGTCACGCACTGGGGAATCATTTCAGGTGAGTAGGCGCCCCACTTACCCAGAGCTCTCTGTTGGTCACCTGTGTATACCTGTGAGATTTCCACAGGTTGCACCTCATTCCCAGCATAAGGCGCTAGTAGATTCAGGCGCAGCTGGGAATTTTGTTGATCGTGAATTTTGTTCTAGGTTAGGAATTCCCCTTCGGCCGGTGGAAGCCCCCTTCCCTGTTCATGCCCTAGACAGCCGGCCGCTGAGGTCGGGGTTGATTAGAGAAGTCACAGCACCACTTAAGATGACTACGCAGGGGGGTCATGAGGAGATCATTCAGTTTTATCTGATCGACTCTCCTGCGTATCCTGTGGTGCTGGGGCTTCCCTGGTTAAGCGCCCATGATCCTACCATTGCGTGGCAACAGAGGGCTCTTGTGGAGTGGTCTGCCCAGTGTGTAGGGAGATGTCTAGGTGTTTCCGTAGGGGAGACCTCGGTGGAGAGTCCGAACCAAGTGCCCGCAATGCGCATTCCCCCTGAATATGAGGATTTAGCACTTGTGTTCAGCAAGACTAGGGCAACACGGTTGCCACCTCATAGACAGGGGGATTGTGCGATAGATCTCCAAACAGGAGCGGCACTTCCGCGGAGCCGTGTGTATCCCCTGTCTCAAGAGGAGACAGCGGCTATGGAGACTTACATAGCCGAGTCCTTGGAACAGGGATACATACGGTCCTCCACTTCCCTGGTTTCCTCGAGTTTCTTCTTTGTGAAGAAGAAGGACGGGGGTTTGCGCCCGTGTATTGATTACCGTAGTCTCAATCAGATCCAGGTTAAGTACAGTTATCCTCTTCCTCTGATTGCGACTATGACTGAATCATTACGCAGAGCGCGGTTCTTCACAAAGTTGGATCTCAGGAGCGCGTACAATCTGGTGCGCATTAGGGAGGGAGATGAATGGCAAACAGCATTTAGCACCACCTCGGGTCATTACGAGTATCTCGTCATGCCATACGGGTTAATGAATGCTCCTTCAGTCTTCCAATCCTTTGTGGACAAGATTTTCCGGGACATGCATGGACAGGTTGTGGTAGTGTACATCGACGACATCCTAGTGTACTCTTCTACACGAGCCGAGCATGTAGCCCTGGTGCGCCGAGTGTTGAGGAGGCTGTTGGAGCATGACTTGTATGTCAAGGCAGAGAAATGCTTGTTTTTCCAGGAGTCCATCTCCTTTTTGGGTTATCGATTGTCCGCGTCTGGTGTGAAGATAGAGGTTGACCGTGTGTCTGCCGTGCGTAATTGGCAAACTCCAACCACTGTAAAAGAGGTGCAGCAGTTCTTGGGTTTTGCTAATTACTACCGGAGGTTTATCCGGGGCTTTGGACAGGTGGCAGCTCCCATTACGTCCCTGCTGAAGGGGGGCCCGGTGCGTTTGCAGTGGTCAGCTGAAGCGGACAGGGCATTTGTTAAACTGAAGAACCTGTTCACTTCGGCTCCGGTGCTGGCGCATCCGGACCCCGCTTTACCATTCCAAGTTGAGGTGGACGCGTCAGAGGCCGGTATTGGGGCTGTTCTGTCGCAACAGTCCGGCACGCCACCTAAACTCCGCCCCTGTGCGTTCTACTCTAAGAAGCTCAGCCCGGCGGAGCGTAATTATGACGTAGGGGACAGGGAGCTGTTAGCCGTGGTTCAGGCCCTAAAGGTGTGGAGGCATTGTCTTGAGGGGGCTCAACACCCTTTCCTCATTCTGACTGACCACCGTAACCTGGAGTACATCCGGGCAGCTAGGAGATTAAACCCTCGTCAGGCTAGGTGGAACATGTTCCTGACCCGGTTTGTTTTTAAGATCACGTACATCCCAGGGTCCCAGAACGGTAAGGCAGACGCCCTGTCCCGGCGGTATGACACAGAGGAGAGGTCCATAGAGCCTACTCCCATACTGCCCGAGTCTTGTCTGGTGGCTCCGGTGGTGTGGGAGGTCGATGCGGAGATCGAGCGGGCGTTACGTACCGACCCTACTCCCCCCGAGTGTCCAGTGTGGCGGACGTACGTTCCGCTCGAGGTTCGTGATCGCCTTATTTTTTGGGCTCATACTTCACCCTCCTCTGGACATCCGGGTATTGGCCGGACAGTGCACTGCCTTAGCGTGAAATACTGGTGGCCAACGTTAGCTAGGGATGTGAGGGTTTACGTCTCCTCCTGCTCGGTGTGCGCCCAGTGTAAGGCGCCTAGACACCTGCCCAGGGGGAAGTTACATCCCCTGCCCGTTCCACAACGACCATGGTCCCACCTCTCGGTGGATTTTGTTACCGACCTTCCCCCCTCCCAGGGGAATACCACCATTTTGGTCGTTGTGGATCGGTTTTCCAAGGCCTGTCGTCTCCTCCCAATGCCGGGTCTCCCTACTGCCCTAAAGACCGCTGAGGCCCTATTTACCCACGTCTTCCGGCACTATGGGGTTCCAGAGGATATAGTGACTGACCGAGGCCCCCAGTTCACCTCTAGAGTCTGGGGGGCGTTCATGGAACGCTTGGGGGTCTCGGTGAGCCTTACCTCGGGTTACCACCCAGAGAGCAATGGGTAGGTAGAACGAGTCAACCAGGATGTGGGTAGGTTTCTGAGGTCCTATTGCCAGGGCCGGCCGGAGGAGTGGTCAAGGTATATCCCCTGGGCAGAGATGGCACAGAACTCTCTCCACCACACTAACCCCTTTCCAATATGTGTTAGGGTATCAGCTGGTTCTGGCACCATGGCACCAGAGCCAGATCGAGGCTCCTGCGGTGGATGAGTGGATTCGGCACTTGGAGGAGACGTGGAACGCTGCACATGTCCATCTGCAGCGGGCCATCCGTCGACAGAAGGCGAGCGCCGATCGCCACCGCAGTGAGGGACCGGTGTACGCACCGGGAGATCGAGTCTGGCTCTCGACTCGAAACCTGCCCCTCCGCCTGCCCTGCCGGAAGCTGGGTCGGCGGTTTGTGGGGCCTTTTAAAGTCCTGAGGAGATTGAATGAGGTGTGTTACAGGTTACAACTGCCTATTGATTGTAAGAATATTAACCCCTCGTTCCATGTGTCTCTTCTCAGGCCGGTGGTAGCTGGTCCACTCCAGGAAGGTGAGATAGGGGAGACCCCTCCGCCCCCACTGGACATCGAGGGAGCTCCGGCGTACACGGTCAGGACCATCTTGGACTCAAGACGCCGGATGGGGGGTCTCCAGTATCTCGTGTGTGGGAGGGGTACGGCCCGGAGGAACGGTGCTGGGTGCCTAGGAGGGATATCCTAGATCCATCCCTCCTGACTGAGTTCCACCGTGGTCATCCCACGCGCCCGGCTCCGCGTCCTCCTGGTCGTCCCCGAGGCCGGGGTCAGCGCACGGCTGGAGCCGCGCGTCAAGGGGGGGGGGGTACTGTCACGAATTCTGCCGAGACTGCTCCTCCTCCTTGCTCGGGCAGGCTTCGGCGTTCGTCGTCCCTGGAGTACTAGCTGCCACCGTTGAATGTTTCGATGTGCGTTTGGTTTGGTCTGTCTGTTACACCTGTGTCCATTTGAGTCTGATTATGTGCCCTATAAGTTTCCTGTGTTGTTTTCGTTAGTTTGTGTGTTATTGTCCGCCTGGCCGTTGGTGTAACCTGTGCAGTACTCTGGACTTTGTTTATTGTTACGCACTGTGTTGCGTTGTCGCTCGCCTCCTTTGTTGAGGCCCTTTATTTTGGTACTGTTTTACAGTTAGTAAAGTCTTGTTTGACTCAGCCTATGCGTCCTGCGTCTGACTCCTCAACCGCATCCACATCAACACTGACACAGTGGTGTAAAGTACTTAAGTAAAAATATTTTAAAGTACTACTGGGTATCTGTACTTTACTATTTATATTTTTGACTACTTTTACTTTTACTTCACTCCATTCCTACATCAAATATTGCAATTTTTACTCCATATATTTTCCCTGACAACCAAAAGTACTCATTACATTTTGAATGCTTAGCAGGACAGGAAAATTGTCAAATTCACGCACTTATCAAGAGAACATCCCTGGTCATCCCTACTGCCTCTGGTCTGGCGGACTCACTAAACACAAATGCATATTTTGTAAATAGTGTCTGAGTGTTGGATTGTGCCCCTGGCTATCCCAAAATTTTAACAAGACAATTGTGCCATCTGCTTTGCTAAATGCAATGTCAACGTTAACATTTGCGACTCCGGGATGCTGACCTTCTAGGCAGAGTTGCAAATAAAAAGCCATATCTCAGACTGGCCAATAAAAAGAAAAAATTAAGATGGGCAATTTGAGATATGGCTTTTTGTTTGCAACTCTGCCTAGAAGGTCAGCATCCCGGAGTCGCCTCTTCACTGTTGATGTTGAGACTGGTGTTTCAGAAGATAGTGACCTTTTGGTTACTGGCACAACACTAACCGCTAGGCTACCTGCCGCCCATTTAAGGTGAAATTTGTGTTGTCTGTGCCTTATCTTCACAGTGGTCAGGGTGAAGTTCTCAGGGTACAGAACCAGGATAGTGGGTAAAGGTAGGCTATATTCCTCTCTTCAGGGAGTTCGTACATTATTATCACAGTGGTCTGTGAGTAAGGTGGTAAAGCAGCAGAATAAAGGTATTTTCCTCTCTTCAGGGTTCTCTTCTATCCTTTTCTAATCATGGAGCTTGATTGGAGAGTGAGGTAACGACAGCAGTGTTCTTTTTTTCTTTTTCCAGACTGTCTGGTCAGGGTAAATCATGTAATTAACACATAAGCATCCAGAACTCTCTGCCTGAGGATGTAAATATAATCCACTGTGAATGCGTCCCAAATGGCACCCTATTCCCTATGGGCCCTGGTCAAAAGTAACGCACTATAAAGGGAATAGGGTGCCATTTGAGATGCAGCCCATGTTAGAAGTCCAGCAAAAACATATTACAGAGGATGTGGCTTTGGAGTCCTGTACGACGGTTCACTACTTGATGGTGAGTTACCGAACGTAGTCTAACATTCTTGTTAATGAAATCACAGAAGAAATGTACATTCCTAAGACCAAAGAGCTCTCCAAGGATGTCAGGGACAAGATTGTAGACCTACACAAGGCTGGAATGGGCAACAAGACCATCGCCAAGCAGCTTGGTGAGAAGGTGACAACAGTTTGTGTTTCTTCCATTTGCGAATAATCGCACCAAGGAACTGTCAATCTCCCTCGGCCTGGGGCTCCATGCAAGATCTCACCTCGTGGAGTTGCAATGATCATGAGAACGGTAAGGAATCAGCCCAGAACTACACGGGAGGATCTTGTCAATGATCTCAAGGCAGCTGGGACCATAGTCACCAAGAAAACAATTGGTAACACATTACGCCGTGAAGGACTGAAATCCTGCAGCGCCCGCAAGGTCCCCCTGCTCAAGAAAGCACATATACATGCCCGTCTGAAATTTGCCAATGAACATCTGAATGATTCAGAGGAGAACTGGGTGAAAGTGTTATGGTCAGATGAGACTCAACTTGCCGTGTTTGGAGGAGGATGAATGCTGCCTATGACCCCAAGAACGCCATCCCCACCGTCGAACATGGAGGTGGAAACATTATGCTTTGGGGGTGTTTTTCTGCTAAGGGGACAGGACAACTTCACCGCATCAAAGGGACGATGGACGGGGCCATGTACCGTCAAATCTTGGGTGAGAACCTCCTTCCCTCGACCAGGGCATTGAAAATGGGTCGTGGATGTGTATTCCAGCATGACAATGACCCAAAACACACGGCCAGGGCAACAAAGGAGTGGCTCAAGAAGAAGCACATTAAGGTCCTGGAGTGGCCTAGCCAGTCTCCAGATCTTAATCCCATAGAAAATCTGTGGAGGGAGCTGAAGGTTTGAGTTGCCAAATGTCAGCCTCGAAACCTTAATGACTTGGAGAAGATCTGTAAAGAGGAGTGGGACAAAATCCCTCCTGAGATGTGTGCAAACCTGGTGGCCAACTACGAGAAACGTCTAACCTCTGTGATTGCCAACAAGGGTTTTGCCACCAAGTACTAAGTCATGTTTTGCAGAGGGGTCAAATAATGATTTCCCTCATTAAAATGCAAATCAATTTATAACATTTTTGCCATACGTTTTTCTGGATTTTGTTGTTGTTATTCTGTCTCTCACTGTTCAAATAAACCTACCATTAAAATTATAGACTGATCATGTCTTTGTCAGTGGGCAAACAAAATCAGCAGGGGATCAAAAACTTTTTTCCCTCACTGTATACAGTGGGGAGAACAAGTATTTGATACACTGCCGATTTTGCAGGTTTTCCTACTTACAAAGCATGTAGAGGTCTGTAATTTTTATCATAGGTACACTTCAACTGTGAGAGACGGAATCAAAATTTTTTCCTCCAGAAAATCACATTGTATGATTTTTAAGTAATTAATTTGCATTTTATTGCATGACATAAGTATTTGATCACCTACCAACCAGTAAGAATTCCGGCTCTCACAGACCTGTTAGTTTTTCTTTAAGAAGCCCTCCTGTTCTTCACTCATTACCTGTATTAACTGCACCTGTTTGAACTCGTTACCTGTATAAAAGACACCTGTCCACACACTCAATCAAACAGACTCCAACCTCTCCACAATGGTCAAGACCAGAGAGCTGTGTAAGGACATCAGGGATAAAATTGTAGACCTGCACAAGGCTGGGATGGTCTACAGGACAATAGGCAAGCAGCTTGGTGAGAAGGCAACAACTGTTGGCGCAATTATTAGAAAATGGAAGAAGTTGAAGATGACGGTCAATCACCCTCGATCTGGGGCTCCATGCAAGATCTCACCTCGTGGGACATCAATGATCATGAGGAAGGTGAGGGATCAGCCCAGAACTACACGGCAGGACCTGGTCAATGACCTGAAGAGAGCTGGGACCACAGTCTCAAAGCAAACCATTAGTAACACACTACGCATTCATGGATTAAAATCCTGCAGCGTACGCAAGGTCACCCTGCTCAAGCCAGTGCATGTCCAGGCCTGTCTGAAGTTTGCCAATGACTATCTGGATGATCCAGAGGAGGAATGGGAGAAGGTCATGTGGTCTGATAAGACAGAAATTGAGCTTTTTGGTCTAAACTCCACTTGCCGTGTTTGGAGGAAAAAGAAGGATGAGTAACGCCAAGGTAGTGGGTTCGATCCCCGGGACCACCCATACACAAAAAAATGTATGCACGCATGACTGTAAGTCGCTTTGGATAAAAGCGTCTGCTAAATGGCATATTATAATATTATTATATTATATTATTATTATTATTATTATTATAATTATATTATAGTACAACCCCAAGAACACCATCCCAACTGTGAAGCATGGAGGTGGAAACATCATTCTTTGGGGATGCTTTTCTGCAAAGGGGACAGGACGACTGCACCGTATTGTGGGGAGGATGGATGGGGCCATGTATCGCGAGATCTTGGCCCCATCCATAAGAGCATTGAAGATGGGTCGTGGCTGGGTCTTCCAGCATGACAACGACCCAAAACACACAGCCAGGGCAACTAAGGAGTGGCTCCGTAAGAAGCATCTCAAGGTCCTGGAGTGGCATAGCCAGTCTCCAGACCTGAACCCAATAGAACATCTTTGGAGGGAGCTGAAAGTCCGTATTTCCCAGCGACAGCCCCGAACCATGAAGGATCTGGAGAAGGTCTGGATGGAGGAGTGGGCCAAAATCCCTGCTGCAGTGTGTGCAAACCTGGTCAAGACCTACAGGAAACGTATGATCTCTGTAATTGCTAACAAAGGTTTCTGTACCAAATATTAAGTTCTGCTTTTTTGATGTATCAAATACTTATGTCATGCAATAAAATGCAAATTAATTACTTAAAAATCATACAATGTGATTTTCTGGATTTTTGTTTTAGATTCCGTCTCTCACAGTTGAAGAGTACCTATGATAAAATTACAGACCTCTACATGCTTTGTAAGTAGGAAAACCTGCAAAATCGGCAGTGTATCAAATACTTGTTCTCCCCACTGTATATCTGTGTTGGTGGAAACATGTCTTTGTCTCATGCAGCTGTGTGACCCAGTGGGTGAATAAACTTGGTTTGAGCTTTAATAGCTTTTTACATTGTTATTCAGAACCTAACATATTAAATATAGTTAATTCCAGTTGTAACGTTTGTCTAATGTGACTGACCCATCAGTATTAAAGAGGCTAGATGGGACATTTCTTATAAACATTTTTAACGCTATACTTACAGGTATGCTTTACAACATCCACTTTCTGTTTGACCACAGTGGTTAACCTACACTGGCCTGCTAAGATATTGTCACGATCGTTATATGGAGTAGACCAAGGCGCAGCGTGATGAACGAACATATTTATTTATATAATGAATGCACGAACAAAACAACAAAACGAAAACGTGACGTCCTACGGTAAACACAACCCAAACGGAACAAACCAAACGGAAACAAGATCCCACAAACACAAAGGGAAAACAGACAGTTTAAATATGGCTCCCAATCAGAGACAACCCGCAACAGCTGACACTCGTTGCCTCTGATTGGGAGCCACTCTGGCCAACATAGAAATACAACACTAGAACTACCACACAGAAAATAAACACATAGGAACTACACACCCTGGCTCAACATATAGAGTCCCCAGAACCAGGGTGTGACAGTACCCCCACCCAAAGGCGCGGACTGCGACCGCGCCTGAACAAAACCCAAACAGGGGAGGGCATTCCTCCTCGGAGGCGGTTCCGGCTCCGGGCTTGACCACCACCCTTCAATAATCCCCCCGTAGCGCCCCTGGTCCGGTCTGGCCCCGCTGGCTGGAGCTGGACTGGACATCGAAGGAGCGGATTGCTTAAGCTCCGTTGTGGAGCAGCTGACCGGTACCTGATCAGGCACCGGTGACCCAGGCACGGGTTGTGCCGGACTGACGACGCGCACCCCTGGCTTGGTGCGTGGAGCAGGAACGGACCGGACCGGGCTGACGATGCGCACCCCTGGCTTGGTGCGTGGAGCAGCAACGGGCCGGACCGGGCTGACGATACGCACCCCTGGCTTGGTGCGTGGAGAAGGAACGAACCGGACCGGGCTGACGATGCGCACCCCTGGCTTGGTGCGTGGAGCAGCAACGGGCCGGACCGGGCTGACGATACGCACCCCTGGATTGGTGCGTGGAGCAGGAACGGACCGGACCGGGCTGACGATGCGCACCCCTGGCTTGGTGCGTGGAGCAGGAACGGGCCTTACCAGGCTGACGACTCGCACCCCTGGCTTGGTGCGAGTGGCAGGAACAGGCCGGGCCGGGCTGGCGATGCGCACCGTAGGCTTGGTGCGAGTGGCAGGAACAGGCCGGGCCGGGCTGGCGACGCGCACCCCTGGCTTGGTGCGAGTGGCAGGAACAGGCCGGGCCGGGCTGGCGACGCGCACCGTAGGCTTGGTGCGAGTGGCAGGAACAGGCGGGGCCGGGCTGGCGACGCGCACCGTAGGCTTGGTGCGAGTGGCAGGAACAGGCCGGGCCGGGCTGGCGACGCGCACCGTAGGCTTGGTGCGAGTGGCAGGAACAGGCCGGGCCGGGCTGGCGACGCGCACCGTAGGCTTGGTGCGAGTGGCAGGAACAGGCCGGGCCGGGCTGGCGACGCGCACCGTAGGCTTGGTGCGAGTGGCAGGAACAGGCCGGGCCGGGCTGGCGACGCACACCGTAGGCTTGGTGCGGGGAGCAGGAACAGGCCGGGCTGGCGACGCGCACCGTAGGCTTGGTGCGAGTGGCAGGAACAGGCCGGGCCGGGCTGGTGACGCGCACCGTAGGCTTGGTGCGAGGGGCAGGAACAGGCCGGGCCGGGCTGGCGACGCGCACCGTACACTTGGTGCGAGAAGCAGGAACAGGCCGGGCCGGGCTGGCGACGCGCACCGTACACTTGGTGCGAGGGGCAGGAACAGGCCGGACCGTACTGGGAACACACACCACTGGCCTTAAACGGGGTTCAGGAACGGGCCGGACCGGACTGGCAATACACCTCAGTACCTCTCACCGCGCCTCTACATCTTCCTTCCCTCTTCTCACCAATGGCTCCCGTAACCTGGTGGCCTTCTGAATTCGCCCCTTGTCTGCCTCCGTCAGCCCCGTCGTCCATGCCCTGTGCCCCCCCCTAAATTTTTTTTGGGGTTGCCTCTCATCCGTCCGACGACGACACTGATTACGCCGTTGCTCCTCTCTCCGTCGCGCCTCTACCGTCTCCCTCCATGGCCGGCGATCCATCCCGGCCTGGATTTCCTCCCAGGTCCAGGACCCCTGCCCGTCCAAGATCTGCTCCCACGTCCAGGCTGCCTGCTCCTGGACACGCTGCTTTGTCCTGGTATGGTGGGATCTTCTGTCACGATCGTTAGACGGAGTAGACCAAGGCGCAGCGTGATGAACAAACATATTTATTTATATAATGAATGCACGAACAAAACAACAAAACGAAAATGTGACGTCCTACGGTAAACACAACCCAAACGGAACAAACCAAACGGAAACAAGATCCCACAAACACAAAGGGAAAACAGACAGTTTAAATATGGCTCCCAATCAGAGACAACCCGCAACAGCTGACACTCGTTGCCTCTGATTGGGAGCCACTCTCACCAACATAGAAATACAACACTAGAACTACCACACAGAAAATAAACACATAGGAACTACACACCCTGGCTCAACATATAGAGTCCCCAGAACCAGGGTGTGACAGATATTCATATCAACGATAGAATGAGAACTGCATCATCATGGAGCTATGGTTTCCCATAGGAGTCAACGGATGAGTAGTCTTTGGCTAAAATGAACTCACCCCTTTGGAAAACTGCTACCAATTTAAATGAAATCAAGTAACGCAATCCCTTGCAGGTCAGGAGTTCATCTTTCACATACCAAATCAATACATTTGAGATTTTACATTGTAGTCATTTAGCAGATGATCTTATCCAGAGCGACTTACAGTTAGTGAGTGCATACATTTTCATACTGGCCCCCCGTGGGAATTGAACCCACAACCCTGGCGTTGCAAACGCCATGTTCTACCAACTTTGCTACAGAGGGTCGCATTGATCCAGTGACCAAGGGATTGAGAATATATCTGTGTGTCCAACTGAGTTTGGAAATGGTCAAATGTAATCAGTGATATGTACCATAAATATACACAAATGAATTCAGTATGAGTAAGTCTTCTTGTTTGCCTGCTTTATATAGGCTACTACTATGAAAACACATCACCGAGAAGAACCCATGCAGGTCTGGACTGGAACCAGCTTTTATTATGGGGTTGTTATTCCTCTGCTATGCACTCCACTGTGAAGACCATAGACCAGACATGCACGCAAATTACAAATCCCTCTAGTGTCAATGATTTTCCTGGCTCATTGCGCACAATGGTTAATTTACGACAAAGAAGGGCTTGCTCTCAGCAGGGATCTCGGTAACAGCTTTCAAGGCCTTCATGTTCACGGAAATTTCAGAGCTGCCAAAAATTATAACGTATCAATCTTTCTGTGGGGAGACTAGAGAGAGGCAGCTGAAACATATTACATGAGGATGGATAGCAGACTGTCTGTTTAACCTGCCAGAAAAGCAATCTCTGCTGTTTGAAGTTCTTAGCTACCGCTTATTAGAATATCCTAAACTATGAACTGCCCTCTTTTCCAAAGTTGCGTCCCAATGGCATATTGCCTTTAAAGCATTGAACACACCGCCTATAGAATCTCACTGCCTATAGCAGCGGTTCCCAAACTAGGGGTCGCCTCATATGAAAATGGGGTTGTGAGAGAATTTCAAAAATCCTGGTTTCAAAAGAATTGTCTCTCAATCATTGTGGTTTAATGTGATTTAACCTTAGAAATCTAAATACAAAATTATTCAAATCTAAAAGTAAAAATTTAACCAGAGAGCGCCCTTAGATCGTGGGAAAAGGCCACACTTGACCGTTGCGCTTGAATCATTCCCACGTTGACTGGCTAAGCCACACACTGTTGCAGGGACTTTGATGTTACCGGTGCAGTTGATATGGTGAAAACCATGTGCGGGGAGGCAAAGGCACAGAAACTCACATCAATACCTTTGTCAGATAACACTATGAAACTAAGAATTGATGTTTTAGCCAATCAAGAGGAAACGCTGACTGAACGACTCAAACTCCCCACCTTATGCTCTCCAAGTGGATGTTTGCTGTGAGGGCCGAGATCCCCATGCACTGACTTATGTTTGCATGTCGAGGGATGCTATTCACGAGATCATATTGTTCTGTATCACGATTCCTGAGCACAAAATGTCTCAGGGGATGTTCAGTGTGCTGCGTGGCTATATTGACGAAAAACAGATTCCATGGGATCGAATGGTGGGCTTTTGCACAGATGGGGCTCCATCTATCACCAGACGGCAGGCAGGCCTCTGCACTCTAGTTATGAATGTGTCTCCCTCTGCCACATGGACGCATTGTATAACATACCCACTGAGCTATAATAGATACACCAAGAGCAACTGGCGGCAGAAGAGCTGAGCGCAGAACTCTAACTTCGATTGTAAACTACATTGAGCATGCCTGTTGGCAAAACTATGTGGAGATATGTGATCAGAGCATGACAATGTTCTATTTCACATTGAGGCTTGGTGGTTATCGAGGAGGAGTGTTGTAAAGATTTTTTGGAATTGAGAGAGGAACTGTTGTCATTTGTAATGGATGTAAAAAACTGACTTTCTGTGTAAAGAAAAGAAAATGTGTCTCCTTGCCTATGTAACAGAAATATTTCGGAAACTGAACGAACTGAACGCAAGCATGCAGGGGAAATACAAATAAATTATACAGATGAGTGGCTAAATCCATTTGACTGTGATCCTGGCCGGTAAGTGAACTCGAACAGTGCATTCATACAGTGAGGGAAGAAAGTATTTGATCCCCTGCTGATTTTGTACGTTTGCCCACTGACAAAGAAATTATCAGTCTATAATTTTAATGGTAGGTTTATTTGAACAGTGAGAGACAGAATAACAACAAAAAAATCCAGAAAAATGCATGTCAAAAATGTTATGAATTGATTTGCATTTTAATGAGGGAAATAAGTATTTGACCCCTCTGCAAAACATGACTTAGTACTTGGTGGCAAAACCCTTGTTGGCAATCACAGAGGTCAGACGTTTCTTGTAGTTGGCCACCAGGTTTGCACACATCTCAGGAGGGATTTTGTCCCACTCCTCTTTGCAGATCTTCTCAAGTCATTAAGGTTTCGAGGCTGACATTTGGCAACTCGAACTTTCAGCTCCCTCCACAGATTTTCTATGGGATTAAGGTCTGGAGACTGGCTAGGCCACTCCAGGACCTTAATGTGCTTCTTCTTGAGCTACTCCTTTGTTGCCTTGGCCGTGTGTTTTGGGTCATTGTCATGCTGGAATACCCATCCACGACCCATTTTCAATGCCCTGGCTGAGGGAAGGAGGTTCTCACCCAAGACTTGACGGTACATGGCCCCGTCCATCGTCCCTTTGATACGGTGAAGTTGTCCTGTCCCCTTAGCAGAAAAACACCCCCAAAGCATAATGTTTCCACCTCCATGTTTGA
Organism: Coregonus lavaretus; assembly: GCF_964263955.1. Taxonomy (NCBI): domain Eukaryota; kingdom Metazoa; phylum Chordata; class Actinopteri; order Salmoniformes; family Salmonidae; genus Coregonus; species Coregonus lavaretus. The sequence continues at coordinate 41,721,287 of NC_139996.1, read as the reverse complement.
CGGTGGGGATGGTGTTCTTGGGGTCATAGGCAGCATTCCTCCTCCTCCAAACACGGCGAGTTGAGTTGATGCCAAAGACCTCCATTTTGGTCTCATCTGACCACAACACTTTCACCCAGTTCTCCTCTGAATCATTCAGATGTTCATTGGCAAACTTCAGACAGGCATGTATATGTGCTTTCTTGAGCAGGGGGACCTTGCGGGCGCTGCAGGATTTCAGTCCTTCACGGCGTAGTGTGTTACCAATTGTTTTCTTGGTGACTATGGTCCCAGCTGCCTTGAGATCATTGACAAGATCCTCCCGTGTATTTCTGGGCTGATTCCTCACCGTTCTCATGATCATTGCAACTCCACAAGGTGAGATCTTGCATGGAGCCCCAGGCCGAGGGAGATTGACAGTTATTTTGTGTTTCTTCCATTTGCAAATAATCGCACCAACTGTTGTCACCTTCTCACCAAGCTGCTTGGTGATGGTCTTGTAGCCCATTCCAGCCTTGTGTAGGTCTAAAATCTTGTCCCTGACATCCTTGCAGAGCTCTTTGGTCTTGGCCATGGTGGAGAGTTTGGAATCTGATTGATTGATTGCTTCTGTGGACAGGTGTCTTTTATACAGATAACAAGCTGAGATTAGGACCACTCCCTTTAAGAGTGTGCTCCTAATCTCAGCTCGTTACCTGTATAAAAGACACCTGGGAGCCAGAAAACTGTCTGATTGAGAGGGGGTCAAATACTTTTTTCTCTCATTAAAATGCAAATCAATTGATAAAAATGTTGACATGCGTTTTTCTGGATTTTTTTGTTGTTATTCTGTCTCTCACTGTTCAAATAAACCTACCATTCAAATTATAGACTGATCATTTCTTTGTCAGTGGGCAAACATACAAATCAGCAGGGGATCAAATACTTTTTCCCCTCACTGTAGGTCACAATGGAGGAGTTTTGACTCAAAGGAAATACTGTGCTGTCTCCCTCTGAGCATTAAAACTCATGGTACGCTGATTCAGTGTTCTCATCTGCATTAATCTTGAAGTTATGCAATGTTGACGAATACTATCAAACATCATTACTATCAATTACACCTAGAAATACACATGATCACATTCCATACTGACTTGGACTAGCCCACCGTCAACCGTGGCGGGAACCCATTCATAAAAAGGGGCTGAATGTGCCGCCATTTCCTTTACAACACCCAGGTTGAGACAAAGCGAATGGAATGCACAACAAGGTAAATACACAGTTTAGCTTCTGAAATACAAATGCAGTTAGCGAACAGATATTCCCATACAGAGCACAACATAATGACAATATTAGGTGATCAGTCTAACAATGTTTGTTTGTTCCGTAACAGCTGGCTGTGTGCCTGCTGTGTGCCAGACTGCCGACACGGTTCAGAGGTGCTAAATACTGTCGGTAGGCAAATGTTTGACAATCCTACCGGTGTGTCTGAGCTTTAAAGTGCACTAGTCCTCTGGTCAAAAGTAGGGCACTTTACAGAGATTAGGGTGCCATTTGGGACACCCTGTTTTCTCTCATCTCAGGTTCACAGAATGGGAAAACAGGATATGAGGTCGACCACTTTTTGAGAAATTGGATCTTGCTTTCTTTGTCTAATATCCAGATATGGTTTTGTACGGAGTTCTGTTTAACGCAAACTGTGACGATCTACTGTTATTCTCACTGAGCAAGATAAATGGTTCTTTAGATTGTTGCCTATAAATCAAACTACCAGTAACCCTCATTATCAGAGCTCAAGGACACAGTTAACTCTAGTTACTTACAAGGGAAATTAATTTAATAAGTGTCTAACGTGGAGATAATTGGTGACCCTCAAACTCCTCTGAAACAGATGTGACCAGTAGTGGGTAGTTTACAAGGTAAAAGTACAGACTTTAGCAGAATAGAAACATTTGATGATCGTCAATGACTGAGCTTGCCTGACGACTCAAACTGAATTCTTCTGCTGCTCTATCTTTCGCTACATACTTCAGTTTGAGACTGCCATTTACATTTTAGTCATTTAGCAGACGCTCTTATCCAGAGCGACTTACAGTTAGTGAATGCATACGTTTCTTTTTTCATACTGGCCCCCCGTGGGAATCAAACCCACAACCCTGGTGTTGTAAGTGCTATGCTCTACCAACTGAGCTACAGGGGACCTTCGTTGAAGTCGTTTGAGGTGAGGTCAAAATGAGGGGTGTTCTACAAAACAAAGTAATCAGCAATTGGATCATCAATAACCAATCAGAGTATGAAAGCCAAATGCCGTTATACCCACGTGTGTTTTGGCTCTGGCCCAACCCATCGGTTTCTGGACCAATCAGACTGCCTAGAATGGATTTCCATTCTAGAAATCGTCGGGGAGGTACTCAGATCCAGACTCATTGTGCAGATGAGACTAATGTCCGTGGGCGTGACATAGCGTTTGGCGGGAGCAAGGAGTTTGGGTAGCCAGGCAATGACTGAGCTACATTTAGTAGTTCAGTAATGACAAATTCAAACTGTTTGGCCGTTATCACTAAATATTTGATTGAAATCAATACTATCTGACAATATTATAAGCCGTGGACTCATGAATGATCAGTTCACACAGTTAGATAGTTGTAATGGTATGGTTTCCAATGCAATGAATCATTTGAATTCAAAAAGTAGATTAAACAGAATAATTCCACACATTCTGCACTATTAAATTGTGCTAAAAGATTTACTTCTCAAGCAATGGCACAGCGACTTAGGCAAGAGAGATACCCCTTGAAACTTGAGATCCACTCTGAGTCTGACAGGGATCTATCAGGTATTTGTGAGAATTAGCAAAAAATATATATAATTGATTCTTTCCCATTTTTGCTCCAGATTTAATGCAAAATATTTAGTTCTAGGAAAGGTTTGGGGCCATAAGTGCTCTGATACAGCATATACCTTTAGTATTGTTCATGTTAAAATCATCAAGTTGTTCCATTAGAGGATGGTTCTGATATTTTTCTTCTCTTGTCGATCCAGCTGATGTGCATGGAGAGCAGAGAGTCATCAAGATGCATGTGTCCAACCTAAGGTCCAATCTGAGCGTTGGCAACATCAAAGCCCTGACTCTCAGTATTCCAACACTTCTCCGTCGTCTTACTGGAGCTCTGGACCACTTCAACCATCTGTATCATTCCTCCATGTTCGCAAGCTTGCCCATGTGGAAGACATTGCCAGCTGCTAATAGGGTTGATAGGGCTCCAGCCCCTGTGCAGCCCTCTACTCCACCCCCAGTTGAAGTGGCTACAGATGAGACGCAGGGTGGGTCCCCGTTCCCAGAGCTCAGAACAGACCCCAGGAACGACCGTACGGGGCAGGCAGTTTGTGGGTCTTGGCCCCTGTGAGCTCCTAAGCAGGAGAGGAGGTAGGAGGCAAGTGGAGAGTGTCAGACTACAGTCAGAAGTTGTCTGTGTTCTGTACCCTCGCCACTTCCAGCACCAGCAGGGTAAGCTAGAGTAGTGAGGAGTCAGGGGTGTCTGGGATGGAGATACCCCAGCAGACAGCAGCTCCTCTGGGCCAAAGGAAGAGGAAGGCCTTGGAGCAGCTCAGCGTACTGCACCCCATCACCTGAGAAGCATTTGAGGATCTGAGGGAGTCAAGGGATTATAATATTGTACATAGTATTAAATAGATAAGATATACAGTACAATCTTAATAAAATAATGAATTAATGACAGGAGAGAGCGAGCTGGTTGATGCACCTCACACACATCACCATCCTAAAGCTTGCCAGCCATGAGATATATTAATGACCCTGGCGACAGACAGGCACAGCGCTAGGCCAAAGCACTAAAGTCTTCCCAGCCGTGATGAGAAGGGTAATGGAATCTCAGCTGGGACAAGCTGTGTAGAGAGAGAGAGAGAGAGAGAGAGAGAGAGAGAGAGAGAGAGAGAGAGAGAGAGAGAGAGAGAGAGAGAGAGAGAGAGAGAGAGAGAGAGAGAGAGAGAGAGAGAGAGAGAGAGAGAGCTGGTAATAAAACAGCCACACTCGGCCTCCCCACAGCACCCATTAACGTTCACCAAGCCGTGGCGTGAGAGAGGACCCATGTGGGGGGTCAACCTGCTTCACTGCTTCAAAGCTCAGGGCTCATGTAATGTGTAATCCCTAAATAGAGCTGGACACGCTCACTGTTACACAGCCCTGAATCCCTGAACCTCATTACACACACGTCCACAGTGTCACAAGCAATAGGAACATTAGGTGTTGAAAATGGCATTCAAACTGAATACCTCCATGTTAATGTAAAGACCTGGGTCAGACATATGGGTGATATACACTAAGTGTACAAAACATTAGGAACACCTGCTCTTTCCATGACATAGACTGACCAGGTGAATCCAGGTGAAAGCTATGATCCCTTATTGATGTCACCTGTTAACACACTTCAATCAGTGTAGATGAAGGGAAGGAGACGATTTAAGTGCCTTTGAATGGGGTATGGTAGTAGGTGCCAGGTAGGTGCACCGGTTTGAGTGTGTCAAGAACTGCAATGCTGCTGGGTTTTTCACACTCAACAGTTTACCGTGTGTATCAAGAATGGCCCACCACTCAAAGGACATCCAGCCAACTTGACACAACTGTGGGAAGCATTGGAGTCAACATAGGCCAGCATCCCTGTGGAATGCTTTCGACACCTTGTAGTCCATGCTGCTATGAATTGCAACAGATTCACAAGAAGCTTCCACAACATTGTACATTCCTTCAGCACAAGATAACGTTGTTGAAATAAGGTGTTATGTAGCAAAAACTCATATTGAGAGAGACAGATGTATCAGACAGCTTTAGAGGCCTTGGCTCCCCATGTCATGGTGAGACATGTTGTGAACGTGACAATCTAACACTATAACAGCTTCAGTGGTTCTTCTCTAAAGCAATAATGGCTTCTATGAGTCAACACAACTGAACTTTCAAAGGACAAGAAAACATCTATCTTCTCTCATGTTCCTCTACCCGCTACATTACAGGTCATTTAGAGTTTAATGAAGGAAAGGCACTGTGGCATTCCTCCTTCTGGTGCATCCCAATAATACCTCCTTTCTCCTGAAGTGTACAATCGTTCACTATATATAGTTTCCACCATATTTACTTTCCATTTCCTTTCAAATTAGTGAAGGGAAGTGAACAAGTGCACACTTTGGGAGAAATGAGAGGTAATTGGGATGTAGCAAGCTGTGTAGGGTCAAGGCATGAAGAGGGTAACAGATTGGCGTTTTAGATTAGAACTTTAAACTATATTAAGTTGTTAAGATTGGTTTTCTTTTCACCTTAGGGATCTTGACTAGTGCTGTCACCACCAGCATCTTAAAGTGAGGCCATATGGCGGTCAGGAAACAGAAAGAAAACGTACAGCCACACAGGAAAAGAAAATATTTATCCTACTACCCCTAAGGCCAAATACTTTCACTTCTCTGAGTTAGTGTGGTGTAATAATTTGGACTGTGTTAGAAGCCTCCGTTGCCTAGACACAGTGCATGGGGAAAGTTGGCACGGATGCTATTTGTCTAATATCTCTTGCCTAATTTGTTACAGAATGTCACTTTGCTTGAAAAAAGTGTTGTGATAACGAATAGAAGTCCCCCATATGTTCAATTTCACTGAGATATTAAAATGCCCCCAGGTCAGGCACACATGCTGAGTTTACTCACTGGGCTTTATTACATCTCTCCTATGGAAAATGAAGGACATTAGCTTCTCCTGCGGTTGGTGTGGGTCCACGCCGCACAGTACGAGTTTAATTAATAAGGCTTGTTTCATCTGAGACTAACATTTCGTGACCTTCCTTTAGTCACTGTGCTGTCAGTCACTCAAAGGCCCAGTCCACCCATCTCTCAGTCTCACCTCTCAGATGGAAGCCTCTGGCCAATGCACAATGAACTCACCATCCAATTGGTGTGACTGCACATAACTGAACACAGAACTAACTTTGTGTGTGTAACAAAGCAAATCTGGAACCAACCAGTCCCTTAAATTGTCTTGTCACATCCTCAGGGCAGGTTTCACTTCTGTATTCGGTTGAAATGATCTGCCACAAGAACTCTTTCCTTAGTCTCTATAGACCAGGGTTTCCCAAACTCGGTCTTGGGGCCCCCCCTCGGTGCACGTTTTGGTTTTTGGCCTAGCACTACAAAGCTGATTCAAATAATCAATGCTTGATGATGAGTTGGTTATTTGAATCACCTGTGTAGTGCTGGGGCAAAATAACTAAACATGCACCAAGGGTGGGCCCCCAGGACCGAGTTTGGGAAACCCTGTATAGATAACCCACACAGCTGGTGATCATCTGATGAGGTACAACTGTTCGCATATCTTTATTAACATCATATTTAAGATTTTACTGCAGATACCTCACTTTAGAGTTATGGACATTATATAAAATAGGCTTGATAGAAGTTTATGGGATAGTGACAATAAATCATTTGAAATTCTCAGCACTTTCTGGTAAATACATTTATTTTCATGACTGACACAACTAGTGAACAGTATGTTGAATAGCATCCACAAGTCTCGACAACTTACTCAGTACTCCCATTGATTGTGTTCCATTAGATAATGGAATATAAAAACTGGACTGAGTTTGAGGAGGATGAGGAGGAGCAGCATATGATTTCTCCCCTTCTGCTTACATTGAGTATCCCCCCTGCCCCTCCCAAACTGAGAGAGGGGGAGAGTTACCACATCTTCATCAGCTACAGCAGCACTGACTGGTGCTGGGCCCACTCCCTGGTCAGCAGTCTGGAGTCCTATGGCCTGCAGGTCTGCTTCCATGAGAGGGACTTTGTCCCCCGGCCGCACCGTGCTGGAGAACATGTCCAACTGCATTTAGGAGAGCCAGAAGGTGCTGCTGGTCCTCAGCCCAGAGTTTGTTCAGAGACTGTCTGGTGCGGACGCCAGTGCTACCTGTACTGCTGGAGCCAGGAGTCCCCGTCCCTCTGCACCTCTGTCACCTCACCTACGTGGAGGCCAGGAACCCAGACTTCCCTCAATCTACAAAAGGGAGCCTCTGTGTGCCATCAACAAGGAGGGACTCCAGAAATGGGAGGCCGGTCAGTTCAGTGAGATGGAAGTGCTAGATCAACTACGTTTGGTCATAGAAGACCAGGAGAAGTATGCCAGGGCTGTAAGGATGACCAGCAGTGTCTCTCAGGCCAAAGTGTGGCTGCGTCCTCTGTGGCTCTGGGTGCTGATCTATGTCAGTACTAGGACCCCTGGGGGTACTGGGCCAATCCACAGGGGGTACTTGAGAAGGCCTACTGGTAAAATGCACATGGGTGTACTTCAGGGGTACACCGGGCAGAGCAAATTTCAGTTGGTGGTACAGTAACCAAAAAAAGTTGGGAACCACTCATCTGTGTCATAGGTGCTATATTTGCCACTCTACTAATCATCTCAATTGAATTGATCATTGATGTGTATGCTTTGAACAATGCCAGGAACCAAACCTAACCCATATGGATTGTGTTGTTTTTCATTGTGCCTTAGGATTGATTGTCTCTGGAAGAAGGACGAGGAAAAGTACATCAGACTTGAGATGCAGAAAGCTGTCGGTCAGGCAAACCTACTACTTTCAGAGGAGAAAGTGTTGATGGGTTCTCTGTCCAATGCCAAACTCCATTTAGTCTATGTGTCTGTTGACAATTGTAGGCGACAGTTTGCAGACACGTTCCATGAGCAGACCTGTCTTGAAGAGATGTGCCTGCTGTCTGGCCAAGAGACACTGCCCTTTTCCTCAATCCATCTCCAAGGGCCACCTAGAAGGAGGTGTGTGCTTCTGCCAGTATGTACAGTGCCTTCGGAAAGTATTCAGAACCCTTAACTTTTTCCACATTTTGTTACGTTACAGCCTTATTCTAAAATTGATTAAATTGCTTTTTTTCCTCATCAATCTACACACAATACCCCATAATGACAAAGCAAAAACAGGTTTTAAGAAATTGTTGCAAATTTATTAAAAATAAAAAAATGAAATATCACATTTCCATAAGTTTCAGACCTTTTACTCAGTACCTTTGGCTGTGATTACAGCCTTGAGTCTTCTTGGGTATGACGCTACAAGCTTGGCACACCTGTATTTAGAGAGTTTCTCCCATTCTTCTCTGCAGATCCTCTCAAGCTCTGTCAGGTTGAACGGGGAGCGTCGCTGCACAGCTATTTTCAGGTCTCTCCAGAGATTTTAGATCGGGTTCAAGTCTGGGCTCTGGCTGGGCCACTCAAGGACATTCAGAGACGTGTCCCGAAGCCACTCCTGCGTTGTCTTGGCTGTGTAATTAGGGTCATTGTCCTGTTGGAAGATGAACCTTCTCCCCAGTCTGAAGTCCTGAGCGCTCTGGAGCAGGTTTTCATCAAGGATCTCTCTGTACTTTGCTGGGTTCGTCTTTCCCTCGATCCTGACTAGTCTCCCAGTCCCTGCTGCTTAACGTCTACGGGATCGGTGTCCCGTATACGGGACGGTTGAGCTAACGTGCGCTAATGTGATTAGCATGACTGTTGTAAGTAACAGCAAACTTTCCAGGACATAGACATGTCTTATATGGGCAGAAAGCTCAAATTCTTGTTAATCTAACTGCACTGTCCAATTTACAGTAGCTATTACAGTGAAAAAAGACCATGCTATTGTTTGAGGAGAGTGCACAACAACAAAAAACTTATCACGGCAACTGGTTTGATACATTCACCTCTGAAGGTAAATAATGTACTTACATTCAATAATCTTGCTCTGATTTGTCATCCTAAGGGTCCCAGAGATAAAATGTAGCATAGTTTTGTTTGATAAAATCTATTTTTATATTCAAATGTAGGAACGGGGTTCTACAGTTTGAACCCCTGCTGTCTCTGGCTCCACACTCACCCCGCCCAGCCATCTAGATCTGTGAAAGTTAGTGTATAAGCTAATGATCCATCATGTATGACATTTCATTTTGTATTACCATATCATTTTTGTATGTTCTCTATAGTTATGTACTTGAAAATGTATCAATTGACCAATTCGGCACATTTGGGCAGACTTGATACAAAATAGTCCAGTATTGCAATGCTTCACTGGATCAATCAGAAACTTTGCACACACACTGCTCCCATCTAGTGACCATAATCTAAATTGTGCCTAAACTGCAATATTATATTTTGGCCTTTCTCTTGCATTTCAAAATGATGGAACAAATGTTTTTATATAAAACGCATGTTTTTCTATTTGTATTATCTTTTACCAGATCTAATGTGCTATATTCTCCTACATTAATTTCACATTTCCACAAACTTCAAAGTGTTTCCTTTCAAATGGTATCAAGAATATGCATATCCTTGCTTCAGGTCCTGAGCTACAGGCAGTTAGGCGATTTTCATTTTAGGCGAAAATTGAAAAAAAGGGTCCGATCCATAACAGGTTTTAAGATGACGAAAATGTAAGAATGATGGAGGCCACTGTGTTCTTGGGGAGCTTCAATGCTGCAGAAATGTTTTGGTACCCTTCCCCATATCTGTGCCTCGACACAATCCTGTCTCGGCGGTCTACACTACACTAAGTTGACTGTCCCTTTAAACAGCTTGGAGAATTCCAGAAAATGATGTCATGGCTTTAGAAGCTTCTGATAGGCTAATTGACATCATTTGTACCTGTGGATGTATTTCAAGGCCTACCTTCAAACTCAGTGCCTCTTTGCTTGACATCATGGGAAAATCAAAATAAATCAGCCAAGACCTCAGAAAAGAAATATGTAGACCTCCACAAGTCTGGTTCATCCTTGGGAGCAATTTCCAAACACCTGAAGGTACCACGTTCATCTGTACAAACAATAGTATGCAAGTATAAACACCATGGGACCATGCAGCCGTCATACCGCTCAGGAAGGAGACGTGTTCTGTCTCCTAGAGAGGAACGTACTTTGGTGCGAAAAGTGCAAATCAATCCCAGAACAACAGCAAAGGAGCTTGTGAATATGCTGGAGGAAACAGGTACAAAAGTATCTATATCGACATAACCTGAAAGGCCGCTCAACAAGGAAGAAGCCACTGCTCCAAAACGGCCATAAAAACACAGACTACGTTTTGCAACTGCACATGGGGACAAAGATTGTACTTTTAGGAGAAATGTCCTCTGGTCTGATGAAACAAAAATAGAACTGTTTGGTCATAATGACCATCGTTATGTTTGGAGGAAAAAGGGGAAGGCTTGCAAGCCAAAGAACACCATCCCAACTGTGAAGCACGGGGGTGGCAGCATCATGCTGTGGGGGTGCTTTGCTGCGGGGGTGCTTTGCTGCAGGAGGGACTGGTGCACTTCACAAAATAGATGGCATCATGAGGAAGGAAAATTATGTGGATATATTGAAGCAACATCTCAAGACATCAGTCAGGAAGTTAAAGCTTGGTCGCAAATGGGTCTTTCAAATGGACAATGACCCCAAGCATAATTCCAAAGTTGTGGCAAAATGGCTTAAGGACAACAAAGTCAAGGTATTGGAGTGGCCATCACAAAGTCCTGACCTCAATCCTATAGAACATTTGTGGGCAGAACTGAAAAAGAGTGTGCGAACAAGGAGGCCTACAAACCTGACTCAGTTACACCAGCTCTGTCATTTGTACAGGCGGGTCCTGGGTTAACTTCAGACGATTCCCCTGAAGCTTGTGTGTGTAGAGCAGATAAACTTCGTGTTCGTGAGAGTTTCCTCTTTCGTTATCGCTGACATATTTGTTTTTAGCTCAATGGTTCGGTCTGTACAGTCAGTTTTGTGAGAAGAACTCTTCAAAGTCCATGACTGAGAGTTCAGACGACTGCCATAAAGCATGTGGATGTTGTAGAGCCAATCAACCGACACTTATGTTCATGAGAGTCTCCCCTTTCGATGTTGCTGACATATTAGTTTGTAGCTCACGTTGTTCGGGGATCCTCTCATGTGTAGAAAAAAGCTGCTTTCACAAGCCCCATGTTATGGAATAGGCTCAAACTTTATAATGGCGGAACGAGGGGATTGAGCTGCAGCCTCTACAAGAAACAGTAAGTCTCTAGAATAAACACAAGGGGAGCTATTCAAGATTCAAAATGACATCAGTGTTTGGTGCTGTGGAGCATCAATTGGCTTTAAGGGGTTTAAAGGGAGCTAAGGTCACGCCGTGACTCAACACAGCTGAATGGACAGCGCCTCGGCACAGGTAGGCATAGTCGAGCGCCTCTGTCTAGTAGCCAGCTATAGAATTCTTCTGTTTGTGGGCAGAGCCATTATTTTGGGGCACAGTTAAGTAGCCTACAACGTGTATATGAAAATCATAACTGGCACGTATATCTTTAGAAATGGTAGGATCAATTGTAAATTGGCACTCCACAGGAAAAAGGTTTCAGACCCTCTGCTGTTTGCTATCTGAAGCCACCCTTGTGGAACGGCGCATACAGTGTACGATGATAGTTCCATTGTCTTGTGCGCTTCCTGCTCATTTTTGCCTCTCTGCATTATTTGATAGTGAAAGGAAACATTCTGCGAAGCATTGTATCAACAAGGTGGCTCTGAGAATATTTAAACGTATCAATGAATGATCGAGGCGTCTCTGAGAATATTTAAACATTTTGTATCAACAATGCGGCTCCGACAATATTGATATTGCAACAATAGCCAACAAGGGGGCGGCTCCCGCAGATGTTTCCCTGGGTTAGCTTGTCTCTGTCTGATATTATTGTGTTGCTTACGCAGTTGTTGCATTATCTGGGTGCTCATACTATTCTTATTTTTTTTTTAAACAGCCCTACACTCACACTATAGCTAAATAACTTAGCAATATTTAATGACGTTTTGCCAGAAAATCTATTTTTCTATTCAGGAAGCTGGACAAGGAAGACTGATAGAGTGAGGTGGAAATGCATTATATCAGAGGCAGGTAGGCTACAGGTAGGGATTAGGGATGGAGGCAGAGGATGATGGTGATGAAATAGGCCTATAGCAAGAAGTTAAGAAAGTCTTCCCAACTAAGTAATCATTAATGATTTGCTTTATCTCAATTATCATTCCTCATGAAGCTGGTTGAGAGAATTCCAAGAGTGTGCAAAGCTGTCATCAAGGCAAAGGGTGGCCACTTTGAAGAATCTCAAATCTCAAATATATTTTGATTTGTTTAACACTTTTCCGGTTACTACATGATTCCATATGTGTTATTTCATAGTTTTGATGTCGTCACTATTATTCTACAATGTAGAAAATAGTAAAAATAAAGAAAAACCCTGGAATGAGTAGGTGTGTCCAAACTTTTGACCGGTAGTGTATATTTTAATAGCTATAAAATAGCTTTTGGTTTCGAATGGTCACCAAAAAGGAGGGCTCCGTCACCTCCCAATTCCAAATTAAATTAGCCCCTGGCTATCAGATTGCAACAAGGTTTACAAGGCCGATTTCAAATACCAACATCAAATTCAAAATGGCTGACCGGCAAAGCTGCGCTCCACATGGTCCAAAGCCAGTCAATCAATACGCTAAACATCCGTAGCATTTTAATTGGGATGATTTTTGTCTAATTTTCTTAAGCCTACATAAACATTTTGGTATTGAGTTAGAGTATAGCGACTGCCATGCCCAACTGACGCCCCTGTAAATGCAGCAGATTACACTAGGTGAGTTTAGAATTCTCAACCCATCTGGAATAATGACAAAAGCAGCTTCAATTTGATTGGCTGTTGCATGCAATTTCAGTTTCGTTTGAGATGCTTCATGTATCAGAACAGTTGCTTGAAATTATGTCAATGCAAGTAAAATTGCCTACTATCTTGACTAACCTGTGCCCCGCACATTGACTCTGTACCGGTACCCCCTCTATATAGCCTCGCTACTGTTATTTTACTGCTGCTCTTTAATTATTTGTTATTTAAATGTTTTACTTATCTATTTTTTACTTAACACTTTTTTTTTAAACTGCATTGTTGGTTAAGGGCTTGTAAGTAAGCATTTCACTGTAAGGTTTACACCTGTTGTATTCGGCGCATGTGACAAATACAATTTGATTTGATTTTGATGCCAGTCATGTAAATTTAACAGCAGCCATTAAAAAGTTAATGGTTAGTTTTGGTGTTTAGTTGACCCCAAATCTCTCAGAATCTCAGGGTTATATGTAAAAACACAGTGTCCTAATGGGCTAGAGCAGAGGTTTCCAAACGTTTATGCTTCATGACTGACCAATTGTGGTGTCTTTTGAGTCGCGACCCACCAAAAGGGTTGAATGGTGAAAAACATACACAGACCAAATTTCTTGCAATTTGACAGATTTTGCCATGGAGCTGAAATGAGCTGAAATATGATTTTGCAGTTTTAAAGTAAATGTCCTGCAATTCTACACATTTTGCCATGGAACGGAATAAATGTTACAGTTTTAAAGCATTTTCTTCTGTAATTCTATGCATGTTTTAGGCATCCTGCGCCTCAGTCTGGAGGCTCTGGTTTATTGTTACCTCTTACTCAGGGCCATGCAAAAACTAAATAAAGGGCACACAACATTTTTGGTCACAATTCATTTGGATAGTCAGGAAATTCCATCTGTAGAAGCTACACAGAAGGTCAAACGATCAACAAAGTATCTCTTGATAAGCAACTGCTTGCTAAGGTTGCAGTTAGGGAAAGGGTTAAGTTTAGGGTTAGGATAAGGGTTAAGGTTAGGGCTAGGGTTACTTGAAAAGTTACTGATAGTCTTTATAATACAGTGCATTCAGAAAGTATTCAGACCCCTTCCCTTTTTCCACATTGTTACGTTACAGCCTTATTCTAAAATGGATTAAATTAAATGTTTCCCTCATCAATCTACATACAATACCCCATAATGACAAAGCGAAAACAGGTTCTTAGAAATGTTTGCAAATGTATTAAAAAACAGAAATACCTTATTTGCATAAGTATTCAGACCCTTTGCTATGAGACTTGAAATTGAGCTCAGGTGCATCCTGTTTCCATTGATCATCCTTGAGATGTTTCTACAACTTGATTGGAGTCCATCTGTGGTAAATTCAATTTGATTGGACATGATTTGGAAAGGCACACACCTGTCTACAGTGGGGGAAAAAAGTATTTAGTCAGCCACCAATTGTGCAAGTTCTCCCACTTAAAAAGATGAGAGAGGCCTGTAATTTTCATCATAGGTACACGTCAACTATGACAGAAAAAATGAGAAGAAAAAAAATCCTGAAAATCACATTGTAGGATTTTTTATGAATTTATTTGCAAATTATGGTGGAAAATAAGTATTTGGTCACCTACAAACAAGCAAGATTTCTGGCTCTCACAGACCTGTAACAACTTCTTTAAGAGGCTCCTCTGTCCTCCACTCGTTACCTGTATTAATGGCACCTGTTTGAACTTGTTATCAGTATAAAAGACACCTGTCCACAACCTCAAACAGTCACACTCCAAACTCCACTAAGGCCAAGACCAAAGAGCTGTCAAAGGACACCAGAAACAAAATTGTAGACCTGCACCAGGCTGGGAAGACTGAATCTGCAATAGGTAAGCAGCTTGGTTTGAAGAAATCTACTGTGGGAGCAATTATTAGGAAATGGAAGACATACAAGACCACTGAAAATCTCCCTCGATCTGGGGCTCCACGCAAGATCTCACCCCGTGGGGTCAAAATGATCACAAGAACGGTGAGCAAAAATCCCAGAACCACACTGGGGGACCTAGTGAATGACCTGCAGAGAGCTGGGACCAAAGTAACAAAGCCTACCATCAGTAACACACTACGCCGCCAGGGACTCAAATCCTGCAGTGCCAGACGTGTCCCCCTGCTTAAGCCAGTACATGTCCAGGCCCGTCTGAAGTTTGCTAGAGTGCATTTGGATGATCCAGAAGAGGATTGGGAGAATGTCATATGGTCAGATGAAACCAAAATATAACTTTTTGGTAAAAACTCAATTCGTCGTGTTTGGAGGACAAAGAATGCTGAGTTGCATCCAAAGAACACCATACCTACTGTGAAGCATGGGGGTGGAAACATCATGCTTTGGGGCTGTTTTTCTTCAAAGGGACCAGGACGACTGATCCGTGTAAAGGAAAGAATGAATGGGGCCATGTATCGTGAGATTTTGAGTGAAAACATCCTTCCATCAGCAAGGGCATTGCAGATGAAACGTGGCTGGGTCTTTCAGCATGACAATGATCCCAAACACACCGCCCGGGCAACGAAGGAGTGGCTTCGTAAGAAGCATTTCAAGCTCCTGGAGTGGCCTAGCCAGTCTCCAGATCTCAACCCCATAGAAAATCTTTGGAGGGAGTTGAAAGTCTGTGTTGCCCAGCGACAGCCCCAAAACATCACTGCTCTAGAGGAGATCTGCATGGAGGAATGGGCCAAAATACCAGCAACAGTGTGTGAAAACCTTGCAGAAAACGTTTGACCTGTGTCATTGCCAACAAAGGGTATATAACAAAGTATTGTGAAACTTTTGTTATTGACCAAATACTTATTTTCCACCATAATTTGCAAATAAATTCATTAAAAATCCTACAATGTGATTTTCTGGATTATGTTTTCTCAATTTGTCTGTTATAGTTGACGTGTACCTATGATGAAAATTACAGGCCTCTCTCATCTTTTTAAGTGGGAGAACTTGCACAATTGGTGGCTGACTAAATACTTTTTTCCACCACTGTATATAAGGTCCCACAATTGACAGTGCATGTCAGAGCAAAAACCAAGCCATGAGGTCGAAGGAATTATCCTTAGAGCTCCGAGACAGGATTCTGTCGAGGCACAGATCTGGGGTAGGGTACCAAAAAATGTCTGCAGCGTTGAAGGTCCCCAACAACACAGTGGCCTCCATCATTCTTAAATGGAAGACATTTGGAACCATCAAGACTCTTCCTAGAGCTGGCCGCCTGGCCTAATTGAGCAATCGGGGAAGAAGGGCCTTGGTCAGGGAGATAACCAAGAACCCGATGGTCATTCTGACAGAGCTCCAGAGTTCCTCTGTGGAGATGGGAGAACCTTCCAGAAGGACAAACATCCTCTGCAGCACTCCACCAATCAGGCCTTTATGGTAGAGTGGCCAGACGTAAGCCACTCCTCAGTAAAAGGCACATGACAGCCCACTTGGAGTTTGCCAAAAGGCACCTAAAGGACTCTCAGACCATGAGAAACCAAGATTCTCTGGTCTGACTAAACCCAGATTGAACACTTTGGACTGAATGCCAAGCGTCACGTCTGGAGGAAACCTGGCACCTTACCTATGGTGAAGCATGGTAGTGGCAGCATCATGCTGTTGGGATGTTTTTCAGCGGCAGGGACTGGGAGACTAATCAGGATCGAGGGAAAGATGAACGGAGCAAAGTACAGAGAGATCCTTGGTGAAAACCTGCTCCAGATAGCTCAGGACCTCAGACTGGGGACCTTCCACAGGACAACGACTCTAAGCACACAGCCAAGACAACGCAGGAGTGACTTCGGGACAAGTCTCTGAATGTCCTTGACTGGCCCAGCCAGAGCCCGGACTTGAACCCGATCGAACATCTCTGGAGAGACCTGAAAATAGCTGTGCAGCAACGCTCCCCATCCAACCTGACAGATCTTGAGAGGATCTGCAGAGAAGAATGGGAGAAACTCCCCAAAGACAGTTGTGCGAAGCTTGTAGCGTCATACCCAAGAAGACTCAAGGCTGTAATCGCTGCCAAAGGTGCTTCAACAAAGAACTGAGTAAAGGGTCTGAATACTTCCTTTTTTTATTATTTTTATAAATTTGCAAACATTTCTGAAAACCAGTTTTTGCTTTGTCATTATGGGGTATTGTGTGTAGATTGATGATGAGAGGGAAAAAACTATTTTATCCATTTTAGAATAAGGCTGTAATGTAACAAAATGTGGAAAAAGTCAAGGGGTCTGAATACTTTCTGAATGCACTGTACTAAATTCTTTTTTAAACGGATGGGTTTATTGGTGTTAAAATGCACCAGTTATGCTAATTTGGACCGCCATGCTGCTGATGTCATGCAGCCTATCGTTTTTTTGTTTATACTTTTTCATAACAACAAGTTTGATGTCGGACGACAATAGAATGTTCAGGATGTCACTGCGACAACTGTATACAGACATGTCGATAGAAGTAGTATTAACCAGCATTTAGTCTTTAAATCTTTGGTTGTACACTACCGTACTCACTGTTTAGCACATGGCCTCACATGTGAATCCTTAAAGAGATGGGTGGGGCTAAGGCTTAAGAGGCTGTGAACGATGCTGAATGGGTGTTGTCCTAAAACATTCTAGGGCCATTTTCTCACAATGGAGGTTACAAGTTTATCAGCTTTCAAAGCAGAATTACTTTCTCATTTGTTCCTCAACTGCAGTGTATGATATACCATTTTCTAGATCTGAGTCTGTACTTTATCCAATGTAAAAAAGACCATTTCAAATTTTGCTGCATAAGACCGAATCGAGGTGGTCGGTCACAAATGTTGCACTATAACAATGACCAACATAATTCCAGTCAAAATAGAAGATTGTGAGAAATACTGTAGCCTACCATTACTATATCAAACCCAACTCCATTTGGCCCTAAAAATTGTCAAAGACTCCAGCCACCCAAGTCATAGACTGTTCTCTCTGCTATCGCACGGCAAGCGGTACCGACACACCAAGTCTGGAACCAACAGGACCCTGAACAGATTCTACCCCCCAAGCCATAGAACTGCTAAAAAGTTAGTTAAATAGTTAACTAAATAGCTACCCGGACTATTTGCATTGACAATTTCTTTACTCACTTTGTTTGACTCATCACATATACTGCTGCTACTGTTTATTATATATCCTGTTACCTAGTCTCTTTATTCCTAGTTAAATGTACATATATATCTACCTCAATTACCTCGTACCCCTGCACATCGACTCGGTACTGGTACCCCGTGTATATAGCCAAGATATCGTTACTTATTGTGAATTTACTATACAATAAGTGCTGGTCATAACCCTCTATAGGCCACCAAAGCACTGCCCCACTTTCTTTACTGATTTCTCTGAACTATTGTCTATTGTCCTTGAGAATTATGATAAGATCATTGTGTTTGGTGATTTTAATATTCATGTTGACAAAGAGACTGACTCCAAGTCCATTGAACTTATGAATATTTTGAGCTCTATGGACTTTATCCAACATGTTACTGGTCCCACCCATAACTGTGGCCATATTCTGGACCTGGTTATTATGAAGGGGCTTTCGATGGACAGATCCTCTACATTTTACATTTTAGTCATTTAGCAGAGACTCTTATCCAGAGCGACTTGCAGTTAGTGAGTGCATACATTTTCATACTGGCCCCCCGTGGGAAACGAACCCACAACCCTGGCGTTGCAAGCACCATGCTCTACCAACTGAGCTACAGGGGACATGCTGATGTTGCTGATCACCACTCTGTATTTTTTACTACCTTGTTGCCCATAGCACAGGGTAATACTGAACGCATTATTAAGAAATGCTATCTTACCTCTGAAGTTGCTACACATTCTATTGAATGTATGAACAATACTCCATCACCTATTCTGCCTTCCTCTTGTGATGATTTAGTTGATAACTTTAATAGCAAATTAGGGGCAACCATTGATGCCATAGCTCCAGTAAAGTTGAAAAAGGCCACATCCAAACAGATGAGTGAGGAAACTAATCAATTAAAGAGAAATTGCAGAAAGGCAGAGCAGAAGTTGAGAAAGTCAAAGTCCATTATGATATTTTGAGAGAGCAACTTGGCATATATAACAAGGCAATTAGAAATGCCAGATGGGCAAATTTTTCTAACTTGATCCCTAACAATAATTATAATTCGAGAGTGCTCTTCTCGACCATTGATGGCCTTATAAATCCTACGCCCGCAAACCTAACTGAACTTTCCTCCACATCTAAATGTGATGAGTTTGTGGCATATTTCAGCAATAAGATAACAAACATTAGGCTGGGGATCAGTCAAGCAAGACCTGATGAGAAGTTTGATGATATGTGCCCTAGCCTACCATGCAAAGGCACTATGGATTTATTTTCCCTGGTTGACACAGACATGCTCAGGAAAGTGATATTACAACTTAAGCCTTCTACCTGCCTTCTCGATCCTATCCCCAACACCTTCTTCAAAACAGTTTTTAATTACATATCTGAAGAAGTGCAAGCTATTGTTAATCACACCCCGTTCACAGGCACTTACCCCACTGCACTAAAAACTGCTATGATGAAACCCCTTCTGAAGAAAAGTAATCTAGATTCCTCAGCTCTTAGCAATTTTCGGCCAATCTCCAGCTAAATCCTTTTTTAAGTGGCAACTGTATTTTTGAAGAATTCCAATCTGGTTTTCGTGCACACCACAGCACAGAGGCAGCCTTAGTTAAAGTGATAAATGATCTTAGAGCCAACACAGATGCCAAACTGCTCTCTGTCCTTGGATTTAAGTGCTGCATTCGACACTGTTGACCATGATGTCCTTCTGGACAAACTGGAGAGGTGGGTTGGCCTCTCCGGTCCTATTCTAAATTGGTTTACGACCTATTTAACCGGTCAATAGTTTTTTGACACCTTTGGTGAAAATAACTCAGAGAAAATACATATCACATGTGGCGATCCACAAGGTTCGATTTTGGGTCCGGTACTGTTCAGCTTATATACTGTATGTTACCCCTTGGCAGTGTTCTCAGACAGCACAGCATTGATTGTCACTGCTACGCAGACGATATACAACTTTACGTTTCTGTGTCACCAGAGGATTTTAGCTCCACAGATAAATTATTAGACTGTATTAGTGATGTAGTGTCCGAGACAACGATGCTGATCATGCTGTGATGACAAGAAATCCGCTGACACTGTCCTTGATTATAATGGTTTATTACATCAAAGATTACAGTATCAATTTACAGACTCCTGCAGAAGTCCGGAGAACAACTGACCCAATCTCTAATATGTTGTGCCTCCCCGTCCTTTGTTCAAAACATGGTATTTATATCCTATGTAACATAAGATGGGTGGTTTTTGATAGACCAATCCCTGGCCTCCCCATATCTCCAAATATCCTCTATTCCAAGAAGCCTATGTAGTAATGCTTTTCAGATGTTTCAGCAAAGCAGAGTAAAGTTCATCTATCACACCATTTGCAAACGTCAGCAAAATCATAGACTTTCAGATACTATATATTTCCCCCCTTCGAGACTAATTAAGTCTCGAAAACAAAAAGAATAGGATTATGACAAATAACAATTTTTGTTCTTGAGTAACTTTAGCAATAAACCAAAATTTATGGAGAGTAAACACATTTTTATATAGACACATTTTTGTATGGAGTGTAAATAAATTGTTATGGAGTGTAAGAGCGAAAAACCTGTCTGGCAGCTTTCATTCCAAATATCCATCAATCAATCAAGACAGGAAAATTCTCTCACGGCCCCTCTGCCCCAGGCGACCACCTAAGTACTCCAGATCAATTTATAAATATTTATCAATGCATTATAAACTATGAAGCAATTGAATACACATGAAAACCTCGGAAAACAAAATACAATCAAAAATGTCCACATTCAGGCTGGTCGACCCATCGGACCCTCCTGTGGATTCTCTCTGTCCCTGCCTAGACTCAATATCCCTAAGCTTCAACGAAATAAACAAAAACATCTGAGGTCCCCACATGCATCCAACAACAGAAAACATCATTCTTCAAAAATTAATACAGAAAGAATATAACACTGGAATGTAGTCCACTACACTGCTGCTCCTCCACAGTGTCGACTTTCAATGCAACGTCGATGATGGAATCTGAACATTTCCACACCTTCCTTGTTCTACTTCCTCCAGTCCATTCATACTGTCCATGTTTGAGTATTTGAATCCCCTCTACACATCCCCATATACTTCTGGAAGACAAGAAAACACCAACCAGTATCTTTTGCAAAACAACACATGCAAATTAAAACATCAATATCAACAATAATATAAAAATGATATATAAAATGATATATATATATGAATCACATTCAATTTCCCCCCTTTGATTCATAAGAAAATACTAAATATCACAATAATATGTAAAGACATGCGAAAATTATCACACAATCAGATATTGAAAATTTCCTAGAGTTACTTCAACCCTAGTTTTCATGACATTTTAGTCTGACTTTTTTCCCCAATTTTTTCAAAAACCATTTCACTGATTTATCCACAAAACTCTTTCCCATTTTCTGAGGATATTAAATCGGGAAATCCCCACCTGCTTATGACTTCTTTACACAAAAACTTTGCAACCGACTGAGCATATTTTAGCTTAGTTGGACATCTTATGAACCTCTTGGTGTAGGAATGTAACCAGGAATAACAGTCACACCCCTGCAAACATTATTTTTCAGACAGATTGTGCACCTGCCTATGACATAGTCAACCTGTTAAAGCAAATATGGTGCCCAAAAACCATACTCCTTTGTGATCTTTCTCCTAACCTCCCCCCTTGCAACATTAGCTAACCCATGTGCTTCCTAAATCATCAGACCTAATAGGTCTAGAGGCGCTACTATCAACCCCTCATGGTTTCTCCAAAGACAACAAAGGATTGTTACTCTGAGGATTTTTTATTTTCTTCAAACACTTGCTTTTGAAAGTCCTTCAATTTGTGGTTCAATCCCTTGGATTGCTTCATCTTTCAATGGATACTGATTCCAAGGAGGTCTGGCTCCTGGTCGAAGTTCAACTTTCACCTCAATTGGGCTGATTTCACAAGTCCAATATCAGTACTGTGTTGAGACCACAAACATTCTGGAACTTGTTGCAACATCTCCTCTTTCATAGGGTCTGAATCCATCTTCGCACTGCAAATAGATTCATGTGTCATCCGTACAGCTTGTGGCTCTCCTTGTCCTTGAGCCAAAATCATGATTTTGAGAAATCGCTGATCTTCACTCCTCCAAATCGCCAAATTCTCTTTCATCGGTATGAAAACAGCTTTCTCTGCTTCTGTCATCATTTCTCCTATATGCTTCTGCTCATAGCCTTCAGAAACCAACAAGGTCACATGTGCCACACTCTTCTCAATCTCAAATTCTTTATCCAGATAATCGTCTGTGTTTATCTTCATAGCTGCTCCTTGTGGTCCTAAAATTATGCAACATGAGCTGAGTTGAACTTTCTTTGGTTGATGACTCAACCATTCCTCTGAGTTTGATTGGGCAGCATTCTTGAAATACTTGAGCGTACAATGAAATGGATATTCCAGAAGCCTCGCATCTGGTATGTTTGCCACAATTAATTTCTCCCATATCTTAGCCTGCTTCAAAAAATCTTCACTGAGATTTCCAATCCAGAATACTGAAGAAGAATCCATCTCTGTCGTCATCAACAATTGGTAAACCTTTTCCTTTGGCACTTCTACCAGACAGCCGTCTGGTGTACATTTTATTGTACAGTTCAATTTACACAATGCATCTCTTCCCAACAATGCAATAGGTGTATGTTCTGATACCAGTATGGGTATTGTAATTGTCTGATTTTCATAGCAGAGCTCAATTGGTTCCGTAAGAGGAATCAGCTGTTTCACTCCCTCAAATCCGATTGTCCTAATTAGTTGATTGGACATAGGGAGATGTGTAGCATCTTCAGGCCGAACACAGGTAAAAGCAGCTCCGCTATCCGCCATCACTTCCAATGGTTGTTTGTTTACTTTCACCTCAATTGTTGGATCTTTTTCCGGTCCTGATGCTACCAGCTGACACCCCCCTTTCGGATCTTCTGGGCACCCCTAGAATCCTTGCTCCGGGCCCCTATAAGGGTTCACCGGTCCTCCAGATGATCTTGACTGGTCCCTGTATCTTCCTCTGAAATTCCCTCTGGTGTTTCCTCCTGGCCCATTACACTCACGGGCAAAGTAACCAACCTGTCCATAATTATAACACACTTCTGAAGATTTCTGGAAGTATGGCTTATATCTTCCTCTCTTCCTCTTCCTAAGCCTTCTCATCCTCTTCCTCTCCAATTCTGTGTCTGTCCAGAAACTGGCTATGAATATGAAACAACTTGTACCACTAGTTGTGGCTGGTACAATTGCATTTGACCTGGTTCGGTTGAAGCTGTGGCAGTGATTGTTGATTTGGTGCACACTGATTCTGCATAACCAAAGCTTGTTTCTTCTCCTTCTTATTCTCCACCAGTTGTATTTGATTGAGTTTTCTGAGAGTTTCTTGGTCCTGTTCTTTCTGGTTGTGTTCCTTTTTCCGGTACAGATCCACTTGATGGGCTATATGATCTGTATAGACACCTTTTGTCATGCTTCCAAGTCCAACCACCTCTGCCAGTTTGCTCCTTACTGGTGAGGGCAGTCCCATCTGCAGTTTAGCTCTCAAAATTGACTGCTCAATTTGACTCACATCTGGATCATTTCCGGTAATATTTCTCCACACTTGATGAACTCTTGACACATAGGCTCTCGGATTTTCTTGTTGTCCTAGTGGGTCAATCAGAATGTTGTCAGGATGCACATTTGTTGGAAACATATCTTTCAGTGCTCTCCACAGCCGATTTCTACTTGCAGCTAACAATTGAGGATCATTCTCCACAGTCCCCACATATCGATGAAGTCCAGCTCTCTGAAAAATCTCTCCCATACCTGGAATCTGAAAGTTTTGTGAACAGAGCAGTACTGGCCTTGATTGGACTGGATCCGGAGCAGCACACACTGTCGCGTGACGCACTGGTCAGCACCTCCTCTCTCTCTCTCTCTCTCTCTCTCTGTCTCCTCCTTCTTGTTGCTCATGTGACAGAAGAACAAAAGGAACAGACAAGAATTTAGTCTTATGCACTCACTGGGTTATTTCAACCATACAATACCCCTTTAGACATACCTATGTTCACATTTGCGCTAAGAAATAAGCAAACAGCTTAACTCAGGAATATTATAAATAGCGCAATAACATTTTATTTTATTTATTTATTTAATTTTTAATTTTTAATCCGTCAACATATCTTCTCATTTATAAATTCAATAGATCTCAATCAAATAGTTTCATAGTTAAGCAACAGCCACTTATCAAACATAATACGTTATTTGTGCATATTCAAAATCTCCCCCTTTCTTCTCTGTCTGCATGTCACAGCAGCTCAGTGCAGGCAGGGGAGTGGCATATTTGCTCTACGTAACTCTAAACTCATAAAATCCCATGCATGCGCAGCTCATTCACCAATGCGATTTCAGAGTGAAAGGAGCTCTCCCAAGCGGCTCTCTCCAAGCTAAACAACAGAAAGCAGACAGACCAGCTGTCCCTCCGTTATTTCCAACACAGACAAACAGTAACACTTAACAAAACTCACAAACCAACACAGAACATAGAACACAAATCCTACTTCGAAGTTTCTTATCTTCACTTATTCTAATCTGCAGATTTATAGTTATTTTCTTATCCATTACAACTAATCGTCCTCCCAGGGGCTCATAGTTTTTTAACAATTATTAAACATTATCTTCTTTAGAGACTCATATAAGGTTTTAACCGTAACATCCTCCCAGGGGCTCATATATAGTTACAAATTATTAACGTTCTCGCTAATGGAGACTCATAAGGTTTTAACCTTAACTAACATATTTCCTTACAACAACAAAAAATGAAAACCCCTGTTGTCATAGCCTTAGTCGACACACAGCAGAGACCTCCCCTTTTACACACACACGCATAGGCTGTCTTCCTATAATAATAAATAATAATATGCCATTTAGCAGACGCTTTTATCCAAAGCGACTTACAGTCATGCGTGCATACATTTTTGTGTATGGGTGGAGAGGAATGCATCCGTTCATACAATACACTAAGCATGCTACCGTCGCTCCTTATTACTCATTGTTCCTTCCTACATTTCTGCTACCTCGAGTTGCAGATATTCAATGAGAGGTTACTTCGAACATATACCTCGTCAACTATATGTCGAGAGGTAACGTGCCATTGAATGTATCTTCCACAAACTCACAGTTCCCAGAACTGACCCGAAAATCAACCTAGTGACTCTCCTAGGATTTATGGCCCATCTTAATGATCGCCTCGTTTGAGGGCTTCCTTAAATCAGCGACGTCCTAAAAGTATACTTTTTCCTTATTTCCTGGCCTTATTCCTTCATGCTATTCCTGGACACTCCTTTTAATTTTATTCAAGCCAAATATCCGTGTGCCCAGTGTTAACAATTCCTATAGACACTCCCCCCTGTTTGCATTGTTCCCAACGCAAACAAATTTAGAAATTTAGAACGGATTCTCATCACACAGCAAATAAGAGCAAAGCGCACACACAAGTCCTTTGACGGTACATCTCCTCAACGCACACACACAGCACACGAACCGACCAGCGCCCAAAGTTGTGAGAAAGCTCACCGTATCTGCATGCCTCTTGAGCGGGAGTCACTTCGTAGCCCATGAATGGAACGCTGAGAAAAGACGCAACACGTCCCAAATCCTCGTCGCCATTCTGTAGTGTCCGAGACAACGATGCTGATCATGCTGTGATGACAAGAAATCCGCTGACACTGTCCTTGATTATAATGGTTTATTACATCAAAGATTACAGTATCAATTTACAGACTCCTGCAAAGGTCCGGAGAACAACTGACCCAATCTCTAATATGTTGTGCCTCCCCGTCCTTTGTTCAAAACATGGTATTTATATCCTATGTAACATAAGATGGGTGGTTTTTGATAGACCAATCCCTGGCCTCCCCATATCTCCAAATGTCCTCTATTCCAAGAAGCCTATGTAGTAATGCTTTCCAGATGTTTCAGCAAAGCAGAGTAAAGTTCATATATTACACCATTTGCAAACGTCAGCAAAATCATAGACTTTCAGATACTACAGTGATTTAAATACTTGGATGGCTCACAACTTCCTCTAGCTAAATCAAGACAAGACAAGACCGAGGTGCTTATTGTTGGAGCCAAAGCACAGAGAGAGAATCTGGCCGGACATTTTACTTCACAGGCAATAAAGATAAAACACGAGGTAAAAAACCTAGGTGTTATTTTAGATTCTAAACTCAATTTTGAATCACACATTAGGAATGTGACCAAAATAGCTTTTTACCACCTGAGAAACATTGCCATGGTGTGCCCGTTTCTCTCTCAGGCTGATAGAGAAAGACTCATCCATGCTTTTTTTACAAGCAGGCTTGACACTGTAGTGTTCTCCTGTCTGTGCACTGGTAGACCTCTATCTGTGGACGTGCCTGCTCTTACTGCATGTCTCTGATGGAGGAGTGAGGAAGCACTTAACACTAAACCATCCACCCTGGCCTCCATGTGGATAATCCCCTAGCGCAGTCCTAAGGAACCGGGGAATCCTCACCTCCATCAGTTCAAACATTCCCTCAAGTGACAGAGGAACGCCAGGGTGCAGATCTAGGATGAGCTTCCCCTACCCCAATAATAATCTTAACCATTAGTGGGGGAAATGCAAAACTGACCCAGGGTCAGTGTCTAGAGAAACTTCCTCCTAGTCATACAGATGGGAACTTGGGCTGACTTTGGTGAGGAGAGTGGACAGAAAGAGCTCTTCCTACTAGTGGAAAATTAAATCCTCTGTCACAGGAAATCCAAATCCCTTCTGACAGGGAAACTTCAGAAATGAAAGCTTGACTTACTCAAGCAAGTGAACATTCCAACATAACCTGCTCTCACAAGCCAGCTCAAATAATGTACTGTACTATGTATATGACCTGTTTCTTGATTCTAAATTTCAAACCAATTAATATTCTCTATGAATTTAGACACATTCCTCCCCATTCTTTCAGGTAGGAAGCAAGGAGCAAGATTCTGGGAATCCATTCATGGAATTTCACGGTTCTCATGAAACATGACTCATTGAGCAATAGAGCAAAATGATGCAAATATTTCAACTGTTGGATCACGCTGCTTTCCAACAACATCCTATCAAAGCACAGCAATACTGTATATCTTCCCTTATACATACATCTGTACATCTGGGGTATGTAATGTGGGTCAATTCGTTAACCCCATGTGTATAGTCTCCATTGGCTAACTAGGCAGGGGGATCTCCTCATGGCCATCTTCTCAGAAAGGATAGTAAACATTTCTGGCCATGCGAGCAGTCCACAGGCAGTGGGTGCTCTGCTCTCCATTCCTCTTTCCTGTGTGAAACACTGCTACGGGTCAGCGCCAAAGGGCAGTAAAGTCACAGAGGGCATGTGGGATGCTTTTTCACTTACACCTCGAAGAGAGAGGTGTTGAACAGGAAGTGTGGATGAAGGAAGGAGGAAATTATGTTCAGGATTCAACAGAAAACCTCTACGGAGGCAACTTCTGTATGTTGTTTACACCAACGTTGTGAGAGGAAATGCATAATGAAAAGTGCAATATGCCCTTGAATTAATATTTACTTACTTTAATTCAGTAGGATTTATTTGACAGGACAAAGGCACACCCACTACAGTCGATGTCTGTGCCCCCGCGGAAATCGAATTAGCATAATACAAAAATCCCCATACAAATCTGTCCGTTTAAGCAAGATATATGTTGTTTTTTTTGCATTGGATGCATCTCAAACCTCCGCATCTGTGGTGAAAGGTGACAGAGCTAGAGCAGTGTTTGTCAGACCATGAGACATCCCGAAAATAGGTCTTCTCATCGGTCTGTAGTGTCTGAACGGTTTGGCCTCTATGGAAAGATGAGACCCCCACAAGCGTCTTGGGACTCGTCTGAAGTCAGTACAGCCAATCTGATGAGTGAGAAATTTATAGACACACATATCAGTCAGTAACTTCACATTCATCATTATTCACGATTCATTCAGGATTATCCGTAATCATGGTAGCATCCACATTAATGTAGAAGTGTTTAGAAACATATTCTATTCTTATTTACAATAAAAGTGACTCCAAAGTGAAACAATACTTTATTTACCATTAATTTCTAATTGGGCACAAAATAAATTGAAACACAACCAAAACCAACACCAAATGCATCCAACAAATGTGTAGAGTCACAAGCTTGATGTTGTCACACCCAGATCTGTTTCACCTGTCTTGTGTTTGTCTCTACCCCCCACCAGGTGTATCCCATTTCCCCCCATTATCTCCTGTGTATTTATATACTTTCTGTTTGTCTGTTGCCAGTTCGTCTTCGTCAGGTCGTACCAGCGTGTTTCCCTTTTGCCTGTTCTCAAGTTTTGTTTTTGTGTTATAATAAATATCTGAGATTTGAACTATTTGCCTCCTGTGTATGCATCTGGGTCTTATCCTGAGCAGTGATAGATGAAGTCATTGCATTCTATGAATATGGGACCAAATACTTAACTTTTTACTTCTTTAATACACATAAGTGAATTTGTCCCAATACCTTTGCTCCCCTAAAATGAGGGCACTATGTACAAAAAGTGATGTAATTTCTAAACGGTTCACCCAATAAGGATGAAAATACCCCCTCAAATTAAAGCTGACAGTCTGCACATTAACTTCATAGTAATTGCTTGATTTCAAATCCAAACTTTGAGTATAGAGCCAAAAGAAGAAAAAATGCTTAATTGTCACAATAATTACGGAGGGCACTATGGAGATAGTTTAGTGCCTAAAATAAGGGGTTAAATACATATAAAAAATAAAAAATTGTTTCCTGATCTTATATCTTTCAGATATATGACAGACACTTCAGAACAAACTATTTTTTGTTTTACTATCTGTTTATCCACGTATGAAGCTATTATTCAATGTGTTTGTATGGGCTAATAGCAGTAAGGCCAAATTCCATGTTTAATTTTTTTGGGGGGGATACCTTAAGGGGTCCTAAAATTCCAAATCAAATAGCTAAGTGATCCTTGGTATGACCATCTTAAAACAATTCCATATGTTACCTTCTTAAACACAACTTCTGTTAAGAACTGGTGGAAATGACCTTTCCCTTGCGGTAAAACCACATTAATTTCACACATGATCTCATGTGATCACGTGTAGTTAATGCGATAACATGTGAAGCAACGTGTGACATCATGTGACGCAACATGTTATAACATATAACTACTCGTCTAAACATGTGAGAACATGATCTCATTAACCTTTTCACCCAAGCGTAAGCTTTTTTATGAGCGTGGTGTCAGAATGCACTCACTGTTCCAAAATGTGATTGTTACGCAACAGGACAGTTAACCATCGCTTCCCTCAAACCAAGGCACGCTGCCTGCTAATTATCTATAGACTATTTTTCAACTTGTCAATTTCAAATTATTTTCTAACAAGTTTTATTTTCTAACAGTTTGAATTAAGGTTTGTTACGCCTCCTCATTAATTAACATAGAAGTAGCACATTTCACTGTTGCGGTCAATTTATGTTTGAGGCTTTACTGAGCCGTACAAACTTCAATGACATTGTTTGGATGGCTGAACATCTGTGGTCTATCACAGGGGCCAAACACACCTTATCTGTCGCAATCTCGAAGGAAGAGACGTTCCCACAGAACCCTGGGAGCACGGACACCGTTGGAGGTGTGAAGACTGATGAAACCTTTTGTTGATGAAAATGAATGCTACTGTGTGAATTAAATTGTCATGTTAGGATTGTTTCAATAATTCATAAAGAGCTACGAATTTTGATATGTTTTATTGTACTGTAAGTGCTATGGATTTATTGTCACAGGGAAACGTATTTTGTTCGTCAGAGAGTGGATAGTTAAAAAATGAGTGACATAGGGGTGAGCTCCTATCATTTAAATTGAGTTGATTAGATTAGAATCTGAGTGTGTTTTCTTGCCTTTTGTTTTAACTAGCAAAGTGAAAATAAATGTTAATTCAGGTTGGGGGTGAGTTTCGGCTTGAATTTGGTTACAAAGACAGTGAATTTGTTCATACTTTGAGAACTTGTTAGCAAGCGCCTGTGTGTACCACACACAGTTCTTTCTCTTAGAGTTTATTCTGAACTGAAGACTTGTGTAACCACGTTAGATCTTAGCCTATTGGTGATGGTCATTTACTCTTAATAGTCTAATGTATCATGAATTTCATGTACACTACTTGTTTGAGTGTTCATTATTTTGTGAATAATAAATCATATTAGTTAAATTCAGTAAGTCCATTCCTCATTTTACAGAGTAATTCTTTGATTGACTACGCGCTTATAATTTAGTAGGTCTAATGGTAGTTGTTATATACAGTACACTATACACATAGCATATGCTTGGGTACCACCTTGACATCCCCGATTGCCTCAATAAATTAATGCTAGAACATTGGCCGGCAGGATTAGCTATTTGTATCTAGTCTCTTAATAATTGCATAACGGTGCAAATTAGACACGTTCATTATATTCATACTGAGAGGTGATGTAAGGCTCGCTACCTTGACTAGATTCCTCCAGAGACATACAGGGCCTGTTGCATTTATTCACATAATATTGGAGTCAGATTGATAAATGTAGTTCATTATATTCAACATAATTTCTGCATAATGGTTGGATAATTTCATTCCAACTACATATTCTGATTTCAATTATTGTAAAATCTTGTACTGTGACTTAGCATTAAATGGGATTTGAAATCAACCTGAAATGTCCTGCTACAGTGCAGCTACACCACCAGATATGTGAGTGTGAAAGAGATCTGGCCACAGACTTATTGGCAAGAACGCATTTCTGCACTTTGCTAAAGCTGCCCAGAAACAAGTAAATAATTGTCCAATTATCACCACCAACTTAAAACTAGCAGTGCTCAAGGACAGTTGACATAGTGTCCATTAAGTCTTTGAACTTGCAACCTCTTGATTGTGAGTGCTGTGATGCTTCTGCAGTGCTACCAGGTTCATACCAATTGCTTAGAACAAATAGTAACACACTCAAAAAATAAGGGCATGGTTAGGGTAAACTACAGTGTTGTTACCTGGGCTAGAAAAAGTCACGGGTACACATATGAACTCACATGGTACAGTTTGGTACCTTGTAGGTATAATGGGCCATTTTTCGACCCAGTATTTTGAATTTAAGGTACGATCATCACTGCGCATTTATAGGTGGGGGCAATGTACTGGTGGAACTCATTAGCATATTTGGGGCATGATCAAATATATATGTATTTATGTCACCCATCAGTGGAAGTGTTGTAGCAGTTGAAGTGTTTGATGGTTATGCCAATGCAAATAGAGCACATCCTTTGACACTGTTCAGCAAAAAATGTGAATGTGTCAGTTATGAGCTACACTGTGAATTTGTTATTTCTTAACTGGAAACTACTTGTCAATAAATTATTGTAAAAATCACAATAACTTACTGGCAAAATGTTGCCAGTAACAAGTGCTGGGGACTAATGGATTAAGTAACTGTAATATGTTACCGTACCAGCAAAAATATTGTAATCAGATTACAGATACTTTTGAAAAACTAGATGATTACTTCTAGGAATACTTTTTAATTCAGAAAGGATGTTTGCGAAAAACATCACCTTTCTGTTTTCTCAATGACAATCAAACCAGCATTGAAAAAGGTGCAAGTTTAAGTTTTTTCATCCTGAGCGAGTCTGACCACAAGTCAGAGACCACTATGATGACACACCAAATGCGTTTGATGGATCACGGGAAAAGAGCAGGAATAGGCTTTTATATATGCTACAGTCCAAGCTGTCTTCCAATGGTGCGATTTGAATAAACGCTTGGAGGTAAGGACGACAGCAGTGGTGCAGCCTACGGGCGATAAGGATAGCCTATCACTTCTTATTGATATCTAGGCTACATAGCGCATTGATGTGAATCACACTGCTGCTCTCTCATTTTGCTATTTGCGCCTTGTGGTTGTTGTGGATGGTTGTTCACAAATGTAGGCCTATATGTGTATTTTAACCCAATAATGGTAGAATTGAAGAAGTTTAAGCTGCCAATCAATCATTGTTTTTGCGACCAGTGGTGTATTCATTACGGAAACCGAGCAAAACAAGAGTTTCTATTGGACAAATTCAGGTAGGTCCCTCCCTGTTTCGTTTGCTTCCGTTTAAGAAACGTTTTGCAACAGAATCGGCTTAATGAATACGCCCCAGTGGACAACCGGTGAAAAATGCGCCCTTGAAACAGCTGCGTAGTGTGGATCCCAGCCTATGGAATAACAACTCCCCTGTGGTAGTTTAATTTAAGAAGACAGCAAGTGGGGCTTTTATTGCTCAATGTAATTGGTGCTGATTCCCCCCCAAAATTCCATAGGCCGAACAGACACATGCTCAAACTCACACACTTTTGATAGACTTATCGAGATATTAGTGTCACCAACAAAACATAAACAATAGGCCTATTGCAAATGCAGCATATGGCATACATTTTTCACATGCAAATAGCACTTTCGGTAGTGCTCAAAGCATGTAATTCTGAGAGCAGCATTTATTTTCAACCTGAAGCAATGAGCCCAAACAGTCCTTCATTACAACAAAATCATAAAGAACTGTCACAGCGACGTGTATGCAGTAGGCGAAGTCAAGAGCAGGACACCGAGCTACTGGCAGAAACTTTACTGGATGCAGTGCAAAATACAAAGTACACAGGCAACCTCAAACAGCGAGGAAATAATAAGACCCGCACACATGGGCAACTGCCGCAAAGACCAAAACAATAACGCACAATACACAATGAGAAACAGAGTGTTATAAAGGGAACACAATAAAACATAATGGGAAACAGGTGTAAACAATCAAGACAAACACCGAAACATAGATCGGCAGCAGCTAGTACTCCGGGGACGACGAACGCCGAAGCCTGCCTGAGCAAGGAGGAGGAGCAGCCTCGGCTGAATCCGTGACAGTACCCCCCCCCCCCCCTTGACGCGCGGCTCCAGCCGTGCGCCGACCCCGGCCTCGGGGATGACCAGGAGGATGCGGAGCAGGGCGAGTCGGATGACTCCGGTGGAAATCCCTCAACATGGAGGGATCTAGGATGTCCCTCCTAGGGACCCAGCACCGTTCCTCCGGACCGTACCCCTCCCACTCCACGAGATACTGCAGGCCCCCCATCCGACGCCTCGAATCCAAGATGGAACGGACTGAGTACGCCGGATGTCCAGCGGGGGCGGAGGAGCCTCTCGTACCTCACTCTCCTGGAGTGGACCAGCTACTACCGGCCTGAGGAGAGACACATGGAACGAGGGGTTAATGCGGTAATTAATGGGCAGTTGTAACCTATAACATACCTCGTTCAATCTCCTCAGGACTTTAAATGGCCCCACAAACCGCCGACCCAGCATCCGGCAGGGCAGGCGAAGGGGCAGGTTTCGGGTCGAGAGCCAGACCCGATCTCCCGGTGCATACACCGGAGCCTCACTGCGGTGGCGATTGGCGCTCGCCTTTTGCCGCCTGATCGCTCGCTGTAGATGGACATGCGCAGCGTTCCAGGTTTCCTCCGAGCGCCGAAACCACTTGTCCACCACAGGGGCTTCGATCTGGCTCTGATGCCAAGGTGCCAGGACCGGCTGATAACCTAGCACACACTGAAAAGGCGTAAGGTTAGTTGAGGAGTGGCGAAGTGAGTTTTGGGCTATTTCTGCCCAGGAGATATATTCCGACCACTCCCCCTGCCGGTCCTGGCAATAGGACCTCAGAAACCTACCCACATCCTGGTTCACTCTCTCCACCTGCCCATTACTTTCGGGGTGAAACCCTGAGGTAAGGCTAATCGAGACCCCCAGACGTTCCATAAACGCCCTCCAGACTCTAGAGGTGAACTGGGGACCCCGATCAGACACTATATCCTCAGGTACCCTGTAGTGCCGGAAGACGTGTGTAAACAGGGCGTCAGCAGTTTGTAGGGCTGTAGGGAGACCTGGCATAGGAATGAGACGGCAGGCCTTTCGATCCACAACGACCAAGATCGTCGTATTCCCCTGGGAAGGGGGAAGGTCCGTGACGAAATCCACCGAGAGGTGAGACCACGGTCGTTGTGGAACGGGTAGGGGTTGTAATTTCCCTCTGGGTATGTGTTTAGGCGCCTTACACTGAGCGCACACCGAGCAGGAGGAAACATAAACCCTCACGTCCTTAGCCAAAGTGGGCCACCAGTACTTTCCACTAAGGCAGTGCACTGTCCGTTCAATACCAGGATGGCCAGAGGAAGGTGACATGTGAGCCCAATATATTAATCGATCACGAACCTCGAGCGGCACGTACTTCCGACCCTCTGGACACTTGGGGGAGTAGGATCGGTATGTAACGCCCGCTCGATGTCCGCATCAACCTCCCATACCACCGGTGCCACCAGACAAGACTCCGGAAGTATGGGAGTAGGCTCAATGTACCTCTCCTCTGTGTCATATAGTCGGGACAGGGCGTCTGCCTTAGCGTTCTGTGACCCTGGTCTGTAGGTGAGCGTAAATACAAATCGGGTGAAAAACATAGCCCACCTAGCCTGGCGAGGGTTCAGCCTCCTCGCCGCCCGGATATACTCCAGGTTACGATGGTCAGTCAAAATGAGAAAAGGGTGTTTAGCCCCCTCAAGCCAATGCCTCCACACCTTCAGGGCTTGCACCACAGCTAACAGCTCCCTGTACCCCACATCATAATTGCGCTCCGCCGGACTGAGCTTCTTAGAAAAGAAAGCACAGGGGCGGAGTTTAGGTGGCGTACCCGAGCGCTGAGACAGTATAGCACCGATCCCAGCCTCGGACGCATCCACCTCAACTTGGAACGCCAAAGAGGGATCCGGATGTGCCAGCACCGCAGCCGAGGTAAACAGGTCCTTCAGATGCATAAAAGCCCTGTCCGCCTCAGCCGACCACTGCAGACGCACCAGACCCCCCTTTAGCAGGGAGGTAATGGGAGCTGCTACCTGCCCAAAGCCCCGGATAAACCTCCGGTAGTAATTGGCAAAACCCAAGAACCGCTGCACCTCCTTCACCGTGGAGGGAGTCGGCCAATTGCGCACGGCTGAAACACGGTCAATCTCCATCTCCACCCCTGACGCGGACAACCGGTGTTCCAGGAAGGAGATGGACTCCTGCAAGAACAGACATTTCTTCGCCTTTGCAT
Source organism: Coregonus lavaretus (assembly GCF_964263955.1). Taxonomy (NCBI): domain Eukaryota; kingdom Metazoa; phylum Chordata; class Actinopteri; order Salmoniformes; family Salmonidae; genus Coregonus; species Coregonus lavaretus. The sequence continues at coordinate 41,686,345 of NC_139996.1, read as the reverse complement.
ACAGGTCATGCTCCAACAGTCTACCAAGCATCTGACGAACCAGGGACACATGCTCTGCACGGGTAGCAGAGTATATTAGAATGTCATCAATATACACCACTACACCCTGTCCATGTAAGTCCCGGAAAATCTCATCCACAAAAGATTGGAAGACTGAAGGAGCATTCATTAACGTATGGCATGACGAGGTACTCATAGTGACCCAAGGAAACACCCACACACCTCCCGACACAATGATCAGACCATCCCTTGAGAGCCCTCTGTTGCCATGAAATGTTGGGGTCATGAGACGTCAACCAGGGAAGCCCCAACACCACGGGAAACGCAGGAGAGTCAATCAAATACAACCAAATTATCTCCTCATGGCCCTCCTGCGTTTTCATCCTGAGTGGCGCCGTGACCTCCCTAATCAACCCAGACCCCAAAGGGCGACTATCTAGGACATGGATAGGGAAGGGCACATCCACTGGAACTATAGGAATCCCTAACTTATGGGTGAAATGGCGATCGATAAAATTCCCAGCTGCGCCTGAATCGACTAGCACCTTATGCTGGGAATGAGGAGAAACCTCGGGAAACACAACTTTAATACACATAGGCGCAACAGGGAGCTCTGGGTGAGTTGGGCGCATACTCACCTGGAATGACTCATCAGTGCGCGGCCTACTGCCTCGATTCCGAGGAGACCCTCCCCAGCACTGACCAGCAGTGTGTCCTCTGCGGCCACAGTTGGTGCAGGGGACGGCCTCTCTCCTGGTCTCTCTCCTAGTACCAGCACCTCCGAGCTCCATCGGGGTCGGCTCGGAAGTGCTGGGGGATGGAATGGACGGCAAAACTCCACATAGTTGACTGTAGCGGCGTCTATTCCCCCCCACTCTGCGTTGGCCCACTCCAGCACCATGACGGACAGACAGGAGATGAGGGCGGACACGCTCTCGTATCCCGAGGGCGCCGGGTGGACGGTTGCCAGGTAGAGTTCCACCTGGAGCAGGAAACCCTGACACCCGGCAGCTGTGCCATCATAAGCCCTCGGGAGCGAGAGCCGAATCCCACTGGACCCCGGAGATGAAGCGATGGGCATAGCTGATGGTGGTGGTATCGTTGGAGGAGGTGTAGACCAACTTCTTCTTTCCCATCGCTCCAAGGTTTTCACCACCTGTTCCATGGCGGTGCCTAGAGCCTGGATCATAGCCGCTTGTTGTTCTACGCGCTCTTCTATTGATCCAGCTGGCACCGCCGCTCCTGCTGACTCCATGTCTAATGGTGCGTAATTCTGTCACAGCGACGTGTATGCGGTAGGCGAAGTCAAGAGCAGGACACCGAGCTACTGGCAGAAACTTTACTGGATACAGTGCAAAATACAAAGTACACAGGCAACCTCAAACAGCAAGGGAAATAACAAGACCCGCACACATGGGCAACTGCCGCAAAGACCAAAACAATAACGCACAATACACAATGAGAAACAGAGGGTTATAAAGGGAACAAAATAAAACATAATGGGAAACAGGTGTAAACAATCAAGACCAAACAAGACAAACACCGAAACATCGATCGGCAGCAGCTAGTACTCCGGGGACGACGAACGCCGAAGCCTGCCCGAGCAAGGAGGAGGAGCAGCCTCGGCTGAATCCGTGACAAGAACAGAGTAGGGTTATTAGTCCTTAGTTTTTGGGTTATGCTCAGGTAAAACAATTTGGCTAAACTATATTTTCTATATTTCCAAGTCCTATTTTTGAAGATCATGGGGTATTAAATTAACTGGAATTACTAGAAATCTAACAGACTCTGTATTTATTTATTTTTTATGTAAAGATTTAGCCTAATCGTATTATTATCTGTATTAGAAAGCATTGGGTTAGAAGAAACCTACATCACCAACCCATAAAGTAAAATGCAACATCCATTTATGGCCAGGTATGTAAACTCTGACAATCATTTATCCTGCAAGATGTTGTTCAATTGGTTATATTCATTTTGGCTTTTTCGAATGCCTCTTAAGTAGGTTGACATTTATTGGGATGAGGCAGAACTGAGCGATTTCCACTAGATGGTCCAGCTGCAAAATTGGCTATATTGTAAAAATTTATGAAAACAAACATTTGCTTTTTGGTCTTAATTTAAGGTTAGGGTTATGCATTTGGGTTAGCAGTGGGGTTAAGGTTAGGGTGCCAGCTAGTGACCACTCTGCAGAGCTGCATCCAAAACAAGATTCATAACGAAATAAAACGGTAACCTGAACCTCTTAAAAGGTCCTGAACAGTCATTCTGAAAAGTACTTTTTCTGTCAAGGCTAACTACCAGGAAGTTTGAAAAGACAGGCTGAGTGGGCGGGGAGCTTATATTCAAGGGGAGCTTATATTCACTAACTGTAAGTCGCTCTGGATAAGAGCGTCTGCTAAATGACTTAAATGTAAATGTAAATGTAATGTAAATGACTGACAGCACTTTGAAACGCCTATGTCAAGCAACTTGGAGGCAGTGAGCAGTGTTGCAGTAAAATCATCAAGCAAATTTGGTGATTACAAAGCAACTCAAACAACATTGACATTGCATCAATGATATAAATGTTTTTATATATATATACACTTCCAGTCAAAAGTTTGGACACACCTACTCATTCAAGGGTTATTCTTTATTTTTAATGTTTTCTACATTGTAGAATAATAGTGAAGACATCAAAACTATGAAATAACACATATGGAATCATGTAGTAACCAAAAAAGTGTTACACAAATCAAAATATATGTTATATTTGAGAGTAGTAGCCACCATTTGCCTTGATGACAGCTTTGCACACTCTTGGCATTCTCTCAACCAGCTTCACCTGGAATGCTTTTCCAACAGTTCCCACATATGTTGAGCACTTGTTGGCTGCTTTTCCTTCACTCTGCGGTCCAACTCATCCCAAACTATCTCAATTGGGTTGAGGTCGGGTGATTGTGGAGGACAGGTCATATGATGCATCACTCTCCTTCTTGGTCAAATAGCCCTTACACAGCCTGGTGTGTTGGGTCATTGTCCTGTTGAAAACAAATGATAGTCCCACTAAGCGCAAACCAGATGGGATGGCATATCGCTGCAGAATGCTGTGGTTGCCATGCTGGTTAACTGTGCCTTGAATTGTAAATAAATCACAGACAGTGTCACCAGCAAAGCATCCCCACACCATCACACCTCCTCCTCCATGCTTCACGGTGGGAAGCACACATGCGGGGTTCATCTGTTCACCTACTCTGTGTCTCACAAAGACATGGCGGTTGGAACCAAAAATCTCAAATTTGGTTTCTTTGCAGCAATTAGACCATGAAGGCCTGATTCACGGAGTCTCCTCTGAACAGTTGATGTTGAGATGTGTCTGTTACTTGAACTCTTTGAAGCATTTATTTGGGCAAACATTTCTGAGGCTGGTAACTCTAATGAACTTATCCTCTGCAGCAGAGGTAATGCTGGGTCTTCTTTTCCTGTGGCGGTCCTCATGAGAGCCAGTTTCATCATAGCGCTTGATGGTTTTTGTGACTGCACTTGAAGAAACTTTAAAAGTTCTTGACATTTTCCGGATTGACTGACCTTCATGTCTTAAAGTAATGATGGACTGTCGTTTCTCTTTGCTTATTTGAGCTGTTCTTGCCATAATATGGACTTGGTATTTTACCAAATAGGGCTATCTTCTGTATACCAGCCCTACCTTGTCACAACACAACTGATTGGCTCAAACGCATTAAGAAGGAAAGAAATTCCACAAATTAACTTTTAACAAGGCACACCTGTTAATTGAAATGCATTCCAAGTGACTACCTCATAAAGCTGATTGAGAGAATGCCAAGAGTGTGCAAAGCTGTCATCAAGGCAAAGGGTGGCTACTTTGAAGAATCGCAAATATAAAATATTTGGATTTGTTTAACACTTTTTTTGGTAACTACATCATTCCAAATGTGTTATTTTGTAGTTTTGATGGCTTCACTATTATTCTACAATGTAGACAACAGTAAAAATAAAACACTGGAACCCTGGAATGAGTAGGTGTGTCCAAACTTTTGAATGGTACTGCACATCTCCCGTTTGGCACGTCTATTGTGACTCGGTTCACAGCAGCAATGACGGATGTGTTGACTTGACAGCTGCGTCGGAGATTTGAACGACCCTTCCCCCCCTTTTGTTCCATGCTGGCAGAAGACCTAGCTAGCCAGTAACTAACTAACACCAGACACAGATGAAAGGGGAAACATTTAAGTATATTTTCCGTAGATTAATAGGCTAAACTTTTAATTATATTTGCTGACACCCTACAGTCAAATGTTGGCACCAGTAGAGTAGCTATCTAGCTATATATACCACACCCCTCTGCAAACACGCCTTCTCTGATGTTGGTTACAAGGCGGTACTTATTTAACTTAGGTAAGAGAATATTATGTTACCATTGGTGTATTAAAATGTGCGTTAAGGTAATGTCACCTTGTCCCCTTAATAATGATTCCAATTGTTTGACATGGGGGAAGGGACCAGTAACTTTATGATCAAACTTTATCAATGTAGGATAACAGTAAATGTTCATACCTTGGTCATCATACTTTGATCTGGTTTCCTTCAAATTTCATTAAAAACATGATTTTGACTGTTGATGACCTTTAAGGAGAAGGTTATCTAAAGGTAACTGAAAGTAATCACATTACGTTACAGAGTTTGGGTAATCCAAAAGTTATGTTACTGATTACAATGTTGGACAGGTAACTAACGGATTAAATTTAGAAAGTAACCTACTGTGCCTTCACTGACTCTTCTGTTGACAACATGCACATCACTTGCTGATTGGCACCATACTGTAATAGCGGCAGCCTGTCAGAAGATTGCAGGCATGACTTATTCGAGGCGTGACTTTCAGCTAGTTCTTTTTGGTACCCCATAAGAGAGAATGTCATCCCAGTTAATGTGCTCTGTTCATAAACATTAAGCTTGAACAATGTCTGTTCTGCAGCCTTGTTAAAGGCTGCCATAAATGAATGTGATACAAAAGACCCATACAATAATTAATAGCTAGTCACCATATAATTCTAATACTCACTTTCCTACCAGACCATCAGGTCAGGAAGTGTGATGGATTAGCTCCAGTAAGTTACTGTGAATTTTACAATAACCCACTTGTTACTAGATGACAGTAAGTTGCTAAAAATTTAACATTAACTTCCTGTGAATCAGCTACTATTAAGCTACTGGAAAATGCACAGTAACCGCTTAACAGTGCAGCGCTTGATTGTCACAAGCGCTAACAAAGATTGGATAACTGGCAATGTCAAAGGTAGTGCTCAACCATCATTACCGTAACGATAAAACCACTTAAACTGGTACAACATTTCCACAGACGGTTAGCACAAATACAACATATTTTAGACCATGCCCCCAAATATACTAATGAGCCCCCGCCAGCACATTGCCCCCACACGCATTTCAAAGCGCAGTAATGATTGTACCTAATGCTGCGTTCGTAACCAAGTGGGAAGTGGGAATTTACGACTGGGAAAAATCTACTTGAACGGCCCTCCAACTGGTAATTACTAGTGGGAAACGCGCCTATAATCCATGAGATCCGACTTCTCCCACATTCTGACCTCTGACGTCACCTACTAAGGAAATTATCTCGATAACAGCATTTTCGGCCATTAAATGTAACAAAACATTATTTATAAAAATCTATTAATATGGTTTTTGAACTCTATAATTTGTTTACAAGCAGATGTACTTTTAGTTTATCATTGACGCAGCTCGTTGGCCATTAGCCAATTGGCATTTCTCAACATTTTCAAAGCATGTGAATGCATCCAACTGGTATTTACGACTTCACAACTGATAAATTCTCACCTCCAACATGGTTACGGTTGGTTTATATTTAATATATTGGGTAGAAAAATGTACCATTACCCTTGATTATCCGCACAGGTAGCGACCAGTACCATGTGAGTTCCTATGTGTACCTCTGAAGGTACCTTATGTGTACCTTTGACCTTTTTGTACACCATGGAAAAACACTGTACCGTAACCATACTCTTATTTTTGAGAGTGTGTGGATATAGGTTCTTGATAACAAATAACCATCTGATGGCACTGTTGAAACATGAATGCACTCCCGACCAAAAGGTTGAAGTTCAAATCCCGAGAGCATTTATGCACACTTGGCTAGATTCTGCGATAGCGGACACCTGCATAGTGGTTGTTTCTGAGGTGGAACTGCATTATAACTGTCAAATCCACAAGTGCCTCGTGGCATTATGCCTGAAGCGGAAATTGCCATTGGCTGCACAGAGCTGCATTAAGAGAAATCCCATGCAGCCTTGTTTACAAGTTGGAACACAGGAATGTGATATGTAATCTACACCTCGATAAGGCTGATAGAAATCCTCTATTTTATTTAATGATTTTCAATTTGAGTGTCATTATTTCTATATAGACTACACTTTCTCCTTCTGAACTTCTAATGAGAGTAGGACGGGTGTGGCTTCGTGACAGTGACCACACAAGCAGCCGCTCACCGATTTCAAAGCTCTAACACAGTTACACCTCCGACACCAGCTATGAGGGTGTCGGCTATCTTGTCTTTATCTTTGATCGGATTGAATCTAGGCCTCAATGTGAAGTATCCCTGAGCACTGCTACTTTTTAGTTGGTGTTGTCATATAAATCGCACAATTATTGACTTGATTCTGGAGCAACTTTTAGCAAAGTGCAGAAATGTATTCTTGCCAATAAATCTGTGGATGATCTGTCATGGCCACAGACCTGGTGGTGAAGCAGGAAATTCAGATTCCTGTCATTTAAGAGCTTGCGAGTTCAAATCCCAGGTGTGGTTGCATTCCAAGTGTGCTAACCAATGTTTTGTTCTAGTCAATTCAGAAAGTAAACCCAATTCCTATTTTTCCGGTATTTAAAATAATTGAATTAGAATTTGAATTTCTGTGTATTTACTGACAAAATACAGTTCAGCTGTAGAAATTCATTATGTCGTTTCCACTATTTTCACTGCAACTCATTAGCCAGTACCTTACTATAAAATTACTGGATTTAAAAAAAACTGTTTGTGCCATAAGCACATCTAAAGTATCCTAGAAGTTTAAATGCAATTGCAAGTGAGGCATGCCAAGTTAATTTGCAGGACGGGCCAAAAAGTACCCAAGTACATTGCGACGACAGTAAATATATAGCAAAACACTAATACAGTATCGTATTACTGTAAAATGTACCACATGTGAAAACATGTATTTTTGGAACACTTCACAAGACATTTCACATGTGAATGTGTTTTTGAAATGTGCAATTCCATGTGTTATTGCTGTTCAGCTAAAATAATGTTTGACCCACGTGGGATATAAACTCACAACCTCTAGATTTTTTTTTTTTTTTTTTTTCACTCCCTCCTCTCTACATTTTCTTCATCTGTTTCTGCTGCTAAGGCCACTTTCTACCACTCTAAATTCCAAGCATCTGCCTCTAACCCTAGGAAGCTCTTTGCCACATTCTCCTCACTGCTGAATCCTCCCCCCTCTCTGTGGATGACTTTGTCAACCACTTTGAAAAGAAGGTTGACGACATCCGATCCTCGTTTGTTAAGTCTAATGACACTGCTGGTCCTGCTCACACTGCCCTACCCTATGCTTTGACTTCTTTCTCCCCTCTCTCTCCAGATAAAATCTTGCGACTAGTGACTGCAGGCCGCCCAACAACCTGCCCGCTTGACCCCATCCCCTCCTCTCTTCTCCAGACCATCTCCGGTGACCTTCTCCCCTACCTCACCTCGCTGATCAACTCATCCTTGACCGCTGGCCATGTCCCTTCCGTCTTCAAGAGAGCGAGAGTTGCACCCCTTCTCAAAAAACCAACACTCGATCCCACTGATGTCAACAACTACAGACCAGTATCCCTTCTTTCTTTTCTTTCCAAAACTATTGAGCGTGCCGTCTTTAGCCAACTCTCTTGCTATCTCTCTCAGAATGACCTTCTTGATCCAAACCAGTCAGGTTTCAGGACTGGTCATTCAACTGAGACTGCTCTTCTCTGTGTCACGGAGGCTCTCCGCACTGCTAAAGCTAACTCTCTCTCCTCTGCTCTTGTCCTTCTAGACCTGTCTGCTGCCTTTGATACAGTGAACCATCAGATCCTCCTCTCCACCCTCTCCGAGCTGGGCATCTCCGGCGCGGCTCACTCCTGGATTGCGTCCTACCTGACCGGTCGCTCCTACCAAGTGGCGTGGCGAGAAGCTGTCTCCGCACCACGTGCTCTCACCACTGGTGTCCCCCAGGGCTCAGTTCTAGGCCCTCTCCTTTTCTCCCTATACACCAAGTCACTTGGCTCTGTCATATCCTCACATGGCCTCTCCTATCATTGCTACGCTGACGATACACAACTAATCTTCTCCTTTCCCCCTTCTGATAACCAGGTGGCGAATCGCATCTCTGCATGTCTGGCCGACATATCAGTATGGATGACGGATCACCACCTCAAGCTGAACCCTGGCAAGACGGAGCTGCTCTTCCTCCCGGGGAAGGACTGCCCGTTCCATGATCTCGCCATCACGGTTGACAACTCCGTTGTGTCCTCCTCCCAGAGTGCGAAGAGCCTTGGCGTGACCCTGGACAACACCCTGTCGTTCTCCGCCAACATCAAGGCGGTGACCCGATCCTGCAGGTTCATGCTCTACAACATTCGGAGAGTACGACCCTGCCTTACACAGGAAGTGGCACAGGTCCTAATCCAGGCACTTGTCATCTCCCGTCTGGATTACTGCAACTCGCTGTTGGCTGGGCTCCCTGCCTGTGCCATTAAACCCCTACAACTCATCCAGAATGCCGCAGCCCGTCTGGTGTTCAACCTTCCCAAGTTCTCTCACGTCACCCCCCTCCTCCGCACACTCCACTGGCTTCCAGTTGAAGCTCGCATCCGTTACAAGACCATGGTGCTTGCCTATGGAGCAGTGAGGGGAACGGCACCTCCGTACCTTCAGGCTCTGATCAGTCCCTACACCCAGGCGAGGGCATTGCGTTCATCCACCTCTGGCCTGCTGGCTCCCCTTCCTCTGCGGAAGCATAGTTCCCGCTCAGCCCAGTCAAAGCTGTTCGCTGCTCTGGCACCCCAATGGTGGAACAAGCTCCCTCACGACGCCAGGACAGCGGAGTCACTCACCACCTTCCGGAGACATTTGAAACCCCACCTCTTTAAGGAACACCTGGGATAGGATAAAGTAATCCTTCTACCCCCCCCAAAAAAAAAAAAAAAAGTATAATTGTAAAGTGGTTATCCCACTGGCTATAGGGCGAATGCACCAATTTGTAGTCGCTCTGGATAAGAGCGTCTGCTAAATGACGTAAATGTGCCCTTGAGCAAGGCACTTAACCCTAATTGCTCCTGTAAGTCGCTCTGGATAAGAGCGTCTGCTAAATGACTAAAATGTAAATGTAAAATGAGGTAAGCTGCTCTTTCTGCTCCGCCAAAAAGTCTGTAGTGTTCCCCTAAACAGAATTTACCTTTTATAAACTTGGTGGTTCGAGCCCTGAATGCTGATTGGCTGAAAGCCGTGGTTTATCAGACTGTATACCATGGGTATGACAAAACGTTTATTTGTACTGCTCTAATTATATTGGTAACAAGTTTATAATAGCAATAAGGCACCTCGGGGGTTTGTGATATATGGCCAATATACCACGGCTAAGGGCTATGTCCTAGCACTCCGCGTTGCGACATGCATAAGAACAGCCCTTAGCCATGGTATATTGGCCATATACCACATCCCCTCGGAACTTATTGCTTAACTAAAATAGCAGTGCAGAGGTATTATTTATCAATTATTCTGAATATTCTCTCATCATTGATTACATTTACTTATTTCAGATTTTTGAGGGTTTTCTGTATAGTTGTCTAATGTTGGTGGGGCATATTATTCTATTTTAATGTTACTCCTGAACCACTATGATACATATAATCATTTTTCTTGAGTGTATTTTTAACAAAGCTGAGATTTACTTTGAAGTACATAGTGTAGGAATACAGGTGTAATCAGTTACTGGCACAGACATGATGGCATAGCAGGAAGATCGGAATGGCGTGAACAAAGAGGTTTTGAGTTTAAATCCCAGGTAAGGACATGTTGAATAATAATTACTGTATAAATATACACAATGTAGTCGTGTGTCAAATATGTAAGTTGAAAACACTATGTTAAAAGCACTGTGCGTGTATCATAACGACAGGGCATCACCTGTGAAAACTTGAATCCACATGTGAAACTTCATGTGAAATATCATCACATGTCAAGTGTTCCAAACACACATGATTTCACATGTGCAAAACATTTGGAAATGTCATGTGAAATCATGTGATTTTCAACATGTGAAATCATGTGGTTTTTCGGTAAGGGATGTTATACATAAGCGATTTAGATAGAAGATGGCCTATTTTGGAGGAGATGCGCAACAAAAACACAGAAAGGTTATCAACCCATGTAAACAGTACATACCCTGGGAGAGCTACTATTATTTTAGTGTAGCCGTACATCAGTTTCTACATGAAGTTTACCGTAGCTTTAAAGCGCTTTGAGATTCTTTATGTAATGAATAGCACTATAAAAGTTTCATTATTATTACATTAGATGTGTCAATACTATATGTTCAGCACTTTCTATTATTAACTTTAACCTCTACGGGATTGGTGTCCCTATACCGGGATGGTTGCTGCTCAATATCCGATATGTGACGAACTTTCCAGGACATAGACATGTCTTATATGGGCAGAAAGATTAAATTTTTGTTAATCTAATTGCAGTGTCCAATTTACAGTAGCTATTACAGCTAAAAAAAAGACCATGTTTTGTTTGAGGATAGTGCACAATAACAAAACACTTTTGTCACGGCAACTGGTTTGATACATTCACCTCTTAAGGTAAATAATGTACTTACATTCAGTAATCTTGCTCTGATTTGTCATTCTGATAAAATGTAGCATAGGTTTGTTTGATAAAATCAATTTTTATATTCAAATGTTGGAACTGGGTTCTACAGTTTGACCCCCTGCTGTCTCTGGCTCCAGATTTGGGTATGTCATTTTAGGCGAAAAATGAAAAAAAGAGTACGATCCTTAAGAGGTTTCAACCCAGACAAAAACAAATCGATGAACAACTTTACAGATAATTAGTTATGACAAACACACAAAAACCCTGAAATGTGTCCAGCATACGACAGCTGTCTAGCCTAGATCTTGACTTAATCGTTGCCCCTTGTCCGTCCAATCACAGTTACAGTGCCCTGCAAAAGTATTCATCCCCCTTGGCGTTTTTCTTATTTTGTTACATTACAACCTGTAATTGAAATTGATTTTTATTTGGATTTCATGTAATGGACATACACAAAATAGTGACATTTAAAAAATAACTTGTTAAAAATAAGTCTAAAAAATAAATAACGGAAAAGTGGTGCGCGCATATGTATTCACCCTGTTTGCTATGAAGCCCCTAAATAAGATCTGGTGCAACCAATTACCTTCAGAAGTCACATAATTAGTTAAATAAAGTCCACCTGTGTGCAATCTAAGTGTCACATGATCTGTCACATGATCTCAGTATATATACACCTGTTCTGAAAGGCCCCAGAGTCTGCAACACCACTAAGCAAGGGGCACCACCAAGCAAGCGGCACCATGAAGACCAACCAGGGAGCTCTCCAAACAGTTCAGGGACAAAGTTGTGGAGAAGTACAGATCAGGGTTGGGTTATAAAAAAATATCAGAAACTTTGAACATCCCATGGAGCACCATTAAATCCATTATTTAAAAATGGAAAGAATATGGCACCACAACAAACCTGCCAAGAGAGGGCCACCCACCAAAACTCAAGGACCAGGCAGGGAGGGCATTATTTAGAGAGGCAACAAAGAGACCAAAGATAACCCTGAAGGAGCTGCAAAGCTCCACAGCGGAGATTGGAGTATCTGTCCATAGGACCACTTTAAGCCATACACTCCACAGAGCTGGGCTTCACGGAAGAGTGGCCAGAAAAAAGCCATCGCTTAAAGAAAAAAATAAGCAAACACGTTTGGTGTTCGCCAAAAGGCATGTGGGAGACTCCCCAAATATTTGGAAGAAGGTACTCTGGTCAGATGAGACCAAAATTGAGCTTTTTGGCCATCAAGGAAAACGCTATGTCTGGCGTAAACCCAACAACTCTCATCAACCCGAGAAAACCATCTCCACAGTGAAGCATGGTGGTGGCAGCATCATGCTGTGGGGATGTTTTTCCTCGGCAGGAACTGGGAAACTGGTCAGAATTGAAGGAATGATGGATGGCGCTAAATACAGGGAAATTTTTGAGGGAAACCTGTTTCATTCTTCCAGAGATTTGAGACTGGGACGGCGGTTCACCTTCCAGCAGGACAATGACCCTAAGCATATTGCTAAAGCAACACGCGAGTGGTTTAAGGGGAAACATTTAAATGTCTTGGAATGGCCTAGTCAAAGCCCAGACCTCAATCCAATTGAGAATCTGTGGTATGACTTAAAGATTGATGTACACCAGCGGAACACATCCAACTTTAATTCCAGGTTGTCAGGCAACAAAATAGGAAAAATGCCAAGGGGGGTGAATATTTTCGCAAGCCACTGTATGTAACTATTTGAAGTTATTAAACACTGTGGCAGACCAGGGGTTTGATCAAAACGTTTACACTGATCAGACAGAGACACAAGTGTGATAGCTCAGTTTTAAGGGTGTTTATTAAAACAATAAAGCAAAATAAAATAATAGGTCTCCTCCAAGAGACCTCCTCCGGGTTACTGTCTTCTGGGCTCCGGGGTAGCGCTGTCTCCTTTGTGGAAAAACCCGAGCCCCCTCAGTTCTAGCAGACCGTGAGGATTACTATACGGGAGCAACCTCTCTCCCTGACAAACCACCTGTGTGCTGCCCTTCTGGCAGCTTTATGGGACTCATACGCAGTGGCGGCTCCTGAAAAAATTCTTAGGAGGGGCAATTTTTCTGATGATTTAGGTGACCTACACACGTGCACGAGTCCGTGCACGCGATTCCAGATATCTTTACCTCTGAATAAACTGCCTTTATTATACCATATCCACCCTGTCCAAAGTCTCTACTTGGTCTCAGTTCTCCAGTAAACTTGTGATTATCAACAGTACACAACGGTAACAAACAATTGGGGGAACTCACGGGGCAGATAGTAACCACTTAAAAGGAAGCGATTCCCAAACCTTCCATAACAAAGCCATCACCTACAGAGAGATGAACTTGGAGAAGAGTCCCCTAAGTAAGCTTGTCCTGGGCCTCTGTTCACAAACACAAACAGACCCCACACAGCCCCAGGACAACAACAACAACAACAACACAATTAGACCCAACCAAATCATGAGAAAACAAAAAGAGAATTACTTGACACATTGGAAAGAACAAACAAAAAAACAGAGCAAACTAGAATGCTATTTGGCCCTAAACAGAGAGTACACAGTGGCAGAATACCTGACCACTGTGACTGACCCAAACTTAATGAAAGCTTTGACTATGTACAGACTCAGTGACCATAGCCTTGCTATTGAGAAAGGCCGCCGTAGGCAGACCTGGCTCTCAAGAGAAGACAGGCTATGTGCACACTGCCCACAAAATGAGGTGGAAACTGAGCTGCACTTCCTAACCTCCTGCCAAATGTATGACCATATTAGAGACACATATTTCCCTCAGATTACAGCGATCCACAAAGAATTCGAAAACAAACCCAATTTTGATAAACTCCCTTATCTACTGGGTGAAAAACCACAGTGTGCCATCACAGCTGCAAGATTTGTGACCTGTTGCCACAAGAAAAGGGCAACCAGTGAAGAACAAACACCATTGTAAATACAACCCATTATTATTTTTATTTATTTTCCCATTTGTACTTTAACTATTTGCACATTGTAACAACACTGTATATATACATAATATGACATTTGAAATGTCTTTATTCTTTTGAAACTTCTGAGTGTAATGTTTACTGTTAATATTTATTGTTTATTTCACTTTTGTTTACTATCTACTTCCCTTGCTTTGGCAATGTTAACACACGTTTCCCACGCCAATAAAGCCCTTAAATTGAATTGAATTGATAGTAAGGTCGCAATGACACAGAAAGCAGTTCAATGTCGGGGTACAGAGTCGCTCTCTTACCAGGATCGCGGTCCGCTCTGACCAGGGTGAAGGTGGCCGGCTCCACTTCTCTGTCCGGGACTCATCCAGCCAAGTCTCCCAGCTGTATTGGGATTCAGCTGGCAGCAGCGTTTTCATTATTTAGTCCGTTCGTAGCGGGTATGTACACGATCAACAAGATCAGTCCAAAACCAACCACTGGAAATCCATGGTTGGCAGAATGTTTGTAAACTAAGTCTACAAATTAAAAACATAAAATAACGCCGCACTGCAGGTCGCAACAGAGACGCTTCTAGCCGCCATTGTCTTAGTTACGTTCAACGTTACGTCACGTATGACGAAAGCGCGTAAGTGCAAGCCCACAGACACCCATAGAGAATGTATTGAAAGCTTTGAAATGTGAAAAAAATAGATTTTACATGACAGGCTATGAGAGACTTCTGGGCGATTTTCAACTTGACTGAAATCGCCCCAAAAACGGGCGGGGCCATTTGAAGCACGACTTTAGCCTGATTTGACATTTAGTGGCTGGCAGATCAGACGTGAACACTGATAACTGCTGTTGCCGTGATATAAGTGATTAGAAAAAAAATCCCTTCCTTTTCCCGTTTGGCAGTGCGTCGCCCATATCGCCCTATTGAACAAGCCGTCCCTGCTCATACGGTTGGTGAGCAATCAGCCCCTTGATCACTCACCAGCCTAAATCATCCCCAATTAGTCCTGGCTGGAGGGCCTGTTGAGACCTGGCACGTCCAGCAGAGGGAGCCATTGCCGCGTGATGTAGACTCCATCTGTCACCAGGCCTCGACAAGTGTCCCCCTGGTGGCTAGTCTGCGGAATGCCACACAATTTTTGGATCTACTTTGACAGCCACTGTGACCTTTGTAAATCTTAAACATACAGAGAAGCCAGTGGATTCAAATAAAAGATGCTGTTCATGATACTGGAGTCTTCCTGATGTCATTGGACTATAGGTTGCTTGACGTGTAAGGCAGCAGGTACAGTATATTTTCCTATAGTTAAAAACCTAATGCCATGTTTGCTGATGCATCCATATAGCACCTGGAGGGTAAACTACAACACATATATAAACATACAGTATATAAAACTTACATAACCCATCATTTATAAGTAGCAGCATCAACAAGAGCCCCGCTTGGAAAGTCTGTGAACTTCCATAAAAACCTAGATTACATTTCCTATTTGATTTAGGCTTTAGATTAGAAGACAGATATTTGCTTGTAGACCCAGTTTAATTGCTGATTTTATGTATAATTATAATTTAATTTGAGGGACACATAAAAAACAGAGTAAAAAAAAGAAGGATTTCTCCAGGGAATGAAAGTGAAGTAGTGTCACGACTTCCTCCGAAGCTGCCTCCTCTCCTTGTTCGGGCAAACTTCGGCATTCATCGTCACCGGCCTTCTAGCCACTGCCGCTCCTCATCTCATCATTCTATTTGTTTTGTCTTGTTTATTACACACACCTGGTTCATATCCCCTCATCAGTACCTGTTTAAGTATTCCCTCTGCCCCTCATGTCTTTGTGTGTGATTGTTACTTTGTGGAGGTATCACTAGCTCGGTTGAGCATTTTGTTATTTTATCGCCAGGAATATTTACCCGTGTATGTTTGGTTCCCAGTATGTATTTAAGTAGCACTGGGATCGTGTTTACGCACTGGGATTACCTTATTGGGCTGAATAAAGCATATTCCTTCTTCACACTCCTGCGCCTGACTCCGTCCATCCCATCACCCACAGATAGACACAGCTAACAGCATGGAGTCAGCAGGAGCAGGGAATATGCCTGGAGTCGTGTAGCGGGTCCGGGAGCATTCCAACATGTTAGCCAGCTTGGGAGAAGAGATGGATCGGGTTCTCCAGGTCGTCCAACGCCTGGAGAGGTGAGGACCCGACCCTTCGGGACCAGCTGAGCGACCGGATCCAGCCACCCACACCTCAGCGCCCAGAGGTATTCACCTATCCCGACCGAGGGAGTACGACGGCACAGCGGCCCGCTGCCAGTGATTCCTCCTGCAGCTGGACCTCTATTTTTCCACCATCAGCCGGGCTCCATCGGAGCGGGAGTAGGTGTCCGCCCTCGTCTCCTGCCTCTCTGGGAAAGCCCTGCAGTGGGCCAACGCGGTCTGGAGTGAAGGAGGAGACGCGTTGGACAACTACGGGGAGTTCGCTCGCCTCTTTCGGACAGTCTTTGATCACCCTCCCAAGGGAGGAGAGGCGGGCGAGTGACTGGTCCATCTGAGGCAGGGCACGAGGACCGGGCAGGACTTTGCCCTGGAGTTTAGAACTCTAGCGGCTGGGTCCGGGTGAAACGAGCGGGCCCTCATCGACCGCTTCCAGTGCAGCCTGCGAGAGGACGTCCGAAGGGAGCTAGCCTGCCGGGATACCACGTTGACCTTCAACCAGCTGGTGGACATGGCCATCCGGATGGACAACCTGCTGGCTTCAAGAGGACGTCGTGGAAGGGGCCTGCCCGTTTCACCCCGTTTCACCCCCCTTCAACCCGGATTCTGTTCCGATGGAGCTGGGTGGTGCTATCCGGGAGAACGGAGGATGACAGCTCCAGTGTCACTCTTGTGACAAGAGAGGACACTGCTGCACGCTGTCGTCAGAGTTCTTCTGGGTCTGGAGGCGGCAGGCAGGGCACTCTCGCGAACACCCCAGGTAGCGCAAACCCACACTCGTTCAGAGCCCTCTGCTGCGAACTTCACCATACATGTCACCTTCCCTGATTACACTGTAGTTCCCCAGTGTAAAGCCCTGGTCGATTCAGGCTCAGCTGGGAACTTCATGGACAGGTCTTTAGCTAATAGTCTATGTATCACATTGGTTTCCCTACCCATTCCATTGACCATCAAAGCACTTGAAAGTTGACGATTAGGGTCAGGTTATGTTAGGGAGGTTACAGCACCAGTCACGATGATTATGCAGGAGACCCATAGGGAGCAAATCACCTTTTTTATTATTGAGTCCCCTGATTTTCCTGTTGTGTTGGGCCTTCCCTGGTTAGCACTACACGACCACACCTTTTCATGGCCGTAGAGGGTTCTCACAGAGTGGTCGCGAGAGTGTTAGGGTAGGTGTATATCTGTTTCCATTGGTGCAACACGGTGGAAAGTCCAGACACTACCTTCACCGTGCGCATTCCCGACCAAACGCAGGCGCGATAAACCTCTGGGTAGACGCTGTGCCTCCCAGTAGTCATGTATATACCCTGTCGGAGGCTGAAACGGAGGCTATGGAGACATACGTCTCTGAGACCCTGCGCTATTGGTTCATACGTCCCTCCACTTCACCTGCCTCCTCAAGTTTATTTTTTGTGAAGAAGAAAGACGGAGGTCTGCGCCCTTGCATTGATTACCGGGCACTTAATCAAACTACCATTCGCTACAATTACCCTCTACCCCTTATCTCCTCTTATCAAATCAATGCATGGGGCACGCTTGTTCACGAAATTAGATCTAGGAGTCAGGAGTGCGTACAACCTGGTGCGAGTGGAAGACAGCCTTTAGCACAACCACGGGGCATTATGAATACCTGGTGATGCCGTACGGGTTGATGAATGCTTCATCAGTCTTCCAGTCCTTTGTGAATGAGGTGTTTCGGGACATGCTTGGTCGCGGTGTGGTGGTCTACATCAATGACATTCTGGTGTATGCTGCTACGCGTGCCGAGCATGTGTCCCTGGTTCGCAGAGTGCTGGGCCGACTGTTGGAGCATGACCTATATGCCAAGGTAGAAAAGTGTATGTTCCTCCAACAGTCCATCTCCTTCCTCGGATACCACATCACCACCTCCGGTGTGGAGATGGAGGGAGACCTCATTTCCGCCGTGCGGAATTGGCTGACTCCAACCACGGTGAAGGAGTTGCAGCGCTTCATTGGCTTTGCCAATTACTATCAGAGGTTTATCCGGGGCTTTGGCAAGGTCGTAGCGCCCATCACCTCTCTGTTGAAGGGTGGGCCGTCCCGGCTCCGCTGGTCTGCTGAGGCTGACAGGGCTTTCAGTAACCTGAGGGCTATGTTCACCTCAGCCTCGGTAATGGCCCATCCCGATCCATCATTGCCGTTTGTAGTGGAGGTGGATGCGTCCGAGGTAGGGGTAGGTGCTGTCCTATCCCAACGCTCGGGCACACCACCCAAGCTCCGCCCCTGTGCCTTCTTCTCGAAGAAGCTCAGCCCGGTGGAGCAGAACTACGTAATTGGGGATCGGAAGCTGTTGGCTGTTCTCAGAGCCCTAACCGCGTGGAGGCACTGGCTCGAGGGGGTGAAACACCCTTTCCTTGTCTGGACTGACCACCGTAACCTGGAGTACATCCGGGCAGCGAGGTGGCTGAACCCTCGCCAGGCCAGGTGGGCCTTGTACTTCACCAGGCCCTAAGAACGTGAGTGCAGACGCACTGTCACGGCTGCACGTCACAGAGGAGAGGCCCATAGACAACACCCCCATACTCCCGGCCTCCTGCATTGTGGCGCCGGTGGACGCGGACATAGAGCAGGCATTACGCACAGAGCCATCTCCACCTCAGTGCCCGGCTGGGCTGTGGTACATGCCGTCTATTGTCCATGATCATATTATCTATTGGGCACACACGTCCCCCTCCTCTGGTCACCCAGGCATCGGCCGTACAGTGCGCTGCCTGACCGGGAAGTACTGGTGGCCTACCTTGGCTAAGGACGTGAGGGTGTATGTCTCCTCCTGCTCGGTGTGCGCCCAGAGTAAGGCACCTAGGCACCTTCCAGCAGGTAAGTTACACCCCTTACCAGTTCCACAACAGCCATGGTCCCACTTATCTATTGACTTCCTAACCGATCTTCCCCTCTCTCAGGGTAACACCACCATCCTGGTCATTGTGGACCACTTTTCTAAAGCCTGCCGCCTCCTTCCTCTGCCCGGTCTCCCCATGGCCCTGCAAACAGAGCGGAGGCTCTGTTAACTCACTTCTTCTGGCACCAAGGGGTGCCAGAGGACATCGTGTCTGACCGGGGTCCCCAGTTTACGTCCAGGGTCTGGAAGACGTTCATGGAATGTCTGGGGGTCTCGGTCAGCCTGACCTCTGGGTTTCACCCCGAGTCTAATGGGCAGGTGGAACGGGTGAATCATTATTGCTGCGTTATGAAAGAACTAGACACGGACACGAATTATCTGTTTAGTGTGTTAACACACTATTGGTAGTTTGTTGTAACCAAGTATTGGTGCTAAACTGTGTGTTATTGGATGCTAGCATGCTAGTTAGCTATGGCGTCATAGTTAGCTAGCTGAATTAAGTAAGTTGAGTCCATTCCTTGAAACATTGAACCGCTGTAGTTTAAAACAATTCTAATTTCTAAAGTGGATGTTGGGAGAGTTTTATTCGGGTGGTTCAGTGAAACAATTATAGTTTCTGAGGTGGAAGTTGGGAGAGTTATATTTTTTTGGTGAGGGAGGCCCTGCTCTCTCCTTTCCCAGATGTTTAGTTCATTTCATTCCGATCTCCTCTGCATTATTGTAGCCATCTGCTACAGCCTGTCAACTATGCCTCTGCCTATCCCTGTTCTCTCCTCTCCGCACAGGCTACACAAACGCCTCACACCGCGTGGCTGCTGCCTCTCTAACCTGGTGGTCCCTGCATGCACCACACACCTGGAGTTCCAGGTCTCAGGCAGCCTCTGGAACTGCCGTTCTGCTGCCAACAAGGCTGACTTCATCCCAGCCTATGCTACCCTCCAGTCCCTCGACTTCCTGGCGCTGACGGAAACATGGATTACCACTGAAAACACTGCTACTCCTACTGCTCTCTCCTCGTCTGACCATGTGTTCTCGCATACCCCGAGAGCATCTGGTAAGAGGGGTGGTGGCACAGGAATCCTCATCTCTCCCAAGTGGTCATTCTCAATTTTTCCCCTAACCCATCTGTCTATCTCCTCATTTGAATTCCACGCTGTCACAGTCACTAGCCCATTTAAGCTTAATATCCTTGTCATCTATCGCCCTCCAGGTTCCCTTGGAGAGTTCATCAATGAGCTTGACGCCTTGATAAGTTCCTTTCCTGAGGATGGCTCACCCTTCACAGTTTTGGGGGATTTCAACCTCCCTACGTCTACATTTGACTCATTTCTCTCTGCCTCCTTCTTTCCACTCCTCTCCTCTTTTGACCTCACCCTCTCACCGTCCCCCCCTACTCACAAGGCAGGCAATACGCTTGACTTCATCTTTACTAGATGTTGCTCTTCTACTAATCTCACTGCAACTCCCCTCCATGTCTCCGACCACTACTTTGTATCCTTTTCTCTCTCGCTCTCCTCCAACACTACTCACTCTGCCCCTACACAGATGGTAACGCGCCGCCGCAACCTTCGCTCTCTCTCTCCCACTACTCTCTCCTCTTCCATCCTATCATCTCTTCCCTCTGCTCAATCCTTCTCCCTCCAATCTCCTGATTCTGCCTCCTCAACCCTCCTCTCCTCCCTTTCTGCATCCTTTGACTCCCTGTGTCCCCTATCCTCCCGGCCGGCTCGGTGGCTTGATGACTCATTGCGAGCTCACAGAACAGAGCTCCGGGCAGCTGAGCGGAAATGGAAGAAAACTAAACTCCCTGCCGACCTGGCATCTTTTCACTCCCTCCTCTCTACATTTTCTTCATCTGTTTCTGCTGCTAAGGCCACTTTCTACCACTCTAAATTCCAAGCATCTGCCTCTAACCCTAGGAAGCTCTTTGCCACATTCTCCTCACTGCTGAATCCTCCCCCCCACCCCCCCCTCCTCCCTCTTTGTGGATGACTTCGTCAACCACTTTGAAAAGAAGGTTGACGACATCCGATCCTCGTTTGTTAAGTCTAATGACACTGCTGGTCCTGCTCACACTGCCCTACCCTATGCTTTGACTTCTTTCTCCCCTCTCTCTCCAGATAAAATCTTGCGACTAGTGACTGCAGGCCGCCCAACAACCTGCCCGCTTGACCCCATCCCCTCCTCTCTTCTCCAGACCATCTCCGGTGACCTTCTCCCCTACCTCACCTCGCTGATCAACTCATCCTTGACCGCTGGCTATGTCCCTTCCGTCTTCAAGAGAGCGAGAGTTGCACCCCTTCTCAAAAAACCAACACTTGATCCCACTGATGTCAACAACTACAGACCAGTATCCCTTCTTTCTTTTCTTTCCAAAACTATTGAGCATGCCGTCTTTAGCCAACTCTCTTGCTATCTCTCTCAGAATGACCTTCTTGATCCAAACCAGTCAGGTTTCAGGACTGGTCATTCAACTGAGACTGCTCTTCTCTGTGTCACGGGGGCTCTCCGCACTGCTAAAGCTAACTCTCTCTCCTCTGCTCTTGTCCTTCTAGACCTGTCTGCTGCCTTTGATACTGTGAACCATCAGATCCTCCTCTCCACCCTCTCCGAGCTGGGCATCTCCGGCGCGGCTCACTCCTGGATTGCGTCCTACCTGACCGGTCGCTCCTACCAAGTGGTGTGGCGAGAAGCTGTCTCCGCACCACGTGCTCTCACCACTGGTGTCCCCCAGGGCTCAGTTCTAGGCCCTCTCCTTTTCTCCCTATACACCAAGTCACTTGGCTCTGTCATATCCTCACATGGCCTCTCCTATCATTGCTACGCTGACGATACACAACTAATCTTCTCCTTTCCCCCTTCTGATAACCAGGTGGCGAATCGCATCTCTGCATGTCTGGCAGACATATCAGTATGGATGACGGATCACCACCTCAAGCTGAACCCTGGCAAGACGGAGCTGCTCTTCCTCCCGGGGAAGGACTGCCCGTTCCATGATCTCGCCATCACGGTTGACAACTCCGTTGTGTCCTCCTCCCAGAGTGCGAAGAGCCTTGGCGTGACCCTGGACAACACCCTGTCGTTCTCCGCTAACATCAAGGCGGTGACCCGATCCTGCAGGTTCATGCTCTACAACATTCGGAGAGTACGACCCTGCCTTACACAGGAAGCGGCACAGGTCCTAATCCAGGCACTTGTCATCTCCCGTCTGGATTACTGCAACTCGCTGTTGGCTGGGCTCCCTGCCTGTGCCATTAAACCCCTACAACTCATCCAGAATGCCGCAGCCCGTCTGGTGTTCAACCTTCCCAAGTTCTCTCACGTCACCCCCCTCCTCCGCACACTCCACTGGCTTCCAGTTGAAGCTCGCATCCGTTACAAGACCATGGTGCTTGCCTATGGAGCAGTGAGGGGAACGGCACCTCCGTACCTTCAGGCTCTGATCAGTCCCTACACCCAAACGAGGGCATTGCGTTCATCCACCTCTGGCCTGCTGACTCCCCTTCCTCTGCGGAAGCATAGTTCCCGCTCAGCCCAGTCAAAACTGTTCGCTGCTCTGGCACCCCAATGGTGGAACAAGCTCCCTCACGACGCCAGGACAGAGGAGTCACTCACCACCTTCCGGAGACATTTGAAACCCCACCTCTTTAAGGAATACCTGGGATAGGATAAAGTAATCCTTCTACCACCCCCCCCCCCCAAAAAAAAAAAAAAAAAAAAAAGTAAAGTGGTTATCCCACTGGCTATAGGGTGAATGCACCAATTTGTAAGTCGCTCTGGATAAGAGCGTCTGCTAAATGACGTAAATGTAAATGTAATGTAAATGTTTATTGCACACACCTGGTTCATATCCCCTCATCCGTACCTGTTTAAGTATTCCCTCTGCCCCCCATTGTAGTACTAGGCTAGTCTATGTAGGATAATTGTATTGTTCCCAAGGCCATCAAAATGTAATTAACTGTATAACGGATTATTTTTTATTTTTTAAAGTGAGGCGAGCCAGCAAAAAAACTAGTTGGACCCCTTGTAATAATATAAACAACCTTTGTACAACACCTAGAGGGCAAGGGTTGGTATACTTTAGAAAAGCAAGCAATAACTAGATGTACTGAATAAGACTCACATTCCTTTCAATCTTTTACCCAGATTTAGCAGAGAAGCATATTTCATTTCTTTAAAAAAAAGAACCACCATTCAGGAGGATACAGCCAGCACAAGAGGTATGCTTAGATATTTATTTTTTTACATAGAATCAATGATCATAGACCCCTTTCCAGTATACAACACACTGAAATCACTCACAGATGTACGCGATTTTAGGCGGCAGTAAGAAAGCCATCTCCATCTGCGCCCATTCAACATAGCCTAGATTTACGCTTTTTGGGGTTCTCATACGCTTACAATTATGTTTTGATTCTTGCTTGAATAGTCGCTAAGATTATATTTGGTTGTGATCTTTGCAAAATAACTATTTTGGATGCAGCAGTTGTTAGCGAGAATGCTAACGCTCATTGATATAGGCTGTAGCAAAAGCTAGCCAAAGAGCCATTTTACTGGTTGAAGTGTTTTTTAAGTATAATGCAGTTGATTTGCGATGAAATTTATACAAGCCTTAAAATCCAATTATAATCCAAAAGTAGTGTGAAATGCACTCATAAGCAACATGTAAATATCGTTTTTTGTTCTGCCACCAACTTGCGCGCAACGCCCTCGTGCGGCAATTTTTTCAAACACAGAAAGGGGTCTATTATGGCTCTAGATTGCAGAAAATAATGTTTTAGGTGTTTGAAAAATGCAAAATTCTCCAACTTCCAGACAGGAGGCCTAGCCCCCCTTGGGACCACCCTGCAAACATCCTTACGTACTTTGTGCATCCTAAGATTTTTGGGGTGCATTAAGCCCCTGGCAGAGTATGCAAAACCAATGTGAACCCGATTGATACAAATCATCATAATATCATTCTGCCATGTAGGCCTACTTTGGGAAGGTTTCTGGGGAGACATTTATTTTTTTAAATTAATTTTATAGAGCCGATATATATATATATATATATATATACACACAGTTGAAGTCGGAAGTTTACATACACCTTAGCCAAATACATTTAAACTCAGTTATTCACAATTCCTGACATTTAATCCTAGTAAAATGGGCAGCAGGTAGTTTAGTGGTTAAGAGCGTTGTGCTAGTAACCGAAAGGTTGCTGGTTCTAATCCCCAAGCTGACTAGGTAAAAAATCTGTCGATGTGCCCTTGAGCAAGGCTCTTAACCCTAATTGCTCCTGTAAGTCGCTCTGGATAAGAGTGTCTGCGAAATGACTAAAATGTAAAAATTATATACATATATAGCATATATATGCAGTCCTGTGTTCCAATGGCACATTGTGTTTGCTAATCCAAGTTTATCATTTTAAAAGGCTAATTGATCATTAGAAAACCCTTTTGCAATCACATCTGAAAACTGTTGTGCTGATTAAATAAGCAATAAAACTGGCCTTCTTGAGACTAGTTGAGTATCTGTAGCATCAGCAATTGTGGGTTCGATTACAGGATAAAAATGGCCAGAAACAAATATCTTTCTTCTGAAACTCGTCAGTCTATTCTTGTTCTGAGAAATGAAGGCTATCCATGCGTAATAACAGATCATCACCTCCCCGAGAAACAGGACACATCAGCCCAAGCAGGGCAGGGTTACAGCTACAGCAGTCAGTTGCTTAACTAACAGGACCCATCCGCTGGACTAGCCTTAGGCAGCAGACATGACGCAGCTAACTAGAGTTGTCCGAGAGGACAGTCCAATTAAACAACAGAGCCCCTCCAGCAGGGCAGCCACAACGAGAGGAACCCCCACTGGGAGTTTGTGGTACAGAGATGTTTTATCATCTCTATGCGACTGTGGTCTGCATCCCTGTGGCATCAGGGTTGGTCCTCTTAGTGATTCTGATGCATGGGAAGATTAGTGCACTATGGCAGAGGATTAGCGGGAACATTTGATGATTCCAGTAAGCCAATTTAGCTGAGACGCAATTCAGACGACATTCTTGTGTGAACTGGAGAATCAGGTTTCATTACTGACCACAGCCAGAGTTCTTTCAGCTGAGACATTGGTGAAACTACAGTGTCGTGTGGTAGGATGCCAATAGAGGCACATGGCTAGTATCATCATAATCATCAGGACCAGATGGTTTTAACCCACAAATTACTCTTGAATAACCACAGCAGTTTTTGTAATAACTTTTCTGGGGCTGCAGTTGTTCATTGTGTTGGAAATTTTTAAGGGTCACTTCAAAACCACACCGGCATCATCATAATTCAGACAGAGTTCTAAATAAATGCACAATGGCAAGACTCCACGACCAAACAAGGCTGGGGGAGGGGGTGAGGAGGCACTGAGGGAGGTAGAGCGAGTGCAGGCTCGCACTGTAGTAAGAACAGCCAGAAACAGTCGATAGGGGCAGCAGGAAGAGAGCAATGAGAGATTGACAGAGAGGAATACTGTACCAACCTAATAAAACAATACATCAGCACTCCTCAGTACATATCTGTGAAAATGCCATATATGTCTGATTGTTTTACTCTCACATATCTATATTGAGGAGCATTCACACAGACTGTACAGCACAATTCACTGTGTATCAGAGCTATCATGAAATAACTGATACTGAAATATCATGCATCTATTTGGTTCTGTCCAGCTGAGAATCTTATTTGGTCTTTGAAGTTGATTTCTGGCACATTATGAATTTGGATATTAATCTAACAAAGTAAATAGGTTACATCAAATAATTAACTTCAAGAGCACGTTTAAACATAGCCACAATAACAATTTCAGGAGCATCCATTTTGACAAAGTTTCAACAGTTCACCAGTGTCTTGATTACACAAAGCTGACCACAGATGAGGTGAACTGAACTGCTTCAAAGCCATCATTCCTGCTTCCATTTCAACTATTATTTATCTGTTAGTTAGCGTTCCATTCCCTAGCAAGAAAACCAAAAATGTCACTCAAACAGAAGAGAGAGTTAACAAAAAGTCACTGACCAACAACCAAAACGAAACAGGTGGGATTATAGGAGGGGTTCTGAAAGACACTCATGGGGTGTCCACTGAAAGTTAACTAGCAACAACAACTGGAACCTAAAAGACACCCACCATGAGCGCCCACTAAATTTGCCCAATAAGAGGTAAACAAAAGAACAACCCACACCAAACAAAGACAGGAAGCAAAACAAAAAGGTGGCACAAAACAAAATCAGATAAAGGATTGTTTGTCTAGACTCAAAATAGGGCGCACCAACTAAAAAGTATTAATACTCCACATTAATCAAGACAACTGGAGCACTGGGCCAGCCACTCTTAAATACCACCTGGTCCAGCACAGGTGAAACACCTTCCCACTAACGAGATGGCAACCAGCACAGGTGTAACACATACTGACTAACGAGGTGACGCCACTCTGTGCGCCCTACGTGCTAACATGCCATACGTGCTAAAAGTCCAACCTCAAAACATAAATGGAAAAACTAAAACTTGTAACACCTTTCCCCTTAATACAACAAATATATCCTATATTTTTGTTGGACAAGTTTGCTCACCACAAACAGAAAACAACTTCCATTGCACAACATAATCAACTTAAATGTGTCACCTTCTCCAATGTAAACATGGTGTCTACTGGCTGTCACCACTGAAATACAAGAAAAAACAGCCACCTCTTATTTATATATTTTTTACATACAGTTGAAGTCGTAAGTTTACATACACCTTAGCCAAATACATTTAAACTCAGTTTTTCACAATTCCTGACATTTCATCCTAGTAAAAATGCCCTGTCTTAGGTCAGTTAGGATCACCACTTTATTTTAAGAATGTGAAATGTCAGAATAATAGTAGAGATAATGATTTATTTCAGCTTTTATTTCTTTTGTCACATTCCCAGTGGGTCAGAAGTTTACATACACTCAATTAGTATTTGGTAGCATTGCCTTTAAATTGTTTAACTTGGGTCAAACGTTTCGGGTAGCCTTCCACAAGCTTCCCACAATAAGTTGGGTGAATTTTGGCCCATTCCTCCTGACAGAGCTTGTGTAACTAAGTCAGGTTTGTAGGCCTCCTTGCTCGCACACGCTTTTTCAGTTCTGCCCACAAATTTTCTATAGGATAATTTTTTAGAAAAACTTCCAACTCTCTTCAAATCAAATCAAATCAAATGCAAATAGTCTGGGTAGCCATGATTAGCTGTTCAGGAGTCTTATGGCTTGGGGTAGAAGCTGTTGAGAAGCCTTTTGGACCTAGACTTGGCGCTCCGGTACTGCTTGCCGTGCGGTAGCAGAGAGAACAGTCTATGACTAGGGTGGCTGGAGTCTTTGACAATTTCTAGGGCCTTCCTCTGACACAGCCTGGTATAGAGGTCCTGGATGGCAAGAAGCTTGGCCCCAGTGAGGTACTGGGCTGTACGCACTACCTCTGTAGTGCCTTGTGGTCGGAGGCCGAGCAGTTGCCATACCAGATGGTGATGCAACCAGTCAGCATGCTCTCGATGGTGCAGCTGTAGAACTTTTGGAGGATCTGAGGACCCATGCCAAATCTTTTCAGTCTCCTGAGGCGGAATAGGCTTTGTCGTGCCCTCTTCACGACTGTCTTGGTGTGTTTGGACCATGATAGTTTGTTGGTGATGTGGACACCAAGGAACTTGATGCTCTCAACCTGTTCCACTACAGCCCCGTCGATGAGAATGGGGACGTGCTCAGTCCTCTTTTTTTTCCTGTAGTCCACAATCATCTCCTTTGTCTTGATCACGTTGAGGGAGAGGTTGTTATCCTGGCACCACACGGCCAGGTCTCTGACCTCCTCCCTATAGGCTGTCTCATCATTGTCGGTGATCAGGCCTACCACTGTTGTGTCGTCTGCAAACTTAATGATGGTGTTGGAGTCATGTCTGGCCATGCAGTCATGGGTGAACAGGGAGTACAGGAGGGGACTGAGCACGCACCCCTGAGGGGCCCCCGTGTTGAGGATCAGCATGGCAGATGTGTTGTTACCTACCCTTACCACCTGGGGGTGGCACGTCAGGAAGTCCAGGATCAAGTTGCAGAGGGAGGTGTTTAGTCCCAGGGTCCTTAGCTTAGTAATGAGCTTTGAGGGCACTATGGTGTTGAACGCTGAGCTGTAGTCAATGAATAGCATTCTCACGTAGATGTTCCTCTTGTCCAGGTGGGAAAGGGCAGTGTGGAGTGCAATAGAGATTGCATCATCTGTGGATCTGTTGGGGTGGTTTGCAAATTGGAGTGGGTCTAGAGTTTCTGGGAAAATGGTGTTGATGTGAGCCATGACCAGCCTTTCAAAGCACTTCATGGCTACAGACGTGAGTGCTACGGGTCGGTAGTCATTTAGGCAGGTTATCTTAGTGTTCTTGGGCACAGGGACTATGGTGGTCTGCTTGAAACATGTTGGTATTACAGACTCAGTCAGGGACATATTGAAAATGTCAGTGAAAATACTTGCCAGTTGGTCAGCGCATGTTCGGAGTACACGTCCTAGTAATCCATGTGGCCCTGCGGCCTTGTGAATGTTGACCTGCTTAAAAGTCTTACTCACATCGGCTACGGAGAGCGTGATCACATAGTCATCCAGAACAGCTGATACTCTCATGCATGCTTCAGTGTTGCTTGCCTCGAAGCGAGCATAGAAGTGATTTAGCTCGTCTGGTAGGCTTGTGTCACTGGGCAGCTCGCGGCTGTGCTTCCCTTTGTAGTCTGTAATAGTTTTCAAGCCTTGCCACATCCGACGAGTGTCAGAGCCGGTGTAGTATGATTCAATCTTAGTCCTGTATTGACTCTTTGCCTGTTTGATGGTTCGTTGGAGGGCATAGCGGGATTTCTTATAAGCGTCCAGGTTATAGTCCCGCTCCTTGAAAGCGGCAGCTCTACCCTTTAGCTCAGTGCGGATGTTGCCTGTAATCCATGGCTTCTGGTTGGGGTATGTACGTATGGTCACTGTGGGGACGACGTCATCGATGTACTTATTGATGAAGCCAGTGACTGATGTGGTGTACTCATTTACATTTACATTTTAGTCATTTAGCAGACGCTCTTATCCAGAGCGACTTACTCCTCAATGCTATCGGAAGAATCCCGGAACATGTTCCAGTATGTGCTAGCAAAACAGTCCTGTAGCTTAGCATCTGCGTCATCTGACCACTTTTTTATTAACCGAGTCACTGGTGCTATCTGCTTTAGTTTTTCGTCGTTCAGCTATGACTCATAAGATATGAAGATGTGAAACATAAGATATTACAGTTTTTAATGTCCCGTTGGTAGGATAACCTTAATCTTAGGACGTCCAATTTGTTTTCAAATGATTGAACATTGGCTAATAGCATTGATGGAAGAGGCAGTTTACTCGCTCGCCGTCGGATCCTTACAAGGCACCCCGACATACTTCCACGATATCTCCGTCTCTTACTCATGTGAATGACAGGGATTTGGGCCTTGTCGGGTGTCTGTAGGATATCCTTCGCGTCCGACTCATTGAAGAAAAAATCTTTGTCCAATACGAGTTGAGTAATCGCTGTCCTGATATCCAGAAACTATTTTTGGTCATAAGAGACGGTGGCAGAAACATTATGTACATAACAAATTACACAAATAACGTGAAAAAACACACATAATAGTACAATTGGTTAGAGGGCTGTAAAACGACAGCCATCTTCTCCAGCGCCATTTCTTTTCCCCTTGGATCAAGTCCAAATAAAAACTAATCTCCAATACGGAAAAACGTGCAGTCAAAATAAATAGTGAGCCAGGGCAACACACTGGCTAAACGCTAAACTTATTGACTGCCCACCTTGAGAGACAATCAGCAACCAAGTTGTCCTTACCACAGGCATGTCTGATTTCAAGGGGAAACTCCTATGATATCCATAGTAACTTTCCTCTCGTGATTTTCCTCAGTGAAATGTCATGCTCTAGTACATTGTTCTCAGTTGGCACATCTACCTTTGAAGTCTGAAGTTTACATACACTTAGGTTGGAGTCATTAAAACTAGTTTTTCAACCACTCCACAAATATCTTGTTAACGAACTATAGTTTTGGCAAGTCGGTTAGGACATCTACTTTGTGCATGACACAAGTAATGTTTCAAACAATTGTTTACAGACACATTATTTCACTTATAATTCACTATATCACAATTCCATCAAAACTATGAAATAACACATATGAAATCATGTAGTAACCAAAAAAGTGTTAAACAAATCAAAATATATTTTATTATTTGAGATTCTTCAAATAGCCACCCTTTGACTTGATGACAGCTTTTGGTTACTACATGATTCCATATGTGTTATTTCATAGCTTTGATGTCTTCACTATTATTCTACAATGTAGAAAATAGTAAAAATAAAGAAAAACCCTTGAATGAGTAGGTGTGTCCAAACTTTTGACTGATACTGTATATATACGTTCTTCTAAATGATGAAATGTTTAAATCAACTTAACTCGGAATCATTTTGTTAGAGTGACTTTAAAAATGTAGATGAGACAGATAACATTTTTAGTTGAGCAAGATTAGTGGCAGTCAGGGAAAGTGCTGAACATTTTTTTGTTACCTACATTACCCTATGCTTTGTCAACTGAGCCTCTTCCGGTAGATGGAAATAAACAGTTCACGCATTATGTAACTATAACTGTAACTATAAGGCAAATTTCTTTATTTCGTTCTGTATTCAATTTGTCAACAATTTGTAAAATGCATCTTCATTATTTAGACAGCCTTTCATATAAACATTTGAGTAGGACTTGATTCGCTATCAGAGGTGTTCATAGTAATGGTGAGTTGCATCCATTACATATTGCGGAATTGTTCAAGCTATTAAATGGCACGGGAAACATGAGTAAAGTAATAGATAGGCAATCAAATCTTTTACATTTCGAATTTATTGACGATTAAAAAGTTGTGTGCAGGCGATTTGGTGATGTTGGGGGTTGTGTCCAGTTTTGCGCAACATGACTGGTTGCCATAGGATACAGAAGTGGGTATGGCTATAAAAGCTCAGCGCGTGGTGGCTGAAATTTGATTCGAGTTTAAAAGGCCCAGCAGCTCAGAAACCAAGAAGAGTTCGTTGGAGTCCTTTCGCGGTCAGAGTCAGGTAGCTCCTTATAAAGAGAGGCACTCAACTCTACCCCTCTAGCACTGTAACTATGGCCAAGGAGCGCACAGAGGGACTATGCCATGCACACTCCCGTGCATGAGCTCCTCTTTAACGGAGTCAACCAGTCTCTGGTTTTCAGACCTACGAATTATCCGATGATGGGGATCCTTGGCAATGGCACCATCCACCCGAACGGGAGCGATCCTTTTGGAAGAAACGAAGAGGTCGCCAAAATAGAGATAACGGTCCTGAGCATCACCTTTGTGGTGGCGGTGATTGGGAACGTCAGTGTCTTGCTGGCCATGTACAACACCAAGAAAAAGACGTCGAGAATGCACCTCTTCATCCGGCACCTTAGTATCGCTGACCTAGTGGTCGCCTTCTTTCAGGTCCTGCCGCAGCTATGCTGGGAGATCACCTTTCGCTTCTACGGGCCAGATTTCCTGTGCAGGATAGTGAAGCACCTCCAGGTGATGGGCATGTTCGCCTCCACCTACATGATGGTGATGATGACCCTGGACCGTTACATCGCCATCTGCCACCCTCTGAAGACCCTCCAGCAGCCCACCCAGCGGTCTTACATCATGATCATTAGCACCTGGATGTGTAGTCTGGTCCTCAGCATGCCGCAGTACTTTATCTTCTCCCTGAGTGAGATCAAGAACGGCTCGGAGGTCTACGACTGCTGGGGCCACTTCATAGAACCTTGGGGCGTAAAGGCATACATTACTTGGATAACGGTTGGCATCTTCCTCATCCCCGTGTTCATTCTGATGATATTCTACGGGTTCATCTGCCACAGCATTTGGAAAAATATCAAATATAAGACCAGGAATACACCCGCGGGAGGTGCGTCTAAAAACGGTCTCATGGGCAAGAACTCCGTTAGCAGCGTTACCACTATATCCAGAGCGAAGTTGAGAACGGTCAAAATGACTTTTGTGATTGTCCTGGCATACATTATTTGCTGGTCACCTTTCTTCATCGTACAGATGTGGTCGGTGTGGGATGAGAACTTCGCATGGGATGGTAAGTGACTTCACTGTATTGGAAAAAATATTGGATCGCGCACACAAAATCAACAGGTAAACCTTGATATAGAATAAATAACATGACCCACTGGGCACACACTGGTTGAATCAACGTTGTTTCCAGGTCATGGCAATGAAATTACGTTGAACCAACGTTTCCGCACGTTCAATTGACGTATGTGCCAAGTGGGGAGATATCTTCACTCAATTATCTCTCTCCCTCTACAAATAACTAATGTGGAAGCCATAGTCTTTATAGGGGGTTGCGCAAAACATTTGGTGATGTATCTATTCTGTGCCAAAATGTTAGCCTTATTGCTTTTAGCATTAACTTTTTTTATTTTTATGAATGTCAATGAGAATTGAGGAGGAGTAGCCTACGTATACAATTGAATCAGTATAGAAATGAATCCATATGTGTCATGGAAAGAAAATGTAATTGTGCATAAACCTTTATTGAGCACTGAGCGCCCTGCTTAATTCCGTTACAACATTCAAATCCAAACTGTATAGAATCAAAATATGAAGTTTAAAATCGAATTAAATGTAGCAAATTAAACATAACATATACGGTGTGCTGACATAATAGACAAAGTCATGTTAATCCTGTACCATAACGGTTTTTTATTTTTTATCGCACTTGAGATATCAGGTGTTTAAATAGGCCTATAGATATGAGTGTCATTGTTTGTGCCATTTAATGATATGATAACTACCCGCAAATGTTTTATGAATTTCACTGCACCGTTGATTTATACCCCAGCTATTGGACTAATTCTCTTTTGGTCATTTGTTTTTCCCCTTTCCTTCCAGATTCTGAGAACACTGCTGTCACACTGTCCGCGCTCCTCGCGAGTCTAAACAGCTGCTGTAACCCGTGGATATACATGATCTTCAGTGGGCATCTCCTACACGATTTTACTCACTGTTTCCCGTGCTGTAATAATTTACGCCATAAGTTCAAGAAAGAGGACAGTGACAGCAGTCTCCGGAGAAATACGCTATTGACTAAAATGACCAACCGGAGCCCAACATGCAGTTCGGGACTTGGAAAGACCCTGACAACTCCCCCAAGTCCTCCATTCTATCTATCCAAGCAGAGACCTAACACAGTGCGTTAAAAGCACAAACACACGACAGAGTTTATTTATAGTTGACTCTTATTAACTTGAGAATTATAAGACTTTCAAGGTACCCCTTAAAACTGTTGGGATATTGACACTGATTGATTAATTAATGTGTCTCTAAAAAATATTTGTGATTATGCAGTGGTTTGGGGGTCTATTGTTTGGTATGCCATACAGAAAAAAAGCTCACGAATTAAGTCTTGATAAAGTCAAAGTGATAAGCTAAAATGACAAAGTGATTAATTATTTCCTCTGGTATAAACCATTATTATGTGAACATTATGTCTTTGTTTGCCATATACAGGCCAGTTTTTCATCAGGTTACAAACCTGATTCTATGGAATCTATTATCGTTTATAGTGGGTGAATTAGGCTACATAAGATCTGAATATGAAAATATATAATAGTGGAAAAGAAACAGATAATCTGAACATATTTAAATACCAACAGCTATAGCTATATCACTTTTTTTTAAACTTCCTACAACATTCCACATTCCAGAGTCCTCTTTTCTATGCACTCTGAGTTGATATGATCCAGCCTAGGAATTTCTACAGCAAAACCCAGACCACTTCAGATGACGAATTACAGATCTGTGACCAAGATGCATGGATTAGATCATCACAGTCATGCTATTAAGATAATGCACTTTTTTAATAACAGTTATGGCTGCCGGCTGTTTGTTTGTGTGTGTGACTATGTGTTGGCCATATTTGCCCAGTGAGTCTCTCAGTGTGAAATGAAATTCATTTGGCCCTGACTGTTTACAAAGTAACAGAGGTGCCTGCCTGCTGGCCTGGTGGACTTCTACATTGGACCATTTTCCATCCCTTTCTTCTTTTAGTATTTTCCAAAACAATTCCATAGAGCCTCATTGCTCATAAATCTATGATAAATCATTTTTGCTGCATTTAGAACACTCACAAAATGTCAATTTGGGAGTCATCATCATCATTATTATTCATCCAGTTTATACAGTTTATCATTGTCGTTAACCCCTAGTTAAATCACTGGACTCTATTAGCCTCCGTGGCTGGAGCCTCTGCCGACAGTGTTGAGAGACAAGATGTGACTGTCTCCCTCAGCTTGAGAATAACTAACATACATTTAGAGGGAGGGGAATGCTAGTGTACTATGTATGCATTAACCTCGTCCCAGGCTATATTCATAGAGAGAGAGAATCGTCTGGTGGATGAGATGAACTGTGTATGCATGTATGTTTAGGGGGGGAAGTGAGTGAAGTAGGAGAGGCCGTTTGAGAAGAAAGAGCACCTACTGTTGTGTATAGACTATACTGTATATATATATATATATATATATATATATATATATATATATATATATATATATATATATATACTGTATGTGTGTGTGTGTGTGTGTGTGTGTGTGTGTGTGTGTGTGTGTGTGTGTGTGTGTGTGTGTGTCACAGCTCCTCCCATAGCCTCCACAGCCTCCACATCAGCAACATTTGAAAAAATACACATTCCACAACACAGGCTACTGGTTAAAAACACAGACACACTTCCTGACTTCCTGCCTGGGGAAACCTATTGTTTTGGACACAGCCCACATTGTAACACCAGGCTACACAATTTGCTGTACGTTCATGCCAATTTATTCTATAGGATGTGACTGACATTTCATTGCCAGACCAAATGCACTAAAGAATGTACTAAAAGGAAAATACTGATGTAAAATATAAAACCTGAAGTAAAGGTTTTCCAATTTGTATATACAGTATGTACTGTACAATTGGAATGTATGTTTCTATAGAACACAAGTTTTGCCAGTGTTGAAGATATCTATATGAATAAGTTATGTAAAGTTGTGTAATGTGACTTTGCATCTATTTCCCCTTGCTTGTACACATTGTAAAGACAATACACATCTCTGAAAATATAAAGAACATTTTCTATACAAAATATGTAATGTCTCTGTCTCTTTTTAAAATAAGTAGCAAAGGAGACACTATTTATATACTCAGGAGAAGGGGAATACTGTAATGTGTCTGAAATGGCACCCTATTTCCTATACTGCACTGCTTTGACCAGGGCCCATAGGGCTCAAAAGTAGGTCAAAAGTAGGCTAGTGCCCTACTGTATACAGTAAAGGGAAAAAAGTATTTGATCCCCTGCTGATTTTGTACGTTTGCCCACTGACAAAGACATGATCAGTCTATAATTTTAATGGTAGGTTTATTTGAACAGTGAGAGACAGAATAACAACAACAAAATCCAGAAAAACGCATGTCAAGAATGTTATAAATTGATTTACATTTTAATGAGGGAAATAAGTATTTGACCCCTCTGCAAAACATGACTTAGTAATTGGTGGCAAAACCCTTGTTGGCAATCACAGAGGTCAGACGTTTCTTGTAGTTGGCCACCAGGTTTGCACACATCTCAGGAGGGATTTTGTTCCACTCCTCTTTGCAGATCTTCTCCAAGTTATTAAGGTTTCGAGGCTGACATTTGGCAACTCGAACCTTCAGCTCCCTCCACAGATTTTCTATGGGATTAAGGTCGGGAGACTGGCTAGGCCACTCCAGGACCTT
Source organism: Coregonus lavaretus (assembly GCF_964263955.1). Classification (NCBI taxonomy): domain Eukaryota; kingdom Metazoa; phylum Chordata; class Actinopteri; order Salmoniformes; family Salmonidae; genus Coregonus; species Coregonus lavaretus. Next base: position 41,650,530 of record NC_139996.1, on the reverse strand, counting down.
AATGTGCTTCTTCTTGAGCCACTCCTTTGTTGCCTTGGCCGTGTGTTTTGGGTCATTGTCATTCTGGAATACCCATCCACGACCCATTTTCAATGCCCTGGCTGAGGGAAGGAGGTTCTCACCCAAGATTTGACGGTACATGGCACCGTCCATCGTCCCTTTGATGCGGTGAAGTTGTCCTGTCCCCTTAGCAGAAAAACACCCCCAAAGCATAATGTTTCCACCTCCATGTTTGACGGTGGGGATGGTGTTCTTGGGGTCATAGGCAGCATTCCTTCTCCTCCAAATACAGCGAGTTGAGTTGATGCCAAAGAGCTCAATTTTGGTCTCATCTGACCACAATACTTTCACCCAGTTCTCCTCTGAATCATTCAGATGTTCATTGGCAAACTTCAGACGGCCCTGTATATGTGCTTTCTTGAGCAGGGGGACCTTGCGGGCGCTGCAGGATTTCAGTCCTTCACGGCGTAGTGTGTTACCAATTGTTTTCTTGGTGACTATGGTCCCAGCTGCCTTGAGATCATTGACAAGATCCTCCCGTGTAGTTCTGGGCTGATTCCTCACCGTTCTCATGATCATTGCAACTCCACGAGGTGAGATTTTGCATGGAGCCCCAGGCCGAGGGAGATTGACAGTTCTTTTGTGTTTCTTCCATTTGCGAATAATCGCACCAACTGTTGTCACCTTCGCACCAAGCTGCTTGGCGATGGTCTTGTAGCCCATTCCAGCCTTGTGTAGGTCTACAATCTTGTCCCTGACATCCTTGGAGAGCTCTTTGGTCTTGGCCATGGTGGAGTGTTTGGAATCTGATTGATTGATTGCTTCTGTGGACAAGTGTCTTTTATACAGGTAACAAACTGAGATTAGGAGCACTTAGCATTAGGAGTGTGCTCCTAATCTCAGCTCGTTACCTGTATAAAAGACACCTGGGAGCCAGAAATCTTTCTGATTGAGAGGGGGTCAAATACTTATTTCCCTCATTAAAATGCAAATCAATTTATAACATTTTTGACATTCGTTTTTCTGGATTTTTTTGTTGTTATTCTGTCTCTCACTGTTCAAATAAACCTACCATTAAAATTATAGACTGATCATTTCTTTGTCAGTGGGCAAACAAACAAAATCAGCAGGGGATCAAATACCCTTTTCCCTCACTGTCAAAGGAATAGGGTTAGTGGTGTGCGGGTCAGCTGTTTGTTCACCCACACCCCAAACACCCGACTATATGTGATAAAGTGAAAATCTGAGGCTCGCACCCAACCCTAACCCTCAAATATAGAAAATGTGCTATACAGTCAGAGATGGCTGAGCGATTTGTTGACCGGCCTTTTAGATAGTCCTATGTTTCTGCTTAGAATTTCCGACATTTTGGTAAGCTATTTGTTACTCAACTTGTCTATAATTAGGTAGGCCTATGCAGCTTCTCTGTCATTACTTGTTGCCCTAGAATGCTAAATAAACACTTGCTCACCAGAATAATGTCATAAATCAATAGAATGAATGCTTCACTGTAGTTGACATCGGTAAAGTTTTATATTTTCAACTCTGCTTCTCTCGGGCATGACACACAGCAAAGACATTTGGGGACCGGGAAGAAAATGCAATAGGCCTAACTACTGGAAAGATTTTCCATGCAAAATTTCCAAATGACATCCGTTTAACCGGTTTTGAGGAAATTAAAAGCTGTGAAAACTACCCAACATCTTTCTGATAAGATTTCAGTTCAGCTTGGATGCATATTTTACTTTATGTGGTTGAAATAGGCTACTATCAGCTTTTATGATGCTGATAAAGATAGAACCTTTACAGACTGTGCCTAACCGAGCATTCATTCTCTCAAGATGCTGAAATAAATAAATACATAATATTTTGCCACTCCTGTTCACAACTAAAAATCTACATTTGGTGTATGATTTTACTGCAATAAATGTTTTATTCTGCAGGAGTTAATATTAGGCTATATTAGGCTATGACCTGACATTTTGAAGTCCTCTTGTGACTGTCGAATTTGTATAGCACCTCACAATCATCACACATAACTTCAAATCTTTTTCAAACATTATGCTACTGTTCTGGCCCTCCCTCCTATTTATTTTCAACTCTCCATTTCACAGCTTTTCTCTTATTGAATTAAACTCTGACATTGTCCTTTTTGCCTCAGTGAATCAATGTTAACTTTTTTTGCCCAAGTTCCCAAAAGCATTTGGTAATTGGTGTGTATTCGGCGAGTGTAGGGTAAAGCTTAGACTAATTGCTACGCACTAATGCCAGATAAACATAATGAAATAAAAACCTCAATGTAGCCTATAGATATGAATTGCAGAAGAATTATACATTCATGGATTTTTTATGCATTGTTTTCTCTTTATTCAACCTGCCAGCCACCTGCCCTTCATACACGCATTTCATGACCCTAAACCCGCCTGTCCCGCAGATATAACCGCAGCGACTTCGTCTCATGCCATACAACACCTGTTTCAATATGCTTTGCGTTGTAGTCACGATAGACAAAGATATATAGTTAAGCAAACTTTACTAGGCATGTTGTCAACCTGCACATTCATATAGTAAGTGTCAATTGGTTTCCGTGTCCTGTGTAACATCAATATGAGTAACATCAATATTGCTACATGTTCTCTTTTTTTTTTTTTTTTTTTTTTTTATATATATATTAATTTTTTTACAACAAAGGCAGACTCCACCTAACTTTGGATTGTAGTCCATGTCTGCAATAATCTGGAATGTGAACTGAATGTTTGTTTACTGTCTCTGACTGCCCATTAATTATTCTTATTTTTTACCTTCCCACAAAGTCTGTCAGGTGTATAGGTCTTCGGATGGCCCTACCAGACCTTGTGTGGTGAGTGTTGATTACATCATGAGGTGCTTGACCTGAGATGTTTGGATGTTCTTGTTGAGGTGCAGCGTCCACCTCTAGGTTGTGTTCAGCACCCTGCTGGGTGTCAGCTGGTGCTCTGTTTACTGGCTCTGTGCCAGGCTCCTCCTCTATTTCTCTGCTCTTCCTCAGGTGTCGCCTGTTCCTCCTGAAAACGTGTCCCTGTTCTGTCTTCACCTCATAGGACTTTTCCTCCACTGGTCTGACTACTGTGGCCCTCTGCCACCAGTGTTTCTGTCCTGTGAGTGGCTGAACTCTCACCCTGTCATCTCGTTGCAGCTCTGTGAGATCCTTAGCAGAGGTGTCGTAGTACTTCGCCTGTTTCTGCTGTCTTTCTTTGAACTTCTCCAGCTGACAGTTTGCCATCCCCGGTCTCAGAAGATTTTCACTCATTATAAGTATTGTGTTTGTACGTCTTCCCATGAGCACCATTGCAGGGCTGCTGTCTGTTCCTTGTGACAGGGTATTTCTGTGATCCAGCATGGCCAGGTATGGGTCAGCATCTGCTCTCTTTGCTTTTGCCATCAGTCTTTTGGCTGTTTTCACTGCCGATCCACTTAACCATTACTTTGCGGGTATCCTGGAGACGATGTTTTGTGTGTAAAGTCCCAAGCCTTGCTGAAACTTCGGAACTCGTCTGAAGAGTACTGGGGACCATTGTCTGAGTAAAGGATGTCAGGTATCCCATAGCGTGCAAAGTGTGTCTTCAGTTTTCGAATGACTGTTTTCGACTGTGTGTTCTCCAAATGGTCCACTTCCCAGAAGTTGGAGAGATAATCAACTGTGACCATGTAGTCTCTGTCGTTGAACTGGAACAGGTCAGTCCCTATTTTTTCCCAGGGACGCTTTGGTGCTTTGTGGGGCCTCAACGTTTCTTTCTGCTGCTTCATACCCCATTCCGTGCAGGTGCTAGATTGTGCCATGTATGTTCTCAGCTGTGCATTCATGCCTGGCCAGTAGACACACTCGCGAGCTCTTCTCAGACATCCCTCTGTTCCTATGTGTGAGGAATGGATTCTCTGCATTATCTCTGACCTGAGGGCAGTAGGCACAATGACTCGCTCACCTCTGAATATGACTCCATTTTGCACACTCAGCTCATCTCTGTTGTGAAAATACATGGCTACTTCCAAGGGTACATGTCCTTTCACTTCAGGCCACCCCTGCAGGATCACATTTGTCAGTGTCTGGAGCTCTCGGTCCAGCTCAGTGGCTCTCTGGATGTGCTTTTGTCTCTTGCTTGACACAGGGAGGTAGTGTATCATATTGATTGATTCCACTTCGACCTCCACAGGGCCTCTGTTGTCTTGTTCTGTGAGGTACGCCCTGCTCAGGGTGTCGGCCAGAACCACATATTTTCCCGGAACGTATCGGAGACTGACCTCATAGTTTTGGAGTCTCATGAGCATGCGTTGTAGTCTTTTTGGTGCGCTGAGGAGAGGCTTTGTCATGATGCTTTCTAGAGGCTTGTGATCTGACTGCACTTCTACATTTCATCCATATGTGAATTGGTGGAACCTCTCCATGCCAAACACCACTGCAAGCAGCTCCTTCTCTATCTGTGCATACCCTTTTTCAGTCACTGTCAGGGCTCTGCTGGCGTATGCTATTGGTTGTCCTCCCTGCATCAAGGCTGCTCCTAACCCACTCTCTGAAGCATCACACTGTAGTACAAGCTGCTCTGTTGGGTTGTAGTATTCCAGCACAGGGGTCTGTGCAATGGTATCCCTGATTTTATTGAAAGTCTGCTCATGTCTCTCTGACCACTCCCACAGTGAGTCCTTGTGTGTTAACTGTCGCAGTGGCTCGCAGAGCTCCGTGGTGTGGCTGCAGAACTTGGATAGGTAGTTTACCATGCCCAAGAAGCGCTGTACCCCTTGCACATCTGTAGGCCTAGGCTTCACTTTTCCTGGGTCCACTTTCAACCCCTCTGATGTTAGCAGGTGGCCAATGTAGGGCACTTCCTTCAGCCCGAGCTGCAGCTTCTCCGGATTCAGCTTGATATTGAGCTTCCTGCATCTGTCCAGGAGCATTTTCAGGTTTTTGTCGTGGTCCAGAGTCGCCGCTTCATCGTTGTCTCCTTCTCCCATAATCAGGATGTCATCTGCAATGATTTTTACTCCTGGAAGACCTTCCATTGCCTGGTTAATAATAATAATAATAATTGGTCATTTAGCAGACGCTCTTATCCAGAGCGACTTACAGGAGCAATTAGGGTTAAGTGCCTTGCTCAAGGGCACATCGACAGATTTTTCACCTAGTCGGCTCGGGGATTAGAACCAGCGACCTTTCGGTTACTGGCACAACGCTCTTAACCACTAAGCTACCTGCCGCCCGGTTCAACTTCCTCTGAAAGATCTCTGGGGCTGGACTGATTCCCATTGGCATGCGCAGCCACCTGTAGTGTCCCATGGGAGTAGAGAACGTGGTGAGATAGCTGGATTCCTCCTCCAGTTCCACATGCCAAAATCAATTTTTTACATCACAAACAGAGAACAGATCTGGCAGCACATCTTCAATAGTGGGAAGTGGGTAATGGCTCCTCTTGAGCGCCTTGTTGAGAGGTTTCGGATCAATGCACACTCTTAGTTTTCCAGACGGTTTCTTCACTACGATCAGGCTGCTAATCCAATCGGTGCTTTTTACAACTGCTTTTATCATCCTTCTTTGCTCTAGACCACTGAGCTCCTCTTTGAGTGGTTTATATAGTGCTACTGGCATTCTTCTCTTTGGCAGCTGGACGGGCTCCACTCGCTCATCCACTTCCAGTTTCAGTTTGCCGGGTAAGCATCCATCTCCCCGGAATACATCAAATCAAATCAAATCAAATTGTATTGGTCACATGCGCCGAATACAACAGGTGCAGACATTACAGTGAAATGCTTACTTACAGCCCTTAACCAACAGTGCATTTATTTTAAACAAAAAAGTAAAAATAAAACAACAACAAAAAAAGTGTTGAGAAAAAAAAGAGCAGAAGTAAAATAAAGTGACAGTAGGGAGGCTATATATACAGGGGGGTACCGTTGCAGAGTCAATGTGCGGGGGCACCGGCTAGTTGAGGTAGTTGAGGTAATATGTACATGTGGGTAGAGTTAAAGTGACTATGCATAAATACTTAACAGAGTAGCAGCAGCGTAAAAAGGATGGGGTGGGGGGGCAGTGCAAATAGTCCGGGTAGGCATGATTAGCTGTTCAGGAGTCTTATGGCTTGGGGGTAGAAGCTGTTGAGAAGTCTTTTGGACCTAGACTTGGCACTCCGGTACCGCTTGCCGTGCGGTAGCAGAGAGAACAGTCTATGACTAGGGTGGCTGGAGTCTTTGACAATTTTGAGGGCCTTCCTCTGGAGTACTCTTGTTTAATTTGCTCTTTAGTCCAGGATCCTGTTGTTTTCTCGATGGCCAGGATGTTGTGATGCTGCACAGTAATCAACTCCATTGCCTGGATAGCCTTACTGCCTAGAATGGGCCTGTGCACATTCTTGTTGACTACGATGAACTCAACTCGGTAGGTTTTCTTATTGCGTGGATTGATCACTCTAAGTGTGCACTTCCCCAGTGGCGTCAGAGTACTCTTGTTATACATCACCAATACCTGACTGCAGGGCTCTAGGTGACTGGCTTTGATGAGGTTTGCAGGGATAACATTACAACTAGCACCACAATCTAGCTGAAATCTGACTGACTTTTTGTTGACCAGCATGGTTGCAAAGAGAGCTGCATTGGGGTCTGTGGTTTTCTCCTGCACCATGTTGATGCTCTCTGACTTTGGCCCTAGTGTGATGCAGAGAACATCTTCATCGCTCTCTGAGTCAGCTAACGTATTTTCCATTGCCAGGACTCTGTTTCTCCTGCTGGTCCCTGCACTTTTGCAAACCGTAGAGAAGTGATTGTTTTTCCCACAGGATTTACATTTCATTTTTTCTCTCAGGTGTCCGTCCACAGTATCTGCATTGTATAATGCTGTGTCCCGCTGTAGGGTCTCCTCTCCCTCTCGGTCTCTCTTTCTGTGTGACTGCATGCACTGCTACAGGGCCCTGCACATTTATGACTTTAGCTCTCTGTACAGGGACGGCTTGTTCAATAGGGCGATATGGGCGACGCACTGCCAAACGGGAAAAGGAAGGGATTTTTTTTCTAATCAATTATATCACGGCAACAGCAGTTATCAGTGTTCACGTCTGATCTGCCAGCCACTAAATGTCAAATCAGGCTAAAGTCGTGCTTCAAATGGCCCCGCCCGTTTTTGGGGCGATTTCAGTCAAGTTGAAAATCGCCCAGAAGTCTCTCATAGCCTGTCATGTAAAATCTATTTTTTTCACATTTCAAAGCTTTCAATACATTCTCTATGGGTGTCTGTGGGCTTGCACTTACGCGCTTTCGTCATACGTGACGTAACGTTGAACGTAACTAAGACAATGGCGGCTAGAAGCGTCTCTGTTGCGACCTGCAGTGCGGCGTTATTTTATGTTTTTAATTTGTAGACTTAGTTTACAAACATTCTGCCAACCATGGATTTCCAGTGGTTGGTTTTGGACTGATCTTGTTGATCGTGTACATACCCGCTACGAACGGACTAAATAATGAAAACGCTGCTGGCAGCTGAATCCCAATACAGCTGGGAGACTTGGCTGGATGAGTCCCGGACAGAGAAGTGGAGCCGGCCACCTTCACCCTGGTCAGAGCGGACCGCGATCCTGGTAAGAGAGCGACTCTGTACCCCGACATTGAACTGCTTTCTGTGTCATTGCGACCTTACTATCAATTCAATTCAATTTAAGGGCTTTATTGGCATGGGAAACGTGTGTTAACATTGCCAAAGCAAGGGAAGTAGATAGTAAACAAAAGTGAAATAAACAATAAATATTAACAGTAAACATTACACTCAGAAGTTTCAAAAGAATAAAGACATTTCAAATGTCATATTATGTATATATACAGTGTTGTTACAATGTGCAAATAGTTAAAGTACAAATGGGAAAATAAATAAACATAAATATGGGTTGTATTTACAATGGTGTTTGTTCTTCACTGGTTGCCCTTTTCTTGTGGCAACAGGTCACAAATCTTGCAGCTGTGATGGCACACTGTGGTTTTTCACCCAGTAGATAAGGGAGTTTATCAAAATTGGGTTTGTTTTCGAATTCTTTGTGGATCGCTGTAATCTGAGGGAAATATGTGTCTCTAATATGGTCATACATTTGGCAGGAGGTTAGGAAGTGCAGCTCAGTTTCCACCTCATTTTGTGGGCAGTGTGCACATAGCCTGTCTTCTCTTGAGAGCCAGGTCTGCCTACGGCGGCCTTTCTCAATAGCAAGGCTATGGTCACTGAGTCTGTACATAGTCAAAGCTTTCATTAAGTTTGGGTCAGTCACAGTGGTCAGGTATTCTGCCACTGTGTACTCTCTGTTTAGGGCCAAATAGCATTCTAGTTTGCTCTGTTTTTTTGTTTGTTCTTTCCAATGTGTCAAGTAATTCTCTTTTTGTTTTCTCATGATTTGGTTGGGTCTAATTGTGTTGTTGTTGTTGTTGTTGTTGTTGTCCTGGGGCTGTGTGGGGTCTGTTTGTGTTTGTGAACAGAGGCCCAGGACAAGCTTACTTAGGGGACTCTTCTCCAAGTTCATCTCTCTGTAGGTGATGGCTTTGTTATGGAAGGTTTGGGAATCGCTTCCTTTTAAGTGGTTACTATCTGCCCCGTGAGTTCCCCCAATTGTTTGTTACCGTTGTGTACTGTTGATAATCACAAGTTTACTGGAGAACTGAGACCAAGTAGAGACTTTGGACAGGGTGGATATGGTATAATAAAGGCAGTTTATTCAGAGGTAAAGATATCTGGAATCGCGTGCACGGACTCGTGCACGTGTGTAGGTCACCTAAATCATCAGAAAAATTGCCCCTCCTGAGAATTTTTTCAGGAGCCGCCACTGTCTCTGTATGCACAGTTCTGCAGCTCTTCCAATCTGTTTGCATTTCTCTAAACTGAGATCAGTCTCTCTGAGTAAGCGCTCTCTTAAGTGCGGGTCACATGTGCCACACACAATCATGTCCCTGATAAGAGAGTCTGTGATTACTCCAAAGTTGCAGGTGGCCACTAGAGTCCTCAATTCAGTGAGATATTTGTCTAAACTCTCATCTTGACCCTGACTTCGCATGAAAAAATTATATTGTTTCATTTATCTTGGGATCACAAAATGCATCCAGTGCTGCAATTACTTCCTCAACAGAGAGATTGTCTATTGTACTGCCCACACATAGAGTCTCACAAATCTCTCTGCCTTTTCCCCCAATGAGATAATACAGTAGCTTCACTTTGTAATCCTCAGGTTTTTTCTCTCATTGTAAGAGCCATGTACAAATTGAATTCCTCTTTCCATCTTTTCCAGGTCAGTGCTAAATTACAATCATCAAAGTCTATTTTTCCCGGAGGTTTCAGTGCATTTTCCATGGCGATTTATTCGTAGAATGGAACGTGAGCAACTCACGAATCTGCTCTTATCCAATAGCCAGCTAGCTATTGCATACGATAGCTAGCTAACGTTAACGTTCGGTGCGATGACTAGCCTGTAAACGCAAATTAATTACTTAAAAATCATACAATGTTATTTTCTGGATTTTTGTTTTAGATTCCGTCTCTCACAGTTGAAGTGTACCTATGATACAAATTACAGACCTCTACATGCTTTGTAAGTAGGGAAACCTGCAAAATCGGCAGTGTATCAAATACTTGTTCTCCCCACTGTATATATATATATATATACACACACATATACATATATACATACATACATAGATACACACATACATATACATATATACATATACACACATACACATACATACATACATACATACATACATACATCCTTTAAAAAAAAATATTTCCTTTTATTATCTTCCAACCCCACCACCCCTTCCCTAATTGGAGTAAACTAGTGAACAACAACGCTTAGGCCTCTACTTCCAGCTTATACATACTATATAAATTTTATGGACACAGTCAATTTTACAATAATTATATTTTGTTTGTTTTTACTCCTGAACGTCCTCTACCCTCAACCTCTCCGATCATTTTCATGATGTCCATCCGGTTTGCTTCTATATGCCATACCATATCTTTCTAACTGTGCTCTTTCACAAAAGCTCTCAACCTATAACTTATATACTTCTTATGCTTATTATGGACACAGTATGCTTACATTATTAGTTATCTTGTTGTTATTGCTTGTTGTTAGATGTTATTAGTCCCATCCTTCAACTCCATTCAACACCACCCATCTATCTCTTAATACCATCCATATTGGATTTCTATTTGCCATATTTTTCAACTGTACTGTGATGTTTTACAAAAGTTCTGAACCTTTCTATTTTCATTGTTTCTACAGATTGTGAATTGAAAATATATTTTTTTGCTAAAAGTATTATTATATTATTGATCGATTGACTATTACTTTTCAGATCACCCAGTAATGCTATCTGCAGGGTTTGCTCCAGGTAAATATTGCAATCCTTTAGCCATTCCTGGACCTGTGTCCAAAAACAAGCTACAAATGGACAGTACCAAAACAAATGATCTAATGATTCTGTCTCTTCGCAGCAAAATCTGCAGAGCTGGGAAGATTGTATCCCCCATATAAATAACATTCTATTGGTTGCAAGAATTTTATATAATAATTTAAATTGAAAAATTCTGAGTTTTGAATCCGGCGTCATTTTGCGTATCAGTTCATAAACACTATGCCATGGAATTGGTACATCAAAAATATCTTCCCAACTATTTTGCAATCCTATATGGGATGGCTGTCAATCTTTTGGTCCAAAACTGGTATACTTTTTTATTTATCACAGTTTTCTTTAACCAATGATGTTCTTTAATGTAAGGCCGACAGACAAGTTCCTTACTTTTTCCCCCTTCCACTTTCCTCTTCCATTTTTGCGGTAATGCTGCAATTATTTGCTTGTAATTTTGGGTAGAGCAGACATTTCCATATGTTTTTGTTAGCTGCATGTGTGACATGACTCCACCAGTCCTACCGATAAGATCATTTACGAAGATTATACCTTTTATAAACTTTTTTTCAAAAAAATAATGTTTTTTTTATCAATTAGTATATTTGAGTTTAACCACAATATTTGTTGCATTATTTGTTCTGTCGTTTCTGGAGGATTAAATTGAAATTGCATCCAACTTTCTATGGCTTGTTTTAGAAATAGTGATATTTGGGAGATTATTTCCTTTTCAAATAACTGAAAGTGAGAGGTTGTAATCTGAATAAAGGGGAAAAGGCCATTCTTGAACATTGGGTGAGACAATCTTACTAACTGGATAAGGATCTTGCCAATTGCTAGCTAGCTAGCCAACTTCAGCTAACTCAGTCACATCAAACATTGAACCTGGAATGACAGTACACTGGCTGCATTTGTCAGATGTCAGTGTGCAGCGGTAGGACAGAGTCAGGCGCAGGACACAGAACTGAGTAAATAACAAACTTTACTCGGAAAACAACAAATCTAATTTCCACGCAGGGAAATACTACAGCTCACAGCAGAATACAACACCAAACAAAGAACAATCACGCACAACACCATGAGGGAACCAGAGGGTTAAATAGGGAAACAAATTAATGTGATGGGAACCAGGTGTGTACAATACAGACAAAACAAATGGAAAACAGAAACGTAGATCGGTGGCAGCTAGAAAGCCGGTGACGACGACCGCCGATAGCCGCCCGCACAAGGAGAGGCACCAACTTCGGCGGAAGTCGTGACAGCATTTTTATTTGTTTTAGCTTTTTATCTATTGGCATTTACTTGGATATGTCCATGATAATGATGTTGATGTGTAATTTCGACTTGCTCAGGAAAAGTTGTCTCGTCTCTTCTGGGCATTGTCAACTCTACGTATGGTACTACGGAGATCGAAATTCAGAAGTGAAACATTATTTCCGAGGTCAGACAGGCATACAGTACTGTCTTTGATGATATTCCTATGGAGGCACAGTGATCATTTCCAGATGGAACTGTTAGCAGGCATAGGTGTGTCTGTGACGGCCAATACAGCACGGCTTCGAACGCTGCTCATCTCATCAGCATCCAGGATCCAAACAACCAGTTTTATAAAAACTGTTGTGCTTTTAAGTCAGCTTACCCCATACCCATAAGTGATCTGTTCCTAGAAACGTTTTGTTTTATTGGAATGACCTCTTGGAACTCAAAGAACCTGTCAGACTGCTGTTTCCTGTGACACACATGGATGCTGCATGAGATGAGAAAAATACATTCAGAGATTCCTCAAAACAAGCCATTGTTGTGAAACTAACCATTCCTAATTTCTTAAGATCAGGGTCACCTTGAAAATAAAATCGAACATAAGTTAATTAGAGAGTGAAACACATAGCTGTCCATTGTGGTTTTACTTTTGTTTGCGGGGGCCTTGAAAGTGGCAAGGGGGTGAATTTCACAGAGTAATTCCAGGAAGAGTAAAATGTCATATCGTTTGTTAATCAGAGGTGTTTTGATGTGTCTGGGATCACACGGCGAGAGCCTGTGGATGTCGCAAAGAGATAGATAGACAAACAGAGGATAGTCTTTCTCAGTGAGCTCAGAGGCCAGGCAGGCGGCCAGGAATCAAAGGCAGAGCCAGGAAAGTGAGATAGACGCAACCAGGCCCACCTTCCGCCCACACAGCCAGAGACAGCCTGCCTAACCGAAGGGCTGGAATAGAAGTTTGGAAACAAAGTAACTACCTAAAGACTTAAAGCAGATCTTTGCTTGGCTGGTTGGCTTGCTGCCAAATCTTCCTTGGCATTATGACACGAGGCAGTATTCAAATCTTCCTCAGCACTATGACATGGTGCAGTATTCAAATAATAGAAATAGAATGATAAAAAACAGGCATCGCCATTCAAGTCAATGATGGCATAATGGGTGGACTGGCAGCCATGCAAGTGTACCCGTAGGAGCAAAACAGGAAGTAAAAGCAGTAAGTTTACCCATCAATCTGTGATGTCATTTGTTGAATCAACTCAACTGACATTACATGAGCCACAGAATTGTAATTTGAATGAACATTCTACATTACCATGGAAAGCATCACATACCAGGCAGCCATTGCGAGTGCACTCATGTGTTTACCAAGCTTGCCAGGTTTAGAGGTTCCAAGTCTGTTCTACTGTATTCATTCTATTTCTATGATCTAGTCCTCAGCACTATGACAAGGTGCAGTATTCAAGTCATTAAAGTGAAAATATGTAGTGAGGAGTATCTTAATTTCCATCAAATTACTGAAAATAATCATACTTTATTTGTATTGATTTTAGACACAAATATCGACAAGAATCTCACTTTACAGAACACAAGCAATACACAAGATGCACTATGAAAGATAACAATACGATGAGTGAACACAACTCTGATAAACAGTAACTCAATCCTGTCAAAGTGACACAATTGATAAATAACGCAACATTGCGGGAGGTCTTCATGCATTCAGCAGCACCAGAGGAAAACATGCAGGACACTTTACCCCACACAAATCCCATTCCCCCACAGCTCTGTGGTTGCTTGGAACCCCAACCAAATTGTCATGTCCTCGCTAATGATTAATAAACAGGTTGAGTGTGCGTCCCTAGTGGTGTAGTGGTGCCTAGAGAAGTGGGCCCGCCCGGCGAAGGAAAGGCACCCTGTGTGAAAAATTCTATGACAAACAGTGACATACACTCTGAATAACCTAAAATGATGAATCCCATATTGGTCTTTCACATTCAGGCCAACCCAAGCTGTACTGTGCAAGTAGGCTAATAGTAGGTCTATTATTGAAATAGATAAATTAGACTGTCAACTGAGTCAGAAATTCACAGGTTTCAGATTTGTCCCATTTTTTTCAGGTTTTCACTCTCAAAGTGTCACGATCGTTATAAGAACCGGACCAAGGCGCAGCGTGATAAGCGTACATTATTTTATTAAGTACACACACCCGAACAAAAACAACAAAACGATACGTGAAGTCCTAGGTCATAACAAACACAAACCTCTCCGGAACAAGATCCCACAAATAACAAGTGCAAAACAGGCTGCCTACGTATGGTTCCCAATCAGAGACAACAAGCCACAGCTGCCTCTGATTGGGAACCACCCCGGCCAACATAGAAATACATGATCTAGAACCTGACAAAGAAAATTCAACATAGACAATCCACACCCTGGCTCAACATATAAGAGTCCCCAGAGCCAGGGCGTTACACAAAGTCACACTTTTTGATAGAAAAACAACAACATTGGATGTTCTAAGTCCACAACAATGCTTAAACCACATCAGGAGACCACTTTTGAGGTCTGGGAAAAATCTAAGAAAGTTTTATGTTTGAGTGTAGTTACCTTTTCATTCAAATGAGCAGGCACCTAGCACTGTTGTTTGGTTGGCGGTGTTTCTGTAGCTCACATGAGATGGAGTTATGCAAAACAAATAGCCACTGGATTGATTCAAGTAATCATGATATAATTCTGCCAAGTAGGCATAGGCTACTTTGTAGCTAGTTAACATTTAATTGAGACAGTTTTTGGGAAAGCCTTTATATCGACCAGAAGATGGTTAGTCCTATCATTAGCATCTCTATATTTTTCCTGTTCCTTCATTGTTTGAAATCTGGACGTTTGACTTCATATTATGAGGCATGTCTTACCTTGCTTCAAAGTAGCCTATTGCCAAAATCCCACAATAGAAACGTGGAGGCAATTATTTTATAAAGACTTCCTCATATGAGCTCTCCCGTTGTATTGTCTAGCAACCAAAGGAATTATTCTAGTCATATTAGCAACCCATGATAGTTGTTGATGTGTCGATGTGCCATTGAGCAAGGCACTTAACCCTATTTGCTCCTGTAAGTCGCTCTGGATAAGAGCGTCTGCTAAATGACCAATTATTATTATTATTATTATTATTATTATTATTATTATTATTATTATTATTATTATTAATTATTATTGTTGCATCTTTAGCTCTCCCCTCTTTCTAAATTTCTAACGGATATTTCCATCTCTGTCCATGAAACTGCTTGCATGTGGGGATATTTTAGAACAGTGTTTTCCCGCAAATTGCATTTTGGAACATTTGTGCGTAGGCCTACCGCTGTGTGCACATTGTTGTACTTAAAATATGAAGAAATAATAGTTTATCAACATTTTAAGCTAAACATTCTGATCTGTTCCATCAGCCTTATTAATTGATGTGGTGTATACCTCCACTACACTACTTTGATACGCATCGTGGGGATTAAGAAGTGAGTATAGGGAATGCCCACAAAAAAAGTGGGTATACAGTGTATACCTTCATACAATCTCCACTACACCACTGTGTGTCCCAAATGGCACCCTATTCCCTATATAGTACACCAGGGTTCCAGCTTTTTATCTAACCGTTTCCAGAAACAGTGATACAAGTAACTATGGAATAATCCAACCTGTCAACATGAATTGGACCTGAAGGAATGACAAGGTGTTGTTCTGTTGTTATTTATTCTGAGTTCGTTCTCATAGTTCATGACATCATATGTGTCATAACAGTTCACTGGAACATACCCTGACAGCCCATATGTGTTGAAATGTACGGTACGTAAGGGACATTAGGCCAGATTGATCTATTTCCATATTGTTGTAACATATTGTGAGCATGCCAAGCATTCTACCTTACAGGATCTCAGAATCTGAGAATAAATTGAAAAGTTGATTGTTAAAAAGCTTACAGAAGAATGATTACTGCTCAATGCCATCCACAGAGAGAGGCAAGTCAAGGAACACATTCTCTGGGGGAACATTGTAGTGTTAGACATGTCTGCAGTGCAGTGAGTGGGTTACCATGGCATTGTGTTCTACACACAGTTATAGGGACAGGAATGTCTTCACTTGTGCATAGGCGGTATTGAATGTGTCACTGTCTGTCCATGTGTCACTGTCTGTCACGTCAAATCTTTCTCTCGACCTGTGTGCACCTACGTTGTAAACTTTCATTCATAGGCGAGGTTGTAGAAACCTCATGATGGGTATAGGGAAAATGTGAGTATCGTGTAGTAACCTAAACCTATCGCTGTTACATTGAACTGGGTGAATGGAATATGAATGACAGTCATCCAATATGCAGTAAGAGAAATAAGGCCATGCTCATTAAAAAAAGTATTGTCCTCCCTCATCTTAAATGGCACCGACTGCTACTGATTTCATTTCAATTCCAGTCAATTCAGAATGTAAACCAAATTCCACTTCCACTTTTCCTAATTGAAAAGCATTGAAGATAATTAAAATTTCAGTGTACTTTCTGAATTGACTAGAATTCAAAACCCCGGTAATAAAATATTGATTTACAGTAGGCCTATGATCTACTATGTGACATCAATAAATAGACTCTGACGATTGTCCACCTTCGACCTTCACCTACCCAGTCAACGTGAAATATGTTCTGTAAGAAAAATGACTACATCAAATCTTCAAAGCAACATGACTGCCATTGGAAACAATGCAATCCATCAATACATCTCCTATGGGGCAACCCCAATGAGTTACTCACTGTCCAGTCCACCTTCACCTGCTCAGTCAACTTAGAATATGTACGTAAGAAAAACAACTCCATATCATCTTCAAAGCCACATGACATGAGTTCTTCAAAGTGTAATCCATTGGGCCATCCCCAACGACTTGCTCTCTGACCTCTCTGGAGTTGCTCAAGGCTTTCAAAAGACACAACTGACAGTTTTCTGGCATGCACTATACTCTGGTTAACTGGGGTCTATAGGAGTCTAGCATTAATCACTATGATTCTAACAGTGAATTTCATTATGAGAGACCCACTGTCTGGGTACATCACATACAGTGCATTCGGAAAGTATTCAGACCCCTTGACTTTTTCCACATTTTGTTACGTTACAGCCTTATTCTAAAATGGATTTAAAATTAATAATAACTCAGCAATCTGCACACAATACCCCATAATGACAAAGTGAAAACAGGTTTTAAAAAATGTGTGCTAATTTATAAAAGAAAGAAAAAAAGAAATACCTTATTTACATAAGTATTCCGACCCTTTGCTATGAGACTCGAAATTGAGCTCAGGTGCATCCTGTTTCCATTGATCATCCTTGAGCTGTTTCTACAACTTGATTGGAGTGTTAGGCCTACTGCTGCTAGGTAGCTCTCTCTCTGCTCTTCCCCTCCCCTCTGTCTGTCCTTGATTGCAGGAGTGAAGTCTGGTGTGCGGGAGTCAGGGTTCCAGCTGCAGCTCATTCACCATAATCACCTCAGCCTTTAAGACCCGGTCAAACTTGCCACTCAGCGTCAGATCATAGTCAAGACGACCATATTATTGGAACCTGACTCCTGCCTCCGCTTCACTCCTGCCACCACCATCCTGCTTTCCACTACCGGACCTCCCTTTTGGACTCACCACGGACACTAGGACATTACGGTACCACACCTGCTCTGGCCTGGATCTGTTACCCTCCCTGTAACCTGGACTTGCTCTTCCCCTATTATTGGAAACCTGGACAAATTGAACATTGTAAATAAACCTGTTAAACCTTCTCTGGCTCGGTGTAGTTGTCTGCATTTGGGTTCAAATCCAGTTTAATCATGACAGTATGATCTGACCATGATGAACCCAGCAGACTGTAGCTCGGATACCAACCCAGAGGGCACTCAAATTCGGACTGCCATTGCCAATCAGGACATTTGCAACGCTTACGTTGCCTTCACCACTGAGATGAGGAAGGTTTTCGACCACCCCGTACGGGGCAAGGAGGCTGCTAAACGGTTGTTGTCTCTTCGGCAGGGGTCTCGCAGTGTGGCGGAGATGGCAGTCGAGTTTCGGACGTTAGCGGCAGTGAGTGGTTGGAATGACGAGGCATTACAAGGAGTGTTCATTAATGCTTTGTCTGAGACTTTGAAGGATGAATTGGTGTCATATGATGAATCGCCTACGCTGGATAACCTTCTTTCACTCACCATCCGGTTGGATAATCGGATTCGGGAGCGCCGCCGGGAGAGGAGTGTTAGTTCCAAGCAACCTGTCTGTCGTCAACCAACTCCTCCCCGCCTCTTCCCTACGGAGAGGGCCGAGTCTTCCCGAGTCGATACGAGGAGCACGGAACCCGAAGCCATGGAGGTGGGTCGTGCACGGTTGTCCTCAGAGGAGCGTGCACGTCGTATTCAGGTTCGGGCCTGCCTGTATTGTGCAGAGGCTGGTCATTTCGTTCCTTCCTGCCCAGTTCGTCCGGGAAAAGGGCCGGCTCATCATTAATGGGAGAAGTTTTGGTGAGCCGAACAGCGGATTCTTCCTCTTCTCCCCGCATTCTGCTCCAGGCATCCCTCCAGTGGCAGGTCCAGGATTTCCCTGTTAGTGCGCTGGTTGACTCTGGTGCCGATGAAAGCTTTTTGGATCGAGAGTTGGCTCAACAAATGGAGTTAGAGACTGTTCCTATGGACCGTCCGCTGCAGGCTAAGGGTCTAAATGGACAATTGTTGACCCGTATTACTCATCAGACTGTCCCTGTTTGTCTCAGAGTGTCGGGTAATCATCAGGAGAGCATTCAATTTCACATAATTGACTGCCCACAGACCCCCCTGGTCCTTGGTATCCCCTGGCTCATAAGACACAATCCACACATTGATTGGGTGACAGGTAGAATTGTTTCATGGAGTACATTTTGTCATGTGAACTGTTTGTGTTCTGCTCAGACCCCTGCCAGCACTGTGCCTCAACCTCCACTGGAGTCCATGGATCTCTCTGCTGTTCCTGACGTGTATCATGACCTGGCATCCGTTTTCTGCAAACACAGAGCTACTTCTCTTCCACCTCACCGGCCATACGACTGCGCCATTGACCTCCAGCCAGGAGCCCCTCTCC
The DNA here is from genome assembly GCF_964263955.1 of Coregonus lavaretus. Lineage (NCBI taxonomy): Eukaryota > Metazoa > Chordata > Actinopteri > Salmoniformes > Salmonidae > Coregonus > Coregonus lavaretus. Next base: position 41,631,749 of record NC_139996.1, on the reverse strand, counting down.
CTAACAGTCGCCTGTACAATCTCTCCCGCCCGGAGACGGAGGCTATGGAGAACTACATGCGGGACTCCTTGGCGGCAGGTATTATTCGTCCTTCCTCGTCACCTGTAGGAGCAGGATTCTTTTTTGTTGGAAAGAAGGATAAGACCCTCAGACCCTGTATTGATTACCGTGGACTTAACAACATCACCATTAAGAACAAGTATTCTCTGCCTTTGATTAATTCTGCTTTTCCCCTCCTTCATGGTGCTACCATCTTTACGAAACTGGATCTACGAAATGCGTATCACCTGGTGCGCATTCGTAAAGGTGATGAATGGAAGACTGCCTTCAACACACCCTTGGGACATTTTGAGTATCTGGTCATGCCTTTTGGTTTGTCTAATGCCCCTGCTGTTTTTCAGGCACTCGTGAATGATGTCCTTCGGGACATGTTGAATCGTTTTGTTTTTGTCTATCTGGATGATATCCTGATTTTCTCAGAGTCCTCCCAGGAACATGAACTGCATGTGCGCCAGGTGTTGCAAAGGTTGTTGGAGAACAAACTATTTGTGAAGATGGAGAAATGTGAATTTCATGTGTCTGAGACCTCTTTTTTGGGTTACATAATAGCTCAGGGGGAGTTGCGGATGGACCCAGCTAAGATCTCTGCGGTCACGGACTGGCCAGCCCCCTCCACCCGCAAACAACTTCAACGATTCCTGGGGTTTGCGAACTGCTACAGGAGGTTCATCAAGGACTACAGCCGCATTGCGGCACCACTCACCGCTCTCACCTCCATCTCACTACCGTTAGCTTGGAATGAAGGGGCCGAATCAGCGTTCGAAGAACTGAAACATCGCTTCGCCTCGGCTCCCATTCTGATGCAGCCGGACCCAGACCGCCAGTTTGTCGTGGAGGTGGATGCATCTGACACTGGGGTAGGTGCGGTGTTGTCACAACGTTCTCCTGAAGATAACAAACTGCATCCCTGTGCTTTTCTTTCACGGAAGCTTTCTCAGGCAGAGAGGAATTATGATGTTGGCAATCGTGAACTGCTCGCTGTTAAGCTGGCTCTCGAGGAGTGGCGGCATTGGTTGGAGGGGGCGGAACAACCCTTCATCGTTTGGACGGATCACAAGAATCTGGCATACATCCAGTCAGCTAAGCAGCTCAATCCCCGTCAAGCCAGGTGGGCACTATTTTTTGGGAGATTCAATTTTTCTCTGTCTTACCGTCCTGGGTCACGCAACGTCAAGCCTGACGCCCTGTCTCGTGTTCATTCGGCTGTTGATACTGGTAGTAACCCTGAACCCATCTTGCCTCCTACCTGCAGTATTGCGGCCATTACATGTGACATCGAAGGGATTGTTAGACAGGCTCAACATCATCAAGCTGACCCTGGGAGCGGTCCTCCTAACCGGTTGTTTGTCCCTGAGTCTGTTCGCTCCCAGGTACTTCAGTGGGCTCACTCGTCTCCCCTTACCTGTCACCCTGGAGTTACTCGGACCCTTGACTTTGTGCGACGGAAGTTCTGGTGGCCCAGGATGGAGGCGGACACTCGAGCCTTCATTGCTGCTTGTACGGTATGTGCACGAAGTAAGAACTCCACCCAGGCCAGCGCTGGTCATCTACGACCTCTGCCAATACCCAGCCGGCCCTGGTCCCACATTGCATTGGATTTTGTCACTGGACTTCCCCCCTCGTCTGGAAAGACTGTCATTCTTACTGTGATTGATCGTTTTTCTAAGTTTGCTCATTTTTTGGCCCTACCTAAACTGCCCACTGCCAGAGAGACGGCTGATATTTTGGTGGAACATGTGTTCCACTCTCATGGTCTGCCCACTGATATTGTCTCTGACAGGGGTCCCCAGTTTGTCTCCCAGGTATGGAAAGCTTTCTGTAAAGCTTTGGGCATCACATCCAGCCTGTCCTCTGGATATCACCCCCAGACCAACGGGCAAGCCGAGAGAGCGAACCAGGAGATGGAGACCGCTCTCCTCTGTGTCACAGGGTCTAACCCTGGGTCTTGGAGCTCCATGCTCCCCTGGGTGGAATATGCTCATAACACCTTGACTAACGCTTCCTCTGGTTTGTCTCCATTTCTGTGTGCTCTGGGTTATCAACCTCCCCTGTTCCCTTCTCAAGAGAGGGAACTGGCGGTACCCTCGGTGCAGTCCCACATGCGCCGCTGCTTCAAGGTCTGGAGGAAGGCCAGGGTAGCTCTGTCCCGAGCTTCGTCGTACATGCAGAGGCAAGCCAACCGTCACCGGTCCCATGCTCCCGGTTACTCTCCTGGTCAAGAGGTATGGCTTAAGTCACGTGATCTTCCATTGAAAGTAGAATCTAAGAAGATGGCGCCGCATTTTATAGGACCGTTCAAGATACTGTCTATTGTTAACCCCTGTGCGGTTAAACTACAGCTTCCTGCCTCCCTACGGGTTCATTCCACTTTTCATGTGTCCCAGATCAAGCCTGTGTCTGTCAGCCCTCTGTGCCCGCCCTCTCGTCCCCCTCCTCCGCCCAGGATCGTGGGTGGGGGTCCTGTCTACACTGTCCCGCGACTTCTGGATGTTCGCCGCCGGGGTCGTGGTTTCCAGTACCTGGTGGATTGGGAGGGTTATGGTCCTGAGGAACGTTCCTGGGTGCCCAGGAGCTTCATTGTGGATCCTGCTCTGGTCCGTGAATTTCATCGGTTACATCCCGATAAACCCTGTCGGCCGCCAGGTGGCGTCCGTAGAGGGGGGGGGTACTGTTAGGCCTACTGCTGCTAGGTAGCTCTCTCTCTGCTCTTCCCCTCCCCTCTGTCTGTCCTTGATTGCAGGAGTGAAGTCTGGTGTGCGGGAGTCAGGGTTCCAGCTGCAGCTCATTCACCATAATCACCTCAGCCTTTAAGACCCGGTCAAACTTGCCACTCAGCGTCAGATCATAGTCAAGACGACCATATTATTGGAACCTGACTCCTGCCTCCGCTTCACTCCTGCCACCACCATCCTGCTTTCCACTACCGGACCTCCCTTTTGGACTCACCACGGACACTAGGACATTACGGTACCACACCTGCTCTGGCCTGGATCTGTTACCCTCCCTGTAACCTGGACTTGCTCTTCCCCTATTATTGGAAACCTGGACAAATTGAACATTGTAAATAAACCTGTTAAACCTTCTCTGGCTCGGTGTAGTTGTCTGCATTTGGGTTCAAATCCAGTTTAATCATGACATGGAGTCCACCTGTGGTATATTCAATTGATTGGACATGATTTGGAAAGGCACACACCTGTCTATATAACGTCCCACAGCTAACAGTGCATTTCAGAGCAAAAACCAAGCCATAAGGTCAAAGGAATTGTCCGTAGAGCTCCAAGACAGGATTGTGTCTAGGCACAGATTTGGGGAAGGGTACCAAAACAATTCTGCAGCATTGAAGGTCCCAAAGAACACAGTGGCCTCCATCATTCTTAAATGGAAGAAGTTTGGAACCACCAAGACTCTTCCTAAAGCTGGCCGCCCAGCCAAACTGAGCAATCGGGGAGAAGGGCCTTGGTGAGGAAGGTGACCAAGAACCTGATGGTCACTCTGACAGAGCTCTAGTGTTCCTCTGTGGAGATGGGAGAACCTTCCAGAAGGACAACCATCTATGCAGCACTCCACTAATCAGGCCTTTATGGTAGAGTGGCCAGACGGAAGCCACTCCTCAGTAAAAGGCATGACAGCCCGCTTGGAGTTTGCCAAAAGGTACCTAAAGGACTCTCGGACCATGATAAACAAGACTCTGGTCTGATGAAACCAAGATTGAACTCTTTGGCCTGAATGCCAAGTGTCATGTCTGGAGGAAACCTGGCACCATCCCTTCGGTGAAGCATGGTGGTGGCAGCATCATGCTGTGGGGAAGTTTTTCAGCGACAGGGACTGGGAGACTAGTCAGGATTGAGGCAAAGATGAACAGAGCAAAGTACAGAGAGATCCTTGATGAAAACTTGCTCCAGAGCGCTCAGGACCTCAAACTGGGGTGAAGGTTCACCTTCCAACAGGACAATGACTCTAAGCACACAGCCAAGACAATGCAGGAGTGGCTTCGGGACAAGTCTCTGAATGTCCTTGAGTGGCCCAGCCAGAGCCCGGACTTCAACCCGATCGAACATCTCTGGAGAGACCTGAAAATAGCTGTGCAGCAACGCTCCCCATCCAACATGACAGAGCTTGAGAGTATCTGCAGAGAAGAATGGGAGAAACTCCCCAAATACAGGTGAGCCAAGCTTGTAGCATCATACCCAAGAAGACTCAAGGTTGTAATCGCTGCCAAAGGTGCTTCAACAAAGTACTGAGTAAAGGGTCTGAATACTTACGTAAATGTGATATTTCAGTTTTTCATATTTAATAAATTAGCAAAAATTTATAAAAAACAGTTTTTGCTTTGTCATTATGGGGTATTGTGTGTAGTTTGATGAGAGAAAAAACACAATTTAATCCATTTTAGAATAAGGTTGTAACGTAACAAGATGTGGAAAAAGTCAAGGGGTCTGAATACTTTCTGAATGCACTGTATATGCGTCCCAAATGGCACCCTATTCCCTTTATAGTGCTCTATGGGGCATGGTCAAAAGTAGTGCACTATATAGGGAATAGAGTGCCATTTTGGGACACAAACATAGTGTGAGATTATCTGGGCTATTTCAAGATTCCCTAGTGTTAGTGTTCAAGACGGGTATATTTTATTAATTTTGTTTTTATAAAAAAAATTACAAAATAGGGGTTATATCAGCTTTAATATTGCAGATAGATTGTGGCTTCCATCAATGTAATTTTCTGCTTCATTTCTAATCCCCCATCTGTCTTTTGTATATATTTTCCTTTATTATTTTCTCCTACCTCTACCACCCCTCCCCTAATTGGAGTAAACTAGTGAACAACAACGCTTAGGCCTCTACTTCCAGCTTATACATACTATATACATTTTATGGACACAGTCAATTTTACAATAATTATATTTTGTTTGTTTTTACTCCTGAACGTCCTCTACCCTCAACCTCTCCGATCATTTTCATGATGTCCATCCGGTTTGCTTCTATATGCCATACCATATCTTTCTAACTGTGCTCTTTCACAAAAGCTCTCAACCTATAACTTATATACTTCTTATGCTTATTATGGACACAGTATGCTTACATTATTAGTTATCTTGTTGTTATTGCTTGTTGTTAGATGTTATTAGTCCCATCCTTCAACTCCATTCAACACCACCCATCTATCTCTTAATACCATCCATATTGGATTTCTATTTGCCATATTTTTCAACTGTGCTGTGATGTTTCACAAAAGTTCTGAACCTTTCTATTCTCATAGTTTCTACAGATTGTAAATTAAAGTTACACATTTTTGCTAAGAGTATTATTATATTATTGATTGATTGACTATGACTTTTTAAATCACCCAGCAGTGCTATTTGCAGAGATAGCTCCTGGTAAATGTTGCAATTCTTCAGCCATTCCTGAACCTGCGACCAAAAACAAGCTGGACAGTACCAAAACAAATGATCTAATGATTCTGTCTCTTCGCAGCAACCTCTGCAGTGCTGGGATGGTTGTATCCACCATATATATATAACATTCTATTGGTTGCAAGGATTTTGTATACTAATTTAAATTGAAAAACTCTAAGTTTTGAATCCAGCATTGTTTTGTGTATCAGTTCATTAACCATGTGCCATGGAATCGGTACATCAAAAATCACTTCCCAACTATTTTGCAATCTATATGGCACAGCTGTGAATTTTTGGGTCCTTAAATGAAACTGGTATACTTTATTTATTTATCACAATTTTCTTTAACCAATTTGGTCTTTAATGCAGGGCCGACAGACAAGTTCCTTACTTTCTACCCCTTCCACTTGCCTCTTCCATTTTTGCGGTAATGCTGCAATTAGTTGGTTGTGGTAATGCTACAATAGTTGGTTGTAATTTTGAGTAGAGCAGACATTTCCATATATTTTTGTTAGCTGCATGTGTGACATAACACCACCAGTCCTATTTATGATATCATTTATAAAGATTATACAGTTTTTAAACATTTTTTCCAAAAATATTGGTTTTTTATCAATTAGTGTATTTGAGTTTAAACATAAAATTTTTTGTAATATTTGTTCTGTCTTTTCTGGTGGATTAAACTGAAATTGCATCCAATTTTCTATGGCTTGTTTTAAAAATAGCAATATTTGGGAGATTATTTCATTTTCAAATAACCGAATGTGAGAGGTTGTAATCTGAATAAAGGGAAAAAAGCCATTCTTGAACATGGGGTGAGACATCTTACTAATCTGCAAGAGAACCACTTCGGATTTAAGTATAACTTTTGTATGATTGAAGCCATTAGTGAGAGGTCTAATGCTTTAATATTTTATAATTTCTGCCCTCCGAATTCATATTATGTAAAAAAAAAAGGCCCGTTTAATTTTGTCTGGCTTAACGTTCCAAATAAAATGGAATACATTTTGCTCATTTAATTTGAAAATCAAGTCGCTAGGTGTAGGAAAGGCCATAAGCAAATAGGTAAACTGGGATATGACTAAAGAGTTAATCAGGGTGAATTTTCCACAAATAGACAGTTATTTTCCTTTCCATGGTAGCAAAATCTTATCTATTTTTGCCAACTTTCTATTAAAATATATTCAACACACTTCACCCACACACAGAATGTGTGACATCCCTCCATGATAAATAAATTAGACATTAGCATGTGCAGAATTTAGATTTTCCCTTTCATAATGTGTCAAATAGGGATTAGGCCTGATAAAGACTAATATTAATTAGGTTAGCCTCCCAGAACGTGCTTACATTTGAGTATGAAGCATATACAGTAGCATTGAGAAGATTTAATATCAGGGTTATAATGTAAGTATAGTAACGCTTCTCTCCACTGACCCTCTACAGAGACTCAGTTATTCACTGCCCCCTTGTGGCTGTCCATAGACAGTGCAGTCAAGGCTTGGATGCCCGATATCCTCTGCTTAGTGACAAGGCAGTGATGAGATGAGACTCAGAATGTGACACATTAATTCAATTTTTTGTTGAATTCTTGTTCTTTGAATACTTAGTTGTGGCCATATACTCAGAAAATAAATGGTTTCCTCTCTTAGTACAACATTGCAATTTCTAACAGTGTGTGAAAAGTGGAGTATTCCCTTTCCACTTTTCCAAAGACAGAGAGAGTGAGCCACATAACCACTCACAGACTCATGCACACTTACAGACGCATGTGTGCGCACACACACACACACACACACACACACACACATACACACACACACACACACACACACACACATACACACACACACACACAGTAATACAAATAACAAATGGGCCAGGGCTGGATTGATGATGAGTCAGTCAGAACATCCACAGCTTAACCCTGAAACTCAGCAGATAGGAATGGAATCTGGGCCTGTTTGCTCATATAAATCTCACCATCAACACTCACAGCTTGTCTCCGTTACAGGACTCTGTAGCCGCACAGCATCATGTCTTGTGTGATGAAAAACCCACACTTACTAGACACACTCATTCAGTCATATTCTTCAAAGGGCTATATCGGTAAAGACAAAAGATCAAGGACTGTAAAAAGCTAAAAAGAAAAGTCTCAAAGGGGTTGTTTGTGAAGTTCCTCAGTGCTTATACCAGTTCCAACAAACTTACTGAGTGGGTCTCACTCAGTCCAATACTGAGATCTCTGGTGTGATTGAAGCCAGATGAGCGCCTCAACTGAATCTCCTAGGATTCTGAATGAACTAGTAACACCTGGTGGTCAAACTTGAATGTAACAACTAACCACCAAAAGCATACCACTGCTTTTATCTTTGAGGTTACAGGGTCAGGGTTGAAAAAGCTACCGAAATGTCGACCACAATAAATGTGCAGAGGTAAAATCGTGCGTGCTGGAGTTTTTACAATTTATTTTGCTTGTGGCCAGCAAGCATCGGTTAGTGTGTCCTGTGGTTCAGAGCAAAACTGGACAGTCAGGAAGAGTGCATTTGAGATAGCCCAGACGGTAATAAAATGTGTTCCAGATTAAATACAAGACAGAAGTCTCTGTCTCTTAAAACTATCCCTGATATTATTTACACAACTGTTTTAACAACAAATTCCCTGATTCCACTAACTGATAGGCCTGAGCTCTATTGGCTCAATGTGATCCTGGTAATCGGATTCAATCCCAGTGCTTCCTCTTCTTAATGCAGCACTGCTCAGATCCACTAATCAGCTGAACAAAGCACTGTATAAATCTCTGAGCTTTGTCGAGTCATTACACATTTACATTTAGCAGACGCTCTTATCCAGAGCGACTTACAGGAGCAATTAGGGTTAAGTGCCTTGCTCAAGGGCACATCGACAGATTTTTCACCTAGTCGGCTCGGGGATTAGAACCAGCGACCTTTCGGTTACTGGCACAACGCTCTTAACCACTAAGCTACCTGCCGCATGCACATACACACCACCTTGAAGGCCCACAGATAATCCAATAGTGTAGTGAAGGCCCTTGAATAAGTGGGCGACGGTCTGTCTGTCCATCTGTGAGCCGCTCATCTGCAGGCCATGTGGGCTGATTACTAGCCCCACCTCCTCTCCCTTGACACGCACGCACGCACGCACACACACACACCTAATGGCTTCTTCCCTCAATCCCTCACTGTCCCATCACAGGCATAATACCCTCATGACAAAACCGAGACTGTCACGGTTTCCATCTAATTGGCGACAGATTTTCATGTGAATATTATAAAATATGCGTAAAACAATATGTACATTTTCTCACCTGAGATGTGTTTTCATGCAGATAAAAGGCTTTGCGTGTTGACGTAGTGTACATAAAAATATATTTTTGGTTAAATTCCAATGTACTGAATAGAAAATAAAATGTAAATGGGTTTCCATCGCATTTTCAACTCTGCTGATGGTTTTGTCACAAACTGTTGTGTGGTAAATGTTCCATTGCCATACTGGCTGGCAACGTTCTTATCCCTTGCTTGCTAGCTAGCCAACTATGGCTAATTTACAGTCACGTCAAAAAAGTGCAGCCAGAATAATAAGTAGCTGCATTTGCATTTGTTTAAGCAGTTTTCTAGTGACATTTATTTGGATACATCCATAACAATGAGCTAATGAGGCCTGATTTCGCCTGGAATAGAAAATGTGCTCACTTGTCAAGACACTGTTGTTCAGAGGAGCTAGCCAACAACAGCTAACACAATCACTTCAAACTGAAGCTGGAAAGGCTGCAAACTAGCTGCAATTCGTTTCGTTTCACCTTTTTTCAATTGACATTTCTTTGTATACATCCATAAAAATGATGCCAGCTGATTCATTATTTCGACTGGCTGAGAAATGCTGCCTGCCTGTCTTGTCCCGACACGTTCATTGCAATGGGACAGCTGGAGATCGAATTTGAATATTGAAACAATGTTGCAAATGTCGGAGAGACAGACAGCAAGATTTATACAAATCTCCGCTGTTGAAAACTAAATGTTAGTCTAAACAAAATGGGAGATAATGTCTAGATGCTTTTTATAATGGAGTTTATAAAGTGCCTGGCTGGGCTGATGAGACAGTGGATTGCGCAGTCAGATGGAACAGAGTAGACAGGAATTTTAACTTCATAGATTTAGCCGGTGGTAATTTGTGGAATAGACACCAGCTGGAATGCGTTTTTAACAAATCAGCATTGAGGATTAGACCCATCAGGTGTATAACTTAGAACAAACCATGCTTTTTTTTAATCAATATCATTCAAATCATTACATGAAAAACAGCAAATTGCGACTGAAAACGTGGTTCATTCACTGAGTTGCTGCTTGCTTTCCTGCTTGTCTTTGCATTGAAATAAATTATGGTTATGAGATTCCCTTAAAGTTACAGCGTCAATTTCAGAGTAACCAGCTTTTACTGCAATTTCAGGTAAAAACTCAATAAAACAAGAATCTAATAAAAGGAAAATGCCTATACATTTCAGCTGTTTCAAAAACAGAATTTCACTGTAGGAGCATTTGGCTCAACAAAACAATTACGTTTACATCTGAAGGCTAGGAGGGTGGTGACTCTCGAGAAATGCTCGCTGCGACCTCCGGAGGTGGCGTAGAAGACGTGACAAGTTCGCAAGTTTACATTACAATAAAAGGTCTTGCCGAAGGTATTTTCTCGAAACCTCTAGATAATCTCTTGTAGTGAGAATACAGTCTAATACTGTTACGGTAATTCCTGCAACATCTGCAAAAAAAACACAAGAACCGCTTCTAGCACGGAGATGGCGTTACAGCTTGCCAGACTATTCACAACACAACACCAGCTGCCTGACCAATTACCCAGCAGTTTGTCAGTCATGTCCCTGATCACTGGTCTGGATAAGAGCATCTGCTAAATGACTATAATGTAAAATGTAGGATTTTTTTTGCAACTGTTGGTTGACAATGAAAGAGGACTTAAAATTCATCTTTATTGTTGAAACCAACACATTTCTGTAGTATAGCGTTCTGTTCATGCAGCTTGGGAGAACAGTGATGTTGCAAAATTATTATTTTCCCTTTGGAATAACACACACTCACCCATAATGCCAGGAGGTCAACCATAAACCCCTTGTACAAATCTACTACTGTACTGTAGCTAACTTCTATAACAAACCTGAAACACCATTACTAACTTACATAGGAGCCATAGGCAATTGACAACTTCTCTCCATCACACACATCAGATTGTTTCAGGCATTCTTCTCTCATTCGTTCCACTCCATGCCGGTTCTCTTGGTGACTTCGTACCATATCTGTAGCAGACATTGACGTTAATTTCAGGTCAATCTCAGCTAACACTGACCCAGTCAAGGGTGTATGCCCAATACCCTAGCATGTTTGCTCTGACCTTAGCATGACCTTAGTGTGCTTGAATATACCCTATTCTCCGTCACAGCATTACAGCCCTGAGCAGAAATATTAAATATAAAACAATGATACTAAAGCTTAGACTCTATATTCAGCAATAATTATGAGTGAGTTGACTGGGTTGATTCTGGCTTTCATTACTTGTCTGTCAGAGGTAAGAAGAGCCTGATTGATTTGGGCTCATTTTGTAGACAACACAAGTCCTTAATCATTTACTTTGTGTTCATTTTCATCATCAATATCATTTCACCTTCGGCCATCTGGTATTCCATAAAACGGCAGCCTCATATTTCATATGTCTCATAAAAACATCTGGCAGCAGCACTGAAAATCATCCAGGCTTCCTTTTGAAACCAGGATATATTCAACCATGTATTAGTGTATACTCATTAGTATAAGGGGATTCCCATGTAAAAGGCCCAATGAGGACTAACATGTGTTCATAGGAGTACATAAAGTTTTATGTAAAATTAAAGCTGAGTCTATATTTTTGAGAAATTAAGGTATATATAAATTTTTCTACCATTTTCCATTCAACAAATTAGGAATAAGCAATGCCTTTGATATCTAGTCAAACATATGTAAAATGGGTCTTACAAAAAATCTAGCAGAAAAAGTCTTAAAAGGTATTATAAATACATCAAAACACATTAATGTTGAAGTAAAGACCCCTGCCAACTAATGTCAACATTTCTATTTAGTTTTGCAGAAATTATTTGCCTTCTGTAAGAAATATTGCCTAGTGTCTTGTCATTCTGTTACCAAAAACCCACATACAGTATCTTTAAGATATTTTCTAATTTCTCTCCCTCATGAGGAGGGATGATAATGAAAGTTCACAGAAGTAACAAGTAAAGGTAGACCTACCAATTATTTATAGTGTTTTTACTGATAACAATTTGGTTTATGATTTATTAATTGATTAAAATATGTAATTATGTTACCAAAATGGTAACACAATGACCAAAATATCACTAACAGAATGACTGCAACTGACTTGGCAACAATTGGAATTCATAGTAGTCACAAACCACAGTTGGGTCACCTGCTACTGTCCTCCCTTCCACTGACATACTATTATGTTCAGCTCATAACTGTTTTCTTTCTCTTTCTGTCGTGTGGTGGTTAAGGCAAGTGTGTGAAAACAGTCTGGATAACCCTCTCTCTCTCTCTCTCTCTCTCCCTGTCTCTCTTCATGTCTCTCTTCAGTCATACAAAAGTTATACTTCAATTCGAACTGGTTCTCTAGCAAATTAGTAAGATTGTCTCACCCAATGTTCAAGAATGGCCTTTTTCCCTTTATTCAGATTACAACCTCTCACTTTCAGTTATTTGAAAAGGAAATCCTCTCCCAAATATCACTATTTCTAAAACAAGCCATAGAAAGTTGGTTGCAATTTCAATTGAATCCTCCAGAAACGACAGAACAAATAATGCAACAAATATTATAGTTAAACTCATATATACTAATGGATTAAAAAAAACTTTTTTTTTTACAAAATGTTTAAAAAAGGTATAATCTTCGTAAATGATCTCATCGGTAGGACTGGTGGAGTTATGTCACACATGCAGCTAACAAAAACATATGGAAATGTCTGCTCTACCCAAAATTACACCCAAATAATTGCAGCATTACCGCAAAAATGGAAGAGGAAAGTGGAAGGGGGAAAAAGTAAGGAACTTGTCTGTCGGCCTTTGACGTACCGGTCCCATGGCATAGTGATTATGAAATGATACACAAAACGACGGCAGATTATATAAAATTCTTGCTACCAATACAATGTTATTAAATGGGGGATACAATCTTCCCAGCTCTGCAGATTTTGCTGTGAAGAGACATAATCATTAGATCATTTGTTTTGGTACTGTCCATTTGTAGCTTGTTTTTGGACACAGGTCCAGGAATGGCTAAAGGATTGCAATATTTACCTGGAGCTAACCCTGCAGATAGCATTACTGGGTGATCTGAAAAGTCATAGTCAATCGATCAATAATATAATAATACTTATAGCAAAAATGTTTATTTTCATTTTACAATCTGTAGAAACAATGAGAATAGAAAGGTACAGAACTTTTGTAAAACATCACAGTACAGTTGAAAAATATATGGCAAATAGAAATCCAATATGGATGGTGTTAAGAGAAAGATGGGTGGTGTTGAATGGAGTTGAAGGATGGGACTAATAACAACTAACAACAACTAATAACAACAAGATAACTAATAATGTAAGCATACTGTGTCCATAATAAGCACAATAAGTATATAGGTTGAGAGCTTTTGTGAAAGAGCACAGTTTGGGGGATATGGCATGTAGAGGCAAACCGGATGGACATCATGAAAATGATCGGCGAGGTTGAGGGTAGAGGAAGTTCAGGAGTAAAAACAAACAAAATAGAATTATTGTAAAATTGACTGTGTCCATAAAATGTATATAGTATGTATAAGCTGGAAGTAGAGGCCTAAGCATTGTTGTTCACTAGTTTACTCCAATTAGGGAAGGGGTGTTGGGGTTGGAAAGTAATAAAGGGAAATATATTTTTAAAAGGGCATGTATATGTATGTGTAGAACAAGTGTTTGATACACTGCCGATTTTGCAGGTTTTCCTACTTACAGTGAGGGAAAAAAGTATTTGATCCCCTGCTGATTTTGTACGTTTGCCCACTGACAAAGACATGATCAGTCTATAATTTTAATGGTAGGTTTATTTGAACAGTGAGAGACAGAATAACAACAAAAAATCCAGAAAAACGCATGTCAAAAATGTTATAAATTGATTTGCATTTTAATGAGGGAAATAAGTATTTGACCCCTCTGCAAAACATGACTTACTACTTGGTGGCAAAACCCTTGTTGGCAATCACAGAGGTCAGACGTTTCTTGTAGTTGGCCACCAGGTTTGCACACAGCTCAGGAGGGATTTTGTCCCACTCCTCTTTGCAGATCTTCTCCAAGTCATTAAGGTTTCGAGCCTGACGTTTGGCAACTCAAACATTCAGCTCCCTCCACATATTTTCTATTGGATTAAGGTCTGGAGACCAGCTAGGCCACTCCAGGACCTTAATGTGCTTCTTCTTGAGCCACTCCTTTGTTGCCTTGGCCGTGTGTTTTGGGTCATTGTCATGCTGGAATACCCATCCACGACCCATTTTCAATGCCCTGGCTGAGGGAAGGAGGTTCTCACCCAAGATTTGACTGTACATGGCCCCGTCCATCGTCCCTTTGATGCGGTGAAGTTGTCCTGTCCCCTTAGCAGAGAAACACCCCCAAAGCATAATGTTTCAACCTCCATGTTTGACAGTGGGGATGGTGTTCTTGGGGTCATAGGCAGCATTCCTCCTCCTCCAAACACGGCGAGTTGAGTTGATGCCAAAGAGCTCCATTTTGGTCTCATCTGACCACAACACTTTCACCCAGTTCTCCTCTGAATCATTCAGATGTTGATTGGCAAACTTCAGATGGCCCTGTATATGTGCTTTCTTGAGCAGGGGGACCTTGCGGGCGCTGCAGGATTTCAGTCCTTCACGGTGTAGTGTGTTACCAATTGTTTTCTTGGTGACTATGGTCCCAGCTGCCTTGAGATCATTGACAAGATCCTCCCGTGTAGTTCTGGGCTGATTCCTCACCATTCTCATGATCATTGCAACTCCACGAGGTGAGATCTTGCATGGAGCCCCAGGCCGAGGGAGATTGACAGTTATTTTGTGTTTCTTCCATTTGCGAATAATCGCACCAACTGTTGTCACCTTCTCACCAAGCTGCTTGGCAATGGTCTTGTAGCCCATTCCAGCCTTGTGTAGGTCTACAATCTTGTCCCTGACATCCTTGGAGAGCTCATTGGTCTTGGCCATGGTGGAGAGTTTGGAATCTGATTGATTGATTGCTTTTGTGGACAGGTGTCTTTTATAAATGTAACAAGCTGAGATTAGGAGCACTCCCTTTAAGAGTGTGCCCCTAATCTCAGCTCGTTACCTGTATAAAAGACACCTGGGAGCCAGAAATCTTTCTGATTGAGAGGGGGTCAAATACTTATTTCCCTCATTAAAATGCAAATCAATTTATAACATTTTTGACATGCATTTTTCTGGATTTTTTTGTTGTTATTCTGTCTCTCACTGTTCAAATAAACCTACCATTAAATTTATAGACTGATCATTTCTTTGTCAGTGGGCAAACGTACAAAATCAGCAGGGGATCAAATACTTGTTTCCCTCACGGTACGAAGCATGTAGAGGTCTGTAATTTTTATCATAGGTACACTTCAACTGTGAGAGACGGAATCTAAAACAAAAATCCAGAAAATCACATTGTATGATTTTTAAGTAATTAATTAGCATTTTATTGCATGACATAAGTATTTGATCACCTACCAACCAGTAAGAATTCCGGCTCTCACAGACCTGTTAGTTTTTCTTTAAGAAGCCCTCCTGTTCTCCACTCATTACCTGTATTAACTGCACCTGTTTGAACTCGTTACCTGTATAAAAGACACCTGTCCACACACTCAATCAAACAGACTCCAACCTCTCCACAATGGCCAAGACCAGAGAGCTGTGTAAGGACATCAGGGTTAAAATTGTAGACCTGCACAAGGCTGGGATGGGCTACAGGACAATAGGCAAGCAGCTTGGTGAGAAGGCAACAACTGTTGGCGCAATTATTAGAAAATGGAAGAAGTTCAAGATGACAGTCAATCACCCTCGGTCTGGGGCTCCATGCAAGATCTCACCTCATGGGGCATCAATGATCATGAGGAAGGTGAGAGATCAGCCCAGAACTACATGGCAGGACCTTGTCAATGACCTGAAGAGAGCTGGGACCACAGTCTCAAAGAAAACCATTAGTAACACACTACGCCGTCATGGATTAAAATCCTGCAGCGCACGCAAGGTCCCCCTGCTCAAGCCAGCGCATGTCCCGTCTGAAGTTTGCCAATGACCATCTGGATGATCAAGAGGAGGAATGGAAGAAGGTCATAGTAGTTTTTTGGTCTAAACTCCACTTGCCGTGTTTGGAGGGAGAAGAAGGATGAGTACAACCGCAAGAACACCATCCCAACAGTGAAGCATGGAGGTGGAAACATCATTCTTTGGGGATGCTTTTCTGCAAAGGGGACAGGACGACTGCACCGTATTGAGGGGAGGATGAATGGGGCCATGTATCGCGAGATTTGGCCAACAACCTCCTTCCCTCAGTAAGAGCATTGAAGATGGGTCGTGGCTGGGTCTTCCAGCATGACAACGACCCGAAACACACAGCCAGGGCAACTAAGGAGTTGCATATATACATATATATATATATATATATACAGTGGGGGAAAAAAGTATTTTGTCAGCCACCAATTGTGCATGTTCGCCCACTTAAAAAGATGAGAGTGGCCTGTAATTTCCATCATAGGTACACGTCAACTATGACAGACAAATTGAGAAAAAAAAATCCAGAAAATCACATTGTAGGATTTTTAATGAATTTATTTGCAAATTATGGAGGAAAATAAGTATTTGGTCACCTACAAACAAGCAAGATTTCTAGCTCTCACAGACCTGTAACTTCTTCTTTAAGAGGCTCCTCTGTCCTCCACTCATTACCTGTAATAATGGCACCTGTTTGAACTTGTTATCAGTATAAAAGACACCTGTCCACAACCTCAAACAGTCACACTCCAAACTCCAGTATGGCCAAGACCAAAGAGCTGTCAAAGGACACCAGAAACAAAATTGTAGACCTGCACTAGGCTTGGAAGACTGAATCTGCAATAGGTAAGCAGCTTGGCTGAGGGAAGGAGGTTCTCACCCAAGATTTGACGGTACATGTCCTTTGTTTCAGATACTTTTTGCCGCCCAAAAACTTCAACATCCAACAATGAACACTGGGACAACATATTTCAACATCCGAATGATGAGAAATGGAATATGGAAAATGAACGTCTATTTTGACAAATTTACCCTCTAAATACACCTCTGCTGTCTTCAACCAGGATCTCAACGATCACTGCCTTATTGCCTGCGTCCGTAATGGGTCCGCGGTCAAACGACCACCCCTCATCACTGTCAAACACTCCCTAAAACACTTTAGCGAGCAGGACTTTCTAATTACCTGGCCCGGGTATCCTGGATGGATATTGACCTCATTCCGTCAGTAGAGGATGCCTGGTTGTTCTTTAAAAGTGCTTTCCTCTCAATCCTAAATAAGCATGCCCCATTCAAAAAATTCAGATCTAAGAACAGATATAGCCCCTGGTTCTCCTCAGACTTGACTGCCCTTGACCAGTACAAAAACATCCTGTGGCGTACTGCATTAGCATCGAACAGCCCCCGCGATATGCAACTTTTCAGGGAAGTCAGGAACCAATATACACAATCAGTTAGGAAAGCAAAGGCTAGCTTTTTCAAACAGAAATATGCATCCTGTAGCACTAACTCCAAGAAGTTTTGGGACACTGTAAAGTCCATGGAAAATAAGAGCACCTCCTCCCAACTGTCCACTGCACTGAGGCTAGGAAACACTGTCACCACCGATAAATCTACAATAATCGAGAATTTCAACAAGCATTTTGCTACGGCTGACAATCTGGACCCTTTCTTTCTAAAATTAGCCGCCAAAATTGTCGCAACCCCTATTTCTAGCCTGTTCAACCTCTCTTTCGTAAAGTCTGAGATTCACAAAGATTGGAAAGATGCTGCGGTCATCCCCCTCTTCAAAGGGGGTGACACTCTAGATTCAAACTGTTACAGACCTATATCCATCCTGCCCTGCCTTTCGAAAGTAATTGAAAGCCAAGTTAACAAACACATCACCGACCATTTCGAATCCCACCGTACCTTCTCCGCTATGCAATCCGGTTTCCGAGCTGGTCATGGGTGCACCTCAGCCACGCTCAAGGTCCTAAACGATATTATAACCGCGATCGATAAAAGACAGTACTGCGCAGCCGTCTTCATTGACCTGGCCAAGGCTTTCGACTCTGTCAACCACTGCATTCTTATTGGCAGACTAAATAGCCTTGGTTTCTCTAATGACTGCCTAGCCTGGTTCACCAACTACTTCTCAGATAGAGTTCAATGTGTCAAATCGGAGGGCCTGTTGTCTGGAAATCGGAGTGCCATCCGTTTTGTCACCAAAACCCCATATACTACCCACCATTGTGACCTGTACGCTCTTGTTGGCTAGACATTATTAGATGCGAGGTTCGAGTCCTCAGCGATAAACGTCTTTGGTAGACGAACGTAGAAAGATGCAAGGTTCGAGTCCTCAGCGATAAACGTCTTTGGTAGACGAACGTAGAAAGATGCAAGGTTCAGGTCCTCAGCAATAACGTCTTGGTAGACGAACGTAGAAAGGTGCGAGGTTCAAGTCCTCAGCGAGGTTAGGGATAAAGGTTCAAATCCCTGGTGGAAGGTTACAATTAAAATAAGCTGTCATTCTTTACAGGAGTAAGAGCAATATAGAGGAGAAGTACAAATTAAGGAGGGTCAACCTTCTGAGAGGTAGAGTGCTGTAGTAACAAGAGAATAAGGCGTGTGAAGTTGTTCCAAACAGGAAGGAGAGAGAGAAAGCAATAAGTCATACGACAGAAAGAACCAGAGCAGAGATAAGTAAACCTATTGTATTATAGCACGAAAAGTCTAAATAAGCAAACAACATTTTAATAACATCAGGGTGGAGATTTGATGCAAGTGTTTAATTTACTAACATTGCATGAACTAATAATACAAAACATTGTGGAACCATATCTTAGTGATAGGTCAGCATGTACAGATAATGAATATCCTCAATAGAGTAGTTAAAAGGGGTAAATTACAAATAGCACAAAAATATATAATTGACAATATCGCCGTAAGCATCACAAAATGGGATTTAGAATATATGAAAGAGGCGTATAAAGCATGTGAGTATTCTTTGATGTGAGTACCTAGAAGTTTCAAACATTCTATATGGAGTTGTGACGATGTAGAAATAGTAATGAGAAAATTAGAGTGCCATGTCTGTATTGAACTTGCTCACCCAAAACGTAGACATACGTTGTGGGTGGGGAAGTAATTAATATAGGTTTTCTAAGTTTTTACTGTTGTTGGATCATGTGATAGAGATGAGGTTTACAGTCCCCTGTAGCTCAGTTGGTAGAGCATGGCGCTTGCAACGCCAGGGTTGTGGGTTCGTTTCCCACGGGGGGCCAGTATGAAAATGAAAATGTATGCACTCACTAACTGTAAGTCGCTCTGGATAAGAACTAAATGACTAAAATGTAAATGTTTAAGGAATAAACTGACCATAAGTAATGTGGTTATAGACGTAATGTATAATATAGCACAAAGCTAATATAGGGTTTCCATTGAACTAATTATCAGGGTAGAGCTAACAAAGTGATGGAACTTCATTGTGTATCAGAGGGTAAGATGACAAATCATTGTAATTTAGCTATTTGTGAAATGCATTTGTCATTTCAATGGCATAGAGTAAAATTTGTATCTATGAGTGTAATTCAACTGATGGTATGTGTTGCTTGAAAGGATACTACAGAGTATTTGGTTTGGTGATGTTGAATGGAAGATTTGTAGCGTGTTTTGGTTCAAATAGAAAGACTCACTTATTTAACAAGTATAGAGAGACGATTGTGTGGTAGTTATTTCTTTTTGGGCGTTGACTAAGGGTTTGCTAGATTAAACGATTGAGAATGGTGGCGTAATGTCTATAAATAAATTGGATATTGATAATATGGATATTAATTCAATCTATGATGGTAAAAATACAGCAAATGTTTGGTGTTCCTTCTAGCCTACTTAGAAATGATATTTACCTAGATCTGATGTATTCTGATAATGGAGGAGTGTTGGTTTCAGATGAGCTGCATCTATAATCTTAGTTGATTACAGGGGAAATAGAATGTAGTTTAGGACGCACAGAGAAGCGAATGTCTTATATTCATGGAAAGTGAAGCAAGGGAATTTAGAGAATAATAGGAATATTAAACAAACACGAGGGATAATGTAGCTTTGTTAGAAGTATTATGGACATACTATCGTAATAGATCAACTGAACTAAACATGACGTTACTACAGCAATTTAGGATTGTTAATGTTATTAACTCAGTTTTTAAACCCTAAAATAGAGGTAAACGCGGCTTGAGTATGGATGTTATTTGGTATACTCGTAAGAAGGGGTTTCCATATTTTGTCTGCGGGTGTTAGCAACTGGGTCTCGCTGAACGTGAAAGAGCTTTAAGTGTAATAATGGGTTAAATGAGGTGTAAACAGATCACTAGTTGAAAAAAAAAAAAGAGGATGTCAAAAGGCTGGTGAATGTTATCGGTGTGAAATGGCTAGCTAGTTAGCGATGAGAGCTAGTGGGGTTTCATTTGGTGATGTAACTTGCTCTGTGAACTGGAAGTAGTTGCTTTGCAAGGATCGCAGATTTTGTGGAGCGACGGGTAATGGTGTTTCGATGGTAAATGATGTCGATATGTGTAGAGGGTTCCTGGTTCGAGCCCAGGTAGGGACAGAAAGCAAATCTTTTGCATTGATGCTATTGACCTAGATTACTAGATGAATTGATAACATTACGTGAAAGGAATTGTCTTACCAGCACATAGCGAATAGTATAACATAGTAATTAAAGTTGCATATCGGTGAATAGATGTTTTATTTGTTTTGACTATAACTTTACAATAATTTGTCATCTGTTGAGGTAACGTTATATGGAAAGTTAGCGATAGAGAATAATAGATATTGTAGAGGGTTTACAAAGTAAGTAAGTTAATTGGGTGATGAGACATGTTGAATTGATGTTGAATTGGATTGTTTAATAAGACTGGTATTAAAATAATTATTTATATTTAAGTGAATGAAAATATGTTATTAGGTAGTATTGCTTTGTGGAGACAATTTACTAATGACACGATTTCGTAAGAGGGTGAAAGGAAGTAGTGATAAGTGGGCTATATTGACATACAGTTGAAGTCGGAAGTTTACATACACCTTAGCCAAATACATTTAAACTCAGTTTTTCACAACTCCTGACATTTAATCCTAGTAAAGATTCCCTGTCTTAGGTCAGTTAGGATCACCACTTTATTTTAAGAATGTGAAATGTCAGAATAATAGTAGAGAGAATTATTTATATCAGCTTTTGTTTTTTTCATCACATTCCCAGTGGGTCAGAAGTTTACATACACTCAATTAGTATTTGGTAGCATTGCCTTTAAATTGTTTAACTCGGGTCAAACGTTTCGGGTAGCCTTCCACAAGCTTCCCACAATAAGTTGGGTGAATTTTGGCCCATTCCTCCTGACAGAGCTGGTTTAACTGAGTCAGGTTTGTAGGCCTCCTTGCTCTCACACGCTTTTTCAGTTCTGCCCACAAATGTTCTATAGGATTGAGGTCAGGGCATTGTAATGGCCACTCCAATACCTTGACTTTGTTGTTCTTAAGCCATTTTGCCACAACTTTGCAAGTATGCTTGGGGTCATTGTCCATTTGGAAGACCCATTTGCGAACAAGCTTTAACTTCCTGACTGATGTCTTGAGATGTTGCTTCAATATATCCACATAATTTTCCTTCCTCATGATGCCATCTATTTTGTGAAGTGCACCAGTCCCTCCTGCAGCAAAGCACCCCCACAGCATGATGCTGCCACCCCCGTGCTTCACGGTTGGGATGGTGTTCTTCAGCTTGCAAGCTACCACCTTTTTCCTCCAATCATAACGATGGTCATTATGGCCAAACAGCTCTATTTTTGTTTCCTCAGACCAGAGGACATTTCTCCAAAAAGTACGATCTTTGTCCCCATGTGCAGTTGCAAACCGTAGTCTGGCTTTTTTTATGGCGGTTTTGGAGCAGTGGCTTCTTCCTTGCTGAGCGGCCTTTCAGGTTATATCGATATAGGACTCGTTTTACTGTGGATATAGATACTTTTGTACCTTTTTCCTCCAGCATCTTCACAAGGTCCTTTGCTGTTGTTCTGGAATTGATTTGCACTTTTCGCACCAAAGTACGTTCATTTCTAGGAGACAGAACGCGTCTCCTTCCTGAGCAGTATGACGGCTGCGTGTTCCCATGGTGTTTATACTTGTGTACTCTTGTGCATACAGATGAACGTGGTACCTTCAGGTGTTTGGAAATTGCTACGAAGGATGAACCAGACTTGTGGAGGTCTACAATGTTTTTTCTGAGGTCTTGGCTGATTTCTTTTGATTTTCCCATGATGTCAAGCAAAGATGCACTGAGTTTGAAGGTAGGCCTTGAAATACATCCACAGGTACACCTCCAATTGACTCAAATTATGTCAAATAGCCTATCAGAAGCTTCTAAAGCCATGAAATCATTTTCTGGAATTTTCCAAGCTGTTTAAAGGCACAGTCAACTTAGTGTATGTAAACTTCCGACCCACTGGAATTGTGATACAGTGAATTATAAGTGAAATAATCTGTCTGTTAACAATTGTTGGAAAAATTACTTGTGTCATGTACAAAGTAGATGTCCTAACCGACTTGCCAAAACTATAGTTTGTTAACAAGAAATTTGTGGAGTGGTTGAAAAAACGAGTTTTAATGACTCCAACCTAAGAGTATGTAAACTTCTGACTTCAACTGTATGTAGGACGCATTGGGATGATATGAAGAACATGTCTAGATAGTTGAATATGGAAAGTTATTTTATAATTGGTAATTATTATTATTGCATTATATAGTTTGTTTAAACAACATTGAGTTATGCAGACAGTTCATTAATTCTAAAAATGATAATCTGTTTAGGATGATGGATTAAATAAACATTTTTTGTAAGTTATTAAGTTATTAAACAATAGTTTTATATTTTAAAACATCCATTTAACAGGCTGCGATGATTAAATTACTAGAAAGGGGTTATAGGTTTATATTAGAAGGTGTAGTGAACTTAATGAAACGTGGTATTATCTAGTGTCTTGTGAGTGGAAGTTTTTTTTCCAGGATTGATGGAAGTCTCCTATAGCATTATGTTAAGGGGAGAGTAGGAGACAACGTATCAAACAATTTTTAAATAGATGCCTGGGATAAAATATCACGTCTTACTTACACGGAGTACGTGATTGTATTGGCTAATGAATGAAATATGATATTTACAGGGGTGACAGGAACAATAGAAGGGGAAACAGATTTTCCTATGTTGTTGATCAAGTAAACAATAATGGATCATTTGATATGGGATCACATGGAGCAGATTTAGGGGTTCAATAATCATTGTGAGATTTAAAGAGGATATGATCTGAAGGGTAATCAATTAAACATAATCATTGTATACTCAAGGAATTTTGAGTGGTTTTCATCTTTTGAGAGATTTTATATAATATTTTTATGGAGTAGATATGAGGAATTAGATTGATACAAACAATTATTGATGAGGTAGGACTGTGTATATCTGTATCATGTTTTGTGTGTACTTACTATT
Source organism: Coregonus lavaretus (assembly GCF_964263955.1). NCBI lineage: Eukaryota > Metazoa > Chordata > Actinopteri > Salmoniformes > Salmonidae > Coregonus > Coregonus lavaretus. The sequence continues at coordinate 41,608,431 of NC_139996.1, read as the reverse complement.
TTTGGATTATTGATTGTAATTGAATGTTATACAAAATGTATAATTTCTCTTCCAGGAGAAAGGGGATTTGCTTATCTCATTGGAATGTTGCCCAGGGCTAGGGGGAGCAGTTTAGTGAAGTTAGGCAGTATTAGGTCGTAAAAGGGAGCTAACAAATTAAGTGAGGCCTGGCTATTTTTGTTTGTTGTTTTCAATTGGGTTTTTCAAACAAAACACAACACACCTAGTATGATGTTTATAAAGGGTTGTTATTTTGATTTTAGGGGGTTTTCAACAGGTAAAAGGTGATAAGTCTTAAAGGAGCACACACAGTGAATTTTATGGAGTTTCTTTCTTTTTTGACTGAGTTTTGGGTATACATGATTTATTATGAGAAGAAATGTCATGAGGACTTAATGTACACTTGGGATACACAACATTTATGAAATGTTTTGAATGTTGGTAATGTTTAGTATACTATTGGATGGAACAATTCGTTGAATCATTTCAATGACCTCTGAACTCTGTACTGACTTTCTAGTGTGATTTGATCATCCACACTGGAAATCCTAGAAACAAGGGCTGAGGATTTTAAGATAGTTCATTTTACCGAGTTGAGGGTAATTTATAATACTGAAAAGTGTGAAGAAGTTTATAATTTGGTAATAATATATGTGATTCAAAGCCATAAAATAACAAAAGAGAGAGAGCGCTTTCCCTGAATGAGGGATACCTGTTGCTAGTCAATTGTACTAATCTTGGATTACTTTACGGGATAGAAGTAAATTGAGGTATTATCAAATGTTGTCATTTTAATTTAGGCAATGTTGGTGTTTTGTTTTTGAAAGCATGAATCACGTTGTGACTCATGTGTTCATAAAAGGGGGTAGTAATGGTAAGAGGATTTATTGGCACATTTGCATATTGTATTAAGAATATGAGCAGTAGTAAGTAATGTGTTATGGGTTAGATTAAATGTTTTAGGGGAAAATGTATTTGTGGTATAAGGCAGAATTTAGAGGAGGCCTTTCTATGACATGAGTGGACTGCAACAAGCTGCAAGAATGTGCACTTCCTAATCTAAAAGGCTTATCAGGACTGATAAGAAGACAGGATGAAGTAGCATGCTGTGTCTCACCTAAACAATGTTCTGAAGATTTTTTTCAAAAGGTGAAGGCTTCTCTGCCAGACCTGACAGGAGAATCTGGACATTTTCTGCGACTTGGAGACTATGTGGTGGTAAAGGATTAAAGAAGTCAGAGATGGACAAAACCCAAGTGGGATGGTTAGTAATAGGTGTTGCTGGCTACCTTGATGGAGGGGCAAGTAGCAGAGAGAGATTCCTAGATCTATATGTACCACTGTAGGACTTTTCTAACGCAGAGGAGGAAGATGGCACCGCTGCGGCGGTGCATTGTTTTGTTTTTTCTGTGTGTTTTTGCAGCAGGGACTATTGGTACGCTGATAGAAGGACACACTCCACAGAGAGATGGTGATAAATGGAGAAGGACTCTGCATGATCATAGAACTAGTGAAGGAAGAAGGTTCATGCATCGTCACACAGTCTACACCAACGGGGGTATGGATAGAGGGGAGATTGACCAGGTATCATGTCAACCACTGCAACAGATTGCTACGAGGAAACTGACGATCTAGAGATGAGGGAGATGAGGCTGCTGTTGATGACAATTATCAGTTGATGGAAGACGATGTCAGAGGAATGATACTGATGAGCTGTGGGTTATGGCTGATTACCTCAGTGGAGGCACGGAGCTATAGACCTCCATGAATTTCAAGATCTTCCAGATTTTCAGGAATCAACTGACTGTCATTCCATTCGGTTATATGTATTTAAAGGGTTTATCTAATAGAAATTGGGAAGTATATTAGAAATTGGCATTAAGAATAATTGTTAAAACATAATAATTTGTCATATGGTGAATGATTGTATGGATTGTATGGATTAGAAATGTAATCAATTAAAATGTTTGTCTTCTAGTGAGATAAATACAGATGGTGTCTTGATGCATGGCAGGGATAATTTGGACTAGCATGGTGTGAACCTAAATAAATAAAAGTAACAAATTATGAACCGGCTGAAGATGAATATCAGAGGCGTTGAAGATGTTTTTGTAAAATACCACGTCTACATGCAACTGGTCTACAACAACCAATCGAAGATATCAAGGGATTTTCTCATGTTTTTATCTTGAAGGAGTGGGAAAGGAGTCTACCATTGTGTGAGAATGGAGAAAGATCTGTTCAAATGCAACATTTTTAATGATGTGGGCATAATGGTTGGCAAATGGACAAGACAATGAGGTTGAGGAGTTGGTGGTGAATCGAATAAGACATTGTAGTGGTGACATTGTCATGGGCAAGTCATTTTGAAATGTGAAGAGGTCTGAAGAACATAATGAAGAGACGCCAGAAGATTTAAGTGCCGGGAGAAATAAAGGGGTTGCTTAGCTGTGTTGATAATAAAATTTGGTTTATCTAAATTTGATAATTTGGGTAGTAGGTATAGACACTGCTAAATTAATAGTATTAAGAGTGCATTGAGATAATGATCTGTAGTTATTATCAGGATGAGGAAAGTCATAATAGAATTATGGATGTTTATATGTTAATATAAGTGTACATTATGACAGTTGTAATGGGTGATAAAGTTGAGGGTTTTAATTTTCACTGATAAGGATAAAGTGAATCAATTGTCATTTTAAATTTGGTTGAGTTAAGTAATTTGGTTGGTTATAATTTATAACATGAATGAGTGATTTAAGTGACTCATTAGTATGTATTAGTATAATTATTTTCAAAATGAAGGATATTGATTGTTCAATTGAGAAATGTTTTATATAGATGATGGGTTAAAAACAGTAATACATTATGGTAATGTCTTAGGATACGTTTATATGAATTATTTTGAGTAGACATTGTTGAATCATACTGTTTCAAACATGGAAGTTAATGTAAGGATTGTGAATGAAATCATGAATATGTTGATTAATTGGGTTAATGTATTAGCATATTAGTCATTATATACATTTGAAGTATTGGTTGATATTGATATGGATGTTTAGAGTGGTAAATATCTATGTTACTAGGAAAGTACTTAATTGGTTCCTATCATGGGGTTATGATACAGTGGGGAAAAAAACTATTTAGTCAGCCACCAATTGTGCAAGTTCTCCCACTTAAAAAGATGAGAGAGGCCTGTAATTTTCATCATAGGTACACGTCAACTATGACAGACAAAATGAGATTTTTTTTTCAAGAAAATCACATTGTAGGATTTTTTATGAATTTATTTGCAAATTATGGTGGAAAATAAGTATTTGGTCAATAACAAAAGTTTCTCAATACTTTGTTATATACCCCTTGTTGGCAATGACACAGGTCAAACGTTTTCTGTAAGTCTTCACAAGGTTTTCACACACTGTTGCTGGTATTTTGGCCCATTCCTCCGTGCAGATCTCCTCTAGAGCAGTGATGTTTTGGGGCTGTCGCTGGGCAACACGGACTTTCAACTCCCTCCAAATATTTTCTATGGGGTTGAGATCTGGAGACTGGCTAGGCCACTCCAGGACCTTGAAATGCTTCTTACGAAGCCACTCCTTCGTTGCCCGGGAGGTGTGTTTGGGATCATTGTCATGCTAAAAGACCCAGCCACGTTTCATCTTCAATGCCCTTGCTGATGGAAGGAGGTTTTCACTCAAAATCTCACGATACATGGCCCCATTCATTCTTTCCTTTACACGGATCAGTCGTCCTGGTCCCTTTGCAGAAAAACAGCCCCAAAGCATGAGGTTTCCACCCCCATGCTTCACAGTAGGTATGGTGTTCTTTGGATGCAACTCAGCATTCTTTGTCCTCCAAACACGATGAGTTGAGTTTTTACCAAAAAGTTATATTTTGGTTTCATCTGACCATATGACATTCTCCCAATCCTCTTCTGGATCATCCAAATGCACTCTAGCAAACTTCAGACGGGCCTGGACATGTACTGGCTTAAGCAGGGGGACACGTCTGGCAATGCAGGATTTGAGTCCCTGGCGGAGTAGTGTGTTACTGATGGTAGGCTTTGTTACTTTGGTCCCAGCTCTCTGCAGGTCATTCACTAGGTCCCCCCGTGTGGTTCTGGGATTTTTGCTCACCGTTCTTGTGATCATTTTGACCCCACGGGGTGAGATCTTGCGTGGAGCCCCAGATCGAGGGAGATTATCAGTGGTCTTGTATGTCTTCCATTTCCTAATAATTGCTCCCACAGTTGATTTCTTCAAACCAAGCTGCTTACCTATTGCAGATTCAGTCTTCCCAGCCTGGTGCAGGTCTACAATTTTGTTTCTGGTGTCCTTTGACAGCTCTTTGGTCTTGACCATAGTGGAGTTTGGAGTGTGACTGTTTGAGGTTGTGGACAGGTGTCTTTTATACTGATAACAAGTTCAAACAGGTGCCATTAATACAGGTAATGAGTGGAAGACAGAGGAGCCTCTTATAGAAGAAGTTACAGGTCTATGAGAGCCAGAAATCTTGCTTGTTTGTAGGTGACCAAATACTTATTTTCCACCATAATTTGCAAATAAATTCATTAAAAATCCTACAATGTGATTTTCTGGATTTTTTTTTCTCAATTTGTCTGTCATAGTTGACGTGTACCTATGATGAAAATGACAGGCCTCTCTCATCTTTTTAAGTGGGAGAACTTGCACAATTGGTGGCTGACTAAATACTTTTTTTCCCCACTGTATTTTCATATGATCTGATTTTGGTTGAATTTTTAAAGCATGAATAGTTTAGGGATGTAATGATTTAACAGGGAGTGAAAATAGAGTGTTATAATGTGTATGTCATATCAGGAATGATAGGAGAACAAAGTCGGAGTTGAACATTGTATATTTTAACAATCTTGGATTTTTAAGCAATTGGGTCTGAGATGTTACTCATTAGACTATGTAAGTGATAATCACACAGCATTGGATGCTATAATAGTAGATAAAGAGGGAATGTATGTGATTATATGGGGGATACATGTTGGCCATTAAGATTAGGAAGGTATTGGGGATTTAAATAAAGCTATGGGAAATATTAGAGACATATAGGAAGGTATTAGGAGTATGAATAGAGATGTATCAGTCAATATAAATGCAAGGAGAGAAAGGATAAATTATGAATCTATATGTTATTCAAGGTTAGAGTACATTGATAATGTTGATTGAGGAATGAGGAATGTTAAGTTGGAAATGTATAAGATGAAATTAGAGGTTTACAGGATTGAAGATGTGGAAAGAAGACTATCTCAGTAGATCAGTTAGCGCTCCATGTGACCAGTGACAAGCTTGGGGTTCATCTGTATGAAGATGGATGAAGAAGATTGAAGTTCTTTTATTTTGATATATTCATTTGAATATATTGTAATATCCATGTAACTTAGTAATGGTCATGTATCTTTGTATTTGTGGGGATGATGTCATTATGGTTACAATTCATTTATATGGATGTTTTTCTTGGTAGCATGTCTAAGATGATGGTTCAGTTATCTAGCATAGTTAAGAATCGAATCATATATGTATAATACTGATTGGAGAACATTTGATTTTATGTGAATTTTATGTGAAGTGTTGGGGGTTAAGTAATGTTATATTTAATGAATTGTTACTTACCATAGACATAAAAAAAGATGGATTGATATGATGAGGATATGGGGCCATTTCATATGAATGTGTAACTAGTTTAAAGTTAGTAGAGAGAAGTGGTTCTGGGTGACTCTAAGTCTGGGGTAGTAAATTCCAATCTGTCCAAGGAAGATAGTGGGGTTTATATTAGAATGATGTACGGAGGAAACGTCCTGCTTGGGGGTAAGAGGTCATGACATAGAAGGGGTAGTGCTCATTGACGATGGCCAGATGTGGTTGAGGAAATGTGTAACCAAGAGTATAAAAGATGTGAGATTTGTGGATGTGGGCAGTTCACCTGACAAGGGGGCAAGGCTATGTCTGTTTGTTAGATGAACCCACAGGCTCGTAATCAAATAAATACTTGGTAAAATCACCACAGAATGTCTAAGTAAATTCTTGCATATTGAACTTCTCAATACAAGAAACTCATCATAACACAATTCAACGGCTAGGACACAAGACGTATGTGGCAGGGTCTACAGACAATCACGGACTACAAAAGGAAAACCAGCCACGTCGCCGACACCGACGTCTCGCTTCCAGACAAGCTAAACACCTTCTTCGCCCGCTTTGAGGATAACACAGTGCCATCGACGAGGCTCACTACCAAGGACTGTGGCCTCTCCTTCTCTGTGGCCGACGTGAGTAAGACATTTAAGCTTGTTAACCCCCGCAAGGCTGCCGGCCCAGACGGCATCCCTAGCCGCGTCCTCAGAGCATGCGCAGACAAGCTGGCTTGTGTGTTTACGGACATATTCAATCTCTCCCTTTCCCAGTGTGCTGTTTACACATGCTTCAAGATGGCCACCATTGTTCCTGTACCCAAGAAAGCAAAGGTAACTGAACTAAATACTATCGCCCTGTAGCACTCACTTCTGTCATCATGAAGTGCTTTGAGAGACTAGTCAAGGATCATATCACCTCTACCTTACCTGTCACCCTAGACCCACTTCAATTTGCTTACCGCACCAATAGATCCACAGACGAGGCAATCGCCATCACACTGCCCTATCCCATCTGGACAAGATGAATACCTATGTAAGAATGCTGTTCATTGACTATAGCTCAGCATTCAACACCATAGTACCCTCCAAGCTCATCATTAAGCTTGAGGCCCTGGGTCTGAACCCCGCCCTGTGCAACTGGGTCCTGGACTTCCTGACGGGCCGCCCCCAGGTGGTGAAGGTAGGAAACAACATCTCCACTTCGCTGATCCTCAACACTGGGGCCCCACAAGGGTGCGTGCTCAGCCCCCTCCTGTACTCCCTGTTCACCCATGACTGCGTGGCCAAGCACGCGTCCAACTCAATCATCAAGTTTGCAAACGACACAACAGTAGTAGGCTTGATTACCAACAATGACGAGACCGCCTACAGGGAGGAGGGGAGGGCTCTGGGAGTGTGGTGCCAGGAAAATAACCTCTCACTCAACTTCAACAAAACAAAGGAGATGATCGTGGACTTCAGGAAACAGCAGAGGGTGCCCCCCTATCCACATCGACGGGACCTCAGTGGAGAAGAAGGAAAGCTTCAAGTTTCTTGGCGTACACATCACTGACAAACTGAAATGGTCCACCCATGCAGACAGTGTGGTGAAGAAGGCGCAACAGAGCCTCTTCAACCTCAGGAGGCTGAAGAAATTTGGCTTGGCACCTAAAACCCTCACAAACTTTTACAAATGCACAATTCAGAGCATCCTGTCGGGCTGTATCCCCTCCTGGTACGGCAACTGCACCGCCCGCAACCGCAGGGCTCTCCAGAGGGTGGTGCGGTCTGCCGAACGCATTACCGGGGGAAAACTACCCGCCCTCCAAGACACCTACACACCCGATGTCACAGGAAGGCCAAAAAGATAATCAAGGACATCAACCACCTGAGCCACTGCCTGTTCACCCCGCTATCATCCAGAAGGCGAGGTTAGTACAGTGCATCAAAGATGGGACAGAGAGAGTGAAAAACAGCTTCTATCTCAAGGCCATCAAACTGTTAAATAGCCATCACTAGCACATTAGAGGCTGCTGCTGCCTATTGAAATCACTGGCCACTTTAAGAAATGGAACACTAGTCACTTTAATAATGTTTACATATCTTGACCTACTCATCTCATATGTATATACTGTATTCTATTCTATAATATTATACTGTATCGTAGTCCATACCGCTCTGTCATTGCTTGTCTATATATGTATATATTCTTAAATTCCATTCCTTACTAGATTTGTGTGTATTGGGTATATGTTGTGAAATTGTTAGATATTACTTGTTAGATATTACTGCACTGTCGGAGCTAGAAGCACAAGCATTTCGCTACACCCACAATAACATCTGCTAAACACGTGTATGTGACAAATACAATTTGATTTGATTTGACATATTATTGATTTCAAAATTTTTCATTTTCAACAAAAATGCACTGGATTGGTTGGAAAGTGAAACTAAACTTCCATACCATGCACAATTTTGACATAGTGGAAGGTACATACTGAATTTCTACTGTTTTTCATACTAAGATATACCAAGATATGTGTTGCTTTTGCACATACTGCATTGGTTTTGCAAGAGTCGTGTGTTCATTGGTTTTGCAATATGTTGCCATTGATTAAAAGAGTAAGAACAGCATGCAATGTCCAACCCAAAATATAAGCTTGTTTGTAAACAATATAATTGTAAAAAAAAAAAAAAAATGTTGGTTGCACAAATAATGATTACTAAATGTTACATGAAATGTTAATATCAAAACCTAATGGAAACCCTTTTGTTAATATGTATTGTATCAAAATGTGAAGTATGAGTAGGTATGATGATTTGAGTCATCCTTCTTCAGTAGTGGAATAGAAAGACAACTATCACTTGAATATTGTAAAGAAATAATGTGTGTAAATACTGGAGTGATGTATGAATGTTAATTAAAAATTTCATAGACCAGTTTTTTTATACTGTGTCCATGTGTATAGGCTGCAAGTACATTGAAATTAAGTTGTTTTGAAGTCATTGAAACAACAACATGAAAAATTCTTTTTTTTTCAACTTTAAACCGAAACCGAACGTAGAAAGACGTCTTTGTATAGTTGTCTTATCATCCACCTGAAAAATACAGATTTTCTACTTTCACATTCAACCAAAACCGAACATAGATTGGATGTGGGGCATAGTCGTGTTTTCAACATTTTGCTCGGTGTGTTTCTTGTGTTTGGTCCAGACTGTGTTCTCACCTGCAGGGAACCGCACCATTGTAGGAATGGAATGGGACCGACACCACCCCTTTTGAGCGAGCCACAATGCGTTTTTTTGTGCGCTCCCGAGTGTGGATACAGTGTTCACACCAGTCCAAACATACCGACCTAAGGGGGGAAATGCGCCAGAGTTAGGAAAAACCGCTCCAAACCAATTTGGTGCGAAAGACCCCTAATTTTCTGGTTAGGTAATTCTACTGCAGTTGACACATTAGGCTACTGGTTCCACAGTCCCTACTGCAATTGGAAGTTCTATTCCCATGCACAAATGGGACAACTTTGACATGTCTGAGAAGGGCATGTGGGAGAGTCTGTCAAATAGAATGAACTTTAAATGCTTTGTCAGACAGAAAAGGAGTCTGACTAGGCTACTCCAAAGAGGATGTATGTGTCAGCTGACTGCACTCACCCTATTTCGGGGGTTTGAGCAAGGAACACTTCAGAGGGCAAGCAAACAGTGGATTTGATGTGACTAGCTTACAAGTAGGCGACTTCTTGTATGCTTTTGTAGTATACCTGCCATTAGAAGGCATTCTAGGATAACTACTAGCCTACCTTTGACCTACTGCCTGGCATGCTGCTAATAGTTTAAACTGATCACAGCACGATGGCTGTGCAACCAAATCCAGAACGCAACCGGTTTGTCACATGACTGTGCTCATCATGAGTTTATTTCCGCGTTCATTCGGGACTGAATGAAAGAGAGAGGGGCGCATATCTGAACCTTTGCCGTCCACAAAACGCGCCGCAGAGCCAAGGTGATATTCGGGGCAAGGGGACCCGCACATTACCATCGCTCGGACACACGCTGCGGCAAGAACATGCTCACACGGGTGAAATCAGCTGTGGCCAATTTTATGGGCGGTATGATGGCTGGCAGTTCAAACGGTGACCATTTCGGTGGCTCGGATTTACCACTGAAATACCCGTACACAAGACCGGAGTTTCTGGGACTGTCACCGGATGAAATCGAGTGCTCGGCGGATCATATTGCTCGGCCGATCCTCATTCTGAAAGAGACGAAGAGGCTGCCATGGGCCACTGGTTATGCAGAGTAAGTATGCGTCCATCTTTAAGTCGTAGCAGGCTATAGCATCAGCAGCATTTAAAGAGGGAGGTTCAGCACGCTCCCTGGACCAGAGGAAGAAGCATAAACATATTATTTATTGTGCGCCATTTATTTCCATGTGAATAGGCTATACCAAGGATGGGCAACTCCAGTCCTCGGGGCCTGATTGGCCTCACACTTTTGCCTCAGCCCCAGTTAACACACCTGATTTCAATAATCAACTAATCATCAGTTTAGAATGTAATTACTTTAATCAGCTATGTTTGCTAGGGATGGGGAATTGGGGTTAAAAGTGACACCACTCCGGCCCCCGAGGACTGGAGTTGCCCGTCACTGGGTTATACGGTCTGTCATCGTAGCTTCTATCTTGCTAGTGGGTGCAAAGGTTGCCCCTTGATGTCTGAAACGCAAACAGAGATAAACACGGTTGTATTTAGGCTACTAAATGACATTTCATGGAAATTCCAGTCTTATGCCCTAACAACAACAGTAACCAACAACAGAAAGGTGCATTAGTATCCTATTGTTATAGCATTTACCCATACCATACTTGATGTCTACTACACCACCTAGGCCTACAAAATACTAATGCATGCCATTGTGCATCATGGCTCAAATATTATGATAGATATAGTGCAACTAGTAGTCGTTTCAGTACCATGAGTTAGGCCTACATGTGGACTATAATGGCATTGTAGCTATGATATTTGTGGTCCTCTGTAGCTCAGCTGGTAGAGCACGGCGCTTGTAACGCCAAGGTAGTGGGTTCGATCCCCGGGACCACCCATACACAAAAATGTATGCACGCACGACTGTAAGTCGCTTTGGATAAAAGCGTCTGCTAAATGGCATATTATTATTATTATTATTATTATTATTATTATTATATTTGCTTATTCAATATTTGCTTTGTCATGCTATATATCATTGTGTCTGTCAGGGAATGATGGATTATCACTTCCCTTTACAGTTTCATTATTTATGCATGCCCTATTTCTAGTGCATGTGCAGATTCTATCACTGTGTTGTGGATAGTTTATTGAGGACATGGGTTTGTAAACACTTTCCTTTGCACACACTGTTAAACCACACTGTAAAAGTAACAGTTACTGCTGCCGATTGACTTATGAAAAAGCTAACTTGTTCACAGTGCTTCAATGAAGAGAGCAGTCCGTGCTGATAATAAAAAAATAAAATAAAAGAAACATCATGAAATGTTTTTACTATTTCAAATGCCAATGAAATGCTTATTGTATGGAGGAGAAGGCATGGAGGATAACTTGAAACATACTTTATAAGCATGTCATTCTTCTGAAGCAGCTATATTTGACATTGATTGGCGAAGGACACTGCTGTATTATACCCACCTAAATGAGACATTATAATGTGTTCACAGAGAGACAGGTGTGGATTGTGCCAGGATGGGAAGTGGAAAAAATGCTTTGTTGAAAGTATTTTCTGTTCCCTGTCGGCCATTAAATACTTGTCTATTTTCCTCAAGCTTAATCTGTCTATCGATCCTGCTCAGTTTTCCGTTTCTTAGTCATTTCTCAGCTCTGGTACTGACATATCACACTGATAATAGGATACATTTAGCAATTTGCTATACAAGTATACAGTGTGCAGGAAGGAGCTCTCTCGCTCTGCATCTGATGTTACAACTCCCGTGTCTTGACGATGAACCCAATTTAGTTATGCAAATGCTTCTCCATCTCAAGTTGGACACTGGCACAAATCCACCTCAATGTCACAACTGAGCATAACATTTTCTCCCAGTGCAGCAAATTACAAGATACTGCCTAACATGTTACATTTTAGTCATTTAGCAGACGCTCTTATCCATAGCAATTAGGGTTAAGTGCCTTGCTTGAGGGCACATCAACAGATTTTTCACCTAGTCGGCTTGGGGATTCGAACCAGTGACCTTTTGGTTACTGGCCCAACACTCTTAAACGCTAGGCTACCTGCCGCACAGGATAGTCATGGTTTGAACTTCAAAGTACAAAAAGGTTTCATATTGTGGCTGCTGTGTTCCTCTAAACAACACTAAAACACCTCCCGGTCTGCATCCCTCCACCGTGGGATGTTGAGAGTGACTTGTCTGTGCACTCCCTCAGGCTTCAATCACAAGAATGAAAAAAGGACTAGCAGTCTATATTTGGACAACCATGGTCATTCAGCACCTGCTCAGCATGCATGCAGCACAGCACCAGATTGCACGCCACTCTGAAAATTAAAGCAATCTAGTCCCTGTGAGGCTATGCCTAAAATGCTTCTGCCAGCTGTCTGTGTAGGGATGGCACTGCTACACTGCTGTGGATTTGTCAACAGCTGGTTGACCATCAGGCTCTGTTGTTGTGATGAGATCTGTCCCCTCCCTCCCCTCTCAGCCGGCAGCCAGGCCCATATTAAGATGATGTGATCTCCACTGAGAACAGTGTCCCGTGCCAAGGAATCTCCCTCTTAACTGTGATATAACATAGTCAGAGGCTGCGTTATAAGAGCTGGGCTCGGGCTGTTGTATTTCACAGATTGACCATGGGTGGCGGAAGAATAGAAGTGGTATTGCAGCAGTCTGAACTACAGCATTCCTCCCCTGACCTGGCCGCTTCGCACACTTTCTCCTGGTCTGCTGTCAGGTCCTGTGAGCGCCAACATTTCAGAAGGGCAGAGAGTCCTGCTCTCTCTATGTCCCCACCTCTTTTTCTCTCTTTCTCTTACTCATGCTCCCCTCCGTAGGCCTACATGAAGTCTACTCACCCCCTTATATGACTTTGTCTATCTGTCGCTGTCTCTCTCTGTCCCTCCCTCCCACTTCCTGTCCTGCAGCTACATAGCACTCATGAACTGAATGGAAGAGGATCAATACATCAGTCAATATGTGTGTCTGTTTGTAGAATGAACACTGCTATTGTGATGACTGGAGGGTGGCAGACGTGCATTTCTAAAGGAATGTCACAGATAACTACACGTACAGAGTACACATGCACATCACTGTACACACTTGGATAGTGGATGGGCAATCACATGATGTAGTAGCACGTTTCTCTTTCTTTCTTGTAAGAGGGCTAGTAACAGGGTAGATGTCCACAAGGAAATGAGAGCAGTTTCAGTTCATTTTATCCACCATACACGGTGACTGTCATACACAGGAACTGGATCAGTGTCATATGTTCTCTTCTCCTAATACAATGGTTTGAGTGTGATTTGAACGTGATCCACTCACTTTCTTTGGTTTAGAATATTCAATCAATTGTGCCTTTGTCATAAATAGATCCTGACAATGTAATCAGAATGTAAGAGATGGAACTCAATGGAAAGGCCATGGAAACACGTGGGTGGAAAGATCCAGAATCTCCTCATTGGCCCCAGCAAAATGGGCCTACATTTAGGTTGTTGTTTATGTGTATTTCACACTGTTGAGGTAAAAGTTGGAGTTTAATGTTTGTATGGATGTCAACCCCAATACATGTTCATGTCATCACCAATCAACTGCATTACATTTAAAAATGACTGACTACCACCACCGATTTCTCTATGCTAGCTATGCTACCAGCTTATATGAACGGGAGTTAGCAATTAGCAGTCACTTCTTCTAAACCTGAAAAGGGACCACTTTTAAATCAGGGATGGGAAACTTCAGTCCTCGGGGGACTGATTGGTGTCACACTTTTGCCCCAGCTAACACACCTGACTCGAATGATCAACTAATCATGATCTTCAGTTTAGAATGCAATTAGTTTAATCAGCTGTGTTTTGCTAGGGATGTTGAAAAAGTGACACCTCTCCGGCCCCAGAGGACTGGAGTTGCCCATCCCTGTTCTAAATCTTATACATTGAAAACAGCCAAATATATCAACATCTGACTTTATTAATTACATTGTGGGCCTGTTACAATACATCAATCTTGACGGATTTGACGAATATCCACTTTGTTAGATCAGATTTGTTGAATGTGCACCAATCCGGCATATGCTTGGGTGGTATACCGGGGTATTTGGAAATGGCCACAGGATGGTTTTTCAATACATTTTCATATTTGTAGAAAGCGGGAGCAGGTGAGTCCAGCTGTATATTGATGTTTTATATTGAAAGTCGTGTAAATATATATTTTTTTCAATAGAGTGATCAGGGGCGTTCAACTACAGTTTTTCTTCACAGAAAAGACATTAGTGCAACACATTTAATTTTTTTATGGAATATCTACATAGGTGTACAGAGGCCCATTATCAGCAACCATGTCCTGTGTTCCAATGGCACATTGTGTTTGCTAATCCAAGTTTATCATTTTAAAAGGCTAATTGATCATTACCAAACCCTTTTGCAATTATGTTAGCACAGCTGAAAACTGTTGTGCTGATTAAAGAAGCAATAAAACTGGCCTTCTTGAGACTTGTTGAGTATCTGGAGCATCAGCAATTATGGGTTCGATTACAGGATCAAAATGGCCAGAAACAAATAACTTTCTTCTGAGACTCGTCAGTCTATTCTTGTTCTGAGAAATGAAAGCTATTCCATGCGAGCAATTGCCAAGAAACTGAAGATCTCGTACAACGCTGTGTACTACTCCCTTCACAGAACAGCGCAAACTGTCTCTAACCAGAATAGAAAGAGGAGTGGGAGGCCCCGGTGCACAGCTGAGCAAGAGGACAAATACATTAGTGTCTAGTTTGAGAAACAGACGCCTCACAGGTCCTCAACTGGCAGCTTCATTAAATAGTACCCGCAAAACACCAGTCTCAACGTCAACAGTGAAGAGGTGACTCTGGGATGCTGACCTTCTAGGCAGAGTTGCAAAGAAAAAGCCATATCTCAGACTGCCCATCTTAATCTTTTATTTTTATTGGCCAGTCTGAGATATGGCTTTTTGTTTGCAACTCTGCCTAGAAGGTCAGCATCCCGGAGTCGCTCCTCTGAGCCTGCAGCGTACACATGCTGCTTCAGAGCTAGTACAGTTCTTCCTTCAAACAAGCATGCATCAACTTTGTTCATTTGCACAATGTCTCTCATTCACATTCACTTGTAAATGTCTAAACTCACCAAAAATGACTTTCGGTTGCTCTTACCTATATATGTCTAACTTTAATTTGTTTTCGTTTTGGCTCTTCAGCATATTTAGCTAGGCGCCCCCTTGTGTACTAAGCCAGTAATACCATAAATCCAGGAATGAGAGAAGGACGGTATGACGATATGAAAATCTGGATACCGCCCAACCCTAATCTGGCATCCTTCTATCTCCCACGGTCTACGTTCCATGGACCTCTTTACCGCGTCTATAAGAGAGGACTTATATTCAATAAGAGCTGTCTATTCTTATTAATGATCAAGGTCTGCTTGTGAAGTAAGATTACTGGTAATGAGAGAATCATACTTCTCCTCAGATGCACATTTTAGAATGAGGGCTGTTGATTTGCTGTTCTCTGCACTGTGCTGGCTTTGTTCTGACGATGACTGTGATTACACAATAATCACCCTTCACATGCACATTGGTTGTATTATTCTAGTGCCTAACTGTCAAGGCCGAGCATCACCGGCTACGTTCCCATATCCGCACTAGTGCACCACTTAGCAGTGTCCAATACATTGATTTGTTTCGAAGTGTGGACTGTGGATATTGGAACAGAGCCACTGTCCCATTATTAGGACCAGGCAAAAGGACACAATGACGGTTCCAAATGCATTTGGGTCTATTAAGGTCAGACAGAGTAAGTGAGGCCCAAATGTAGAGGAAGTGGAACGAGGTAACCAACCGAATACAACAGTCACTTTCTCAGAAGACATAGGACGTACAGTGGGGAGAACAAGTATTTGATACACTGCCGATTTTGCAGGTTCTCCTACTTACAAAGCATGTAGAGGTCTGTAATTTTTTATCATAGGTACACTTCAACTGTGAGAGATGAAATCTAAAACAAAAATCCAGAAAATCACATTGTATGATTTTTAAGTAATTCATTTGCATTTTATTGCATGACATAAGTATTTGATACATCAGAAAAGCAGAACTTAATATTTGGTACAGAAACCTTTGTTTGCAATTACAGAGATCATACGTTTCCTGTAGGTCTTGACCAGGTTTGCACACACTGCAGCAGGGATTTTGGCCCACTCCTCCATACAGACCTTCTCCAGATCCTTCAGGTTTCGGGGCTGTCGCTGGGCAATACAGACTTTCAGCTCCCTCCAAAGATTTTCTATTGGGGTCAGGTCTGGAGACTGGCTAGGCCACTCCAGGACCTTGAGATGCTTCTTACAGAGCCACTCCTTAGTTGCCCTGGCTGTGTGTTTCGGGTCGTTGTCAAGCTGGAAGACCCAGCCACGACCCATCTTCAATGCTCTTACTGAGGGAAGGAGGTTGTTGGCCAAGATCTCGTGATACATGGCCCCATCCATCCTCCCCTCAATACGGTGCAGTCGTCCTGTCCCCTTTGCAGAAAAGCATCCCCAAAGAAGGATGTTTCCACCTCCATGCTTCACGGTTGGGATGGTGTTCTTGGGGCTGTACTCATCCTTCTTCTTCCTCCAAACACGGCGAGTGGAGTTTAGACCAAAAAGCTCTTTTTTTTGTCTCATCAGACCACATGACCTTTTCCCATTCCTCCTCTGGATCATCCAGATGGTCATTGGCAAACTTCAGACGGGCCTGGACATGCGCTGGCTTGAGCAGGGGGACCTTGCGTGCGCTGCAGGATTTTAATCCATGACAGCGTAGTGTGTTACTAATGGTTTTCTTTGAGACTGTGGTCCCAGCTCTCTTCAGGTCATTGACCAGGTCCTGCCGTGTAGTTCTGGGCTGATCCCTCACCTTCCTCATGATCATTGATGCCCCACGAGGTGAGATCTTGCATGGAGCCCCAGACCGAGGGTGATTGACCGTCATCTTGAACTTCTTCCATTTTCTAATAATTGCGCCAACAGTTGTTGCCTTCTCACCAAGCTGCTTGCCTATTGTCCTGTAGCCCATCCCAGCCTTGTGCAGGTCTACAATTTTATCCCTGATGTCCTTACACAGCTCTCTGATCTTGGCCATTGTGGAGAGGTTGGAGTCTGTTTGATTGAGTGTGTGGACAGGTGTCTTTTATACAGGTAACGAGTTCAAACAGGTGCAGTTAATACAGGTAATGAGTGGAGAACAGGAGGGCTTCTTAAAGAAAAACTAACAGGTCTGTGAGAGCCGGAATTCTTACTGGTTGGTAGGTGATCAAATACTTATGCCATGCAATAAAATGCAAATTAATTACTTAAAAATCATACAATGTTATTTTCTGGCAGTGTATCAAATACTTGTTCTCCCCACTGTACATGCCAGGTGGTGTCTGAGAAAGGCCCGAAAAATTACCAAAGACTCCAGCCACCCGAGACATGGACTGTTCTCCATGCTCCTGTCCGGCAGGCGGTACCGGTGCATCAAAGCCAAGGCTCAGACCAACAGACACCTAAATAGCTTCTATCCCCTGGCCATAAGACTGTTAAATGGCTCACAACTACTGCTCTCCCTCTCCCACAGTCTATCCACACTGACTGACTCTACTATGCCCATCCACAGGTCGCTACCCACTCAGACACAACCTACACTGCTGCTAAAATGATTATTGATTAGATGTATTACTCCATTACGTTGCTGTCCATTGATTATTGATTGCCATTACCATTCGTTTTTAACTATTTATCCTGCTACTGGTCACTATTATGCCTGTTTACATGTATATATTACCATTTAGTATATTACCATCAATATTTATATATTCCTGTTCCTAGTCACTTTTCAGCACTGTTTATATGTATATCCTACTACCAGTCACTTTTTAGGTATAAACCCACCTCAACCTCTCCAGTACCCCTGCACATTGAGTTTCTCCTGTTTCTTGTTTTTTCTTCTTCTTCGAAAGATCTCTCAAGGTAAAAATGTTGCTACTGTTTTACACCTGTTGTATCCTGTGCACGTGGAAAATAAACTTTGAAACTTGAAACTCTTCATTCCTTAGGCCAGGGCATGGCTGCCCATTCCACTCAGATCAGAGATTAAAGACTTCTTAACGCTCAAGTGTAACACTTGTGGTGGTCGGGGTTCCGGCTCAGTGGCTCAGCCTCCTTAGCTCAGCCTCAGACAGTCTGGGCTCAAACACAAAGGGATCATTCATTTACCGTATCTTCTCTATTCCTCTATGGGAAACTCTGCTGAGGTGGATGTCAATTTGTATCACCTGGCTGGCCTGCTACCATGGAAACAAAGAAAGTCTCCTCAGTAAGGACAATAAGGACAGTTTCTGGTTAAACTAATTTTCAGACTAATGTAAGGTTAAGCCTTTATTGCAAGTCTCAGACCAGTGTCACTTTGATAATAATAATAATACGCCATTTAGCAGACGCTTTTATCCAAAGCGACTTACAGTCATGCGTGCATACATTTAATTTTTTGGGTGTATGGGTGGTCCCGGGGATCGAACCCACTACCTTGGCGTTACAAGCGCCGTGCTCTACCAGCTGAGCTACAGAGGACCAGATAAAGGTGTTGGGTGAGTTTCAGTGTGATACAGGTGTTTAGCAAACACTTAAATCCTACACTGTATATGGCCCATACAATAATTAAAACATTGAACAGCTCTGCACACCAACTGAGCTATTCAAACCTAGTATCATGGGCTCTAACAAACTGGTAACTTGCCCAGTATGGTTTAAAATGGCACTGGAAGAAAGGAAATGGACTGGATAGCTAGGATATTTGCTTCAGAGGTAGGATGAATATTTTAAACCTAATCACTTTGCTCCTATACTGTTTGGTGCTCTTCACCTTTTTAAGTTGGGTGCACTAGTGCTTACCAATGAAAACAGTTAATTAGAGCACTATCACTTTTCTACAGGTCTGTTGCCAATGTGAGGGCTCTATGATTGAGTCTATAGGGTCCTGGGAGATCACCCATTGTGTAAGCCTTACAAGGAGACCAATTATCAGTGATCTGACTGTGTGAACTTCAGCTTCTCTTCCTGCCAATATCCTGTTCTCTCCAGTATGTCTGTACTCAGCTGTGTACTTAGCTGGAGACAAAAGATTGGTGCCCTGCTTTGTCCACCCTGTCTGTCAGTTCATTTCCTCATCATATAGATATACAGTGCCTTCGGAAAGTATTCAGACCCCTTGACTTTTTATTCTAAAATTGATTAAATAAATAAAAATCCTCAGCAATCTACACACAATACCCCATAATGACAATGCAAAACGTTTTTTTATTTTTTTATTTTAGCAAATCTATTAAAGATAATAAACAAATACCTTTATTTACATAAGTATTCAGACCCTTTGCTATCACACTCGAAATTGAACTAAAGCCAGGCCATGAGGTCGAAGGAATTGTCCGTAGCGCTCCGAGACAGGATTGTGTCGAGGCACAGATCTGGGGAAGCATACCAAAACATTTCTGCAGCATTGAAGGTCCCCAAGAACACAGTGGCCTCCATCATTCTTAAATGGAAGAAGTTTGGAACCACCAAGACTCTTCCTAGAGCTGGCCACCCGGCTAAACTGAGCAATCGGGGGAGAAGGGCCTTGGTCAGGGATGTGACCAAGAACCCGATGGTCACTCTGACAGAGCTCTAGAGTTCCTCTGTAGAGATGGGAGAAACTTCCAGAAGGCCAATCATCTCTGCAGCACTCCACCAATCAGGCCTTTATGGTAGAGTGGCCAGACGGAAGCCACTCCTCAGTAAAAGGCACATGACAGCCCGCTTGGAGTTTACCAAAAGGCACCTAAAGACTCTCAGACCATGAGAAACAAGATTCTCTGGTTTGATGAAACCAAGATTGAACTCTTTGGCCTGAATGCCAAGCGTCATGTCTGGAGGAAACCTGGCACCATCCCTATGGTGAAGCATGGTGGTGGCAGCATCATGCTGTGGGGATGCTTTTCAGTGGCAGGGACTGGGAGACTAGTCAGGATCTAGGGAAAGATTAACCGAGCAAATTACAGAGAGATCCTTGATGAAAACCTGCTCAGGACCTCAGACTGGGGCGAAGGTTCACCTTCCAACAGGACAATGACCCTAAGCACACAGCCAAGACAATGCAGGAGTGGCTTCGGGACAAGTCTCTGAATGTCCTTGAGTGGCCCAGCCAGAGCCCGGACTTGAACCCGATCGAACATCTCTGGAGAGACCTGAAAATAGCTGTGCAGCAACACTCCCCATCCAACCTGACAGAGCTTGAGAGGATCTGCAGAGAAGAATGGGAAAAACTCCCAAAATACAGGTGTGCCAAGCTTGTAGCGTCATACCCAAGAAGACTCGATGCTGTAATCGCTGCCAAAGGTGCTTCAGCAAAGTACTGAGTAAAGGGTCTGAATACTTATGTTAATGTCATATTTCCGTTTTTTTATTTGAATTAGATGTGCAAAAATGTCTTAACCTCTTTTTGCTTTGTCATTATGGGGTATTATGTGTAGATTGATGAGGGGGTAAAAAAAACAATTTAATACATTTTAGAATAAGGCTGTAACGTAACAAAATGTGGAAAAAGTCAAGGGGTCTGAATACTTTCCGAAGGCACTGTAGGTGGACATTCAGTAATCGTGAATTATGTTTTTATTTTTTAACAGTGTATTATAGCAAACCCTCAAGTACAGATTATGTAACAACTAATGTACATACCCTGGCATTAATGTTTGCATTGACATTTGCAATGGAAGGCGAGACTAGTACATGTTCATATTTTGTAACACTGGAGTCTAGACTGGACAAAAGCAGACAAAATGTATCCATTGGTTCAGATTTCCCTGCGGCCCAGTCCTTCATGTACGAGGGAAATTATTTGCCCAGGTCTTGTATATGTTAGGGCAGCGTTTCCCAAACTCAAGGGGTGCAAGTTTAGTTTTCTGCCAAAGCAATACACAGCTGATTCAAAAAATCAAAGCTTGATGACGAGTTTGGGAAATTCTGTAGTAGGGTGTCACAAACCACACAGCGTTACATTGAAATCTGCTATACTTTTCCCACAGTGTGTGTCTGGTTCTGCTCCTCACATTCTTGTGCTCTTCTCTCCTTCTGCAGGGTGATCAATGCAGGGAAGAGCCATCTGAACGAGGACCAGGCATGCTGTGAGGTGGTGGTGGTGAGGAGGGGACCCAGTGCTGGGGGCAACTCCACCCCCAACAGGACCCCCACTACCCGGAGGAGGTCCTCCCTGCCCAACGGAGAGGGACTGGGGCTCAGGGAGAACGCTGTGAGTACCCCCCCCAAACCCCCCCCCCCCCCCCCCCCCCACCCCTACCCCCCCTCCCACCCCTCCAGACCTAGTCTTAACCCCTTGGGGGCTTTCCCCCCCATTCTGTCACATCAGGACCTGTAGACGCTTCTCTTCCCTAGCCTCACATCAGCCATAGTCTATTCCCCAGCATGTCCTATAAGCCTGGTAAACGAGAGTTTGTCAGGCTACAGTAATTAGTAGGCTAAAGTACTGCCTTTCAGCTACTGTAGTGGTCACCAACCTAACCCTTATTCCTCAGCCTCACATCAGTCCTAGGGTTCTATTTTCGACTGGCGTTAAGGCGGCGCTAGAGTCAAATGCACGTTAGTTTGCAATTCCGTCATGTAAAAACTGGCTCACTGGCATTTTCCAGCCCTAACGCCAGGTTCGGCAATTTACCTGTCTAACATCAGCAGGCTTGCGCTCAGATGAGAGGGGTGGAAATATTTGAGGCGTGTCCTTAAAAACATGATCCAAAGTGCTAATTTCAGACAGCGCTGGTAGGGATATTTAAGACCAACCAAAAGCTGGTTTTAGCGGTAACACAGTTGGTTATGGCATGAATTTTACAAAGGAAACCGTGACACACACTGCCCATATGCGCATGGAACAAGATCTGATTTGGTGCCTGTATACTTCGTATTTGGAAACAAACAATGTTTTTTCCACATTTATTTGTTTTATTTGATTAAAAACTAAGCATAGCCTCCCCTCCTCTCAATGAAGGCTGTTTTCTTTTTGTCCTGCCCAATGTAATCAAGTAGGCTAGTCAAGACCGTCGATAAAGTGTTTGGATCGTGAGACAGCTTGAAAATACATCTTAATCACCAAAGTTTTATTAAAATATCAAGTTTGAGAGGAGCAAAACGGTGAGCTGACATTTTTCCTTTTTAATCTATGTATTGTAGGCAGGCCGACATTATTTTAGCCATGCTTTGGACGTGCTTAAAACCCCCTCCATGATGTAGGCTACATGTGTCCATGCCCATCATGAAATGAGAGATGTGAATCTTCATAACGATTGTTTGTTTTCTGTTTCATATGTTTTAAACCCTAGCCCTCTATAGGCTACCCTTACCCTAGGCCTACTATAACGAAGGCTGGGTCAACAGCAATGCTTTGTCTTTTTTTTTATGCTGGCGATTTTATGATATCATTACATTTTACATGTATATATTGTTGTTAAAAAAGGAACAGATTGCTTGTTTTTCGTTGAATCTTATTAAAACCAAACTTATTTGAATGATTCACTGTCCTGGTTTTATGGTGAGAATGTCCGTGCCACGCATGCATTGCAACTTCTGGAGAAGTGTGAATGCGATCTGTAAGATGGTTCCAATATGTATATAAAAATGTATATTTAGGAGCAGTATAACTGTGAGTGGACATTCTCACTTTGTCTTTATATTGGTTCTTTGTCCAGCTACTGTGAAAGGATTGGATGTGTGTAAAACCCTCCATAGTCTGCGTTGTTTTAATATTATATGCCCACGGGAAGCAATTATGGTGCCTGTAAGTGTATTTAGACACAACCTATTTATGTTTTGTTTAGAATTTGATTAGAATTAATCACTCTCTTTTTAGTGAATTTAATCTTGCCTATTGACAACATTTGGCATGTCCATGCTCAGCCATAATGCAATTTACAGTAGGCCTAGCCCCTATATCAGTGTGAATGCTATGTATATCTTTCCACATTGAAGCCATGCATTACATACAACAATGTGGGCTGCAAACAGGTTCAAGTTAACATATTTAGCAAAGATTTTGCTTAATGTTGTTATTTTGTTCTGTAAGCTGTTTAACAAACTATAACGGACAAACATGGGAATTGGAGTTGATTCCAAGGCAATACATGAAATACCGTAAATACACAACTTGAAACAACCACATATTTAGCCATGGAGCATGTTCTGATTCGCCAGTGAGTGGCCAAGCAATCCTCGACACACCCACAACTTGTTTATTAATCAAAACCCAGCCCTTTCACACCAACGCCAGCAACTGCTCAGATAATTGTGGTTGTGAAAATAGCAAAAATAATTCTGACCCCCCCCCACCCCCCCCGAACCTATAGCGCTACCGCCACTGCTTAGATTGACCATTGCTTTAGGTTTGTTAAAATAGAGGCCATAGTCTTACCCAGCCTGGCATATAAGCCTGGCGCAAACAAGGCTAACTGAGGCTGCTGTCCTCTGCCTTCCAGCTACAGCAGTGTTCACTAACCCTGGTTCTGAATAGAGCTGCAGGGTGTGGTGTGCACCGTTTTGAGATTCCTTCCAGCCCAGCACTAATACACAGGGCGTGTTTACTGTTATTTTAGCCCAGAGCTAACACACTTGACCATCAGTAGCGATGCGTGGGTACAATCACTGGGGAAACCAAGCCGGGGAAAAAATGTTGTGATAATTGCGTTGTTAGTTCATATGCCTTGCCACCGTGATATATAAACCTAAGGCCGAGACAATAAGAAGACACAGTGGCAGAATAAATTCAACCTCACCTTTGTTTCATCACAAAACCGGAGAGCAACATCTGTCCGGTGGAGTTCACAAAGCATATTGCATGTAACAAACAGTTACATGACCTACAGCATGGTCAATGAAGTTAATGTTTCCAACATTTTGGGACTACTAAACAACTATTGACTTATAACACCGGAGAGTTACCACAAGTCGCAAAGAAAACAGGAGCTTCCTCCACTATTCCAGCACCAGTTCAACTTCAACATTTCAACGTCATCAAATCACCTATGCTTAGTCTAATACAGTGACAACTAAAAGATTCCAAAAATGATTTATTCCAATCAATGTAAGCTAAATATCATGTAGCTGTCCATGGTACTTGTGTGTGTGTGTGTGTGTGTATGTGCGCGTAAGTAGAAAAAAACTTGTAGAGAAACGCCAACGCCATCCTCGCTTTCATATAATATAAATAATAATATTATAATAATGTTGCTGAAATGGTTTAAGACTGTCATACAGTACACGCTTTTAGTTTTTGTTGGCCTAGGCTACCTGGCTAAAATGCTTGCTCTCTAGCCTAACTTCCTTTCATGGGCAATGATTAGCCAGCTAGTTAACATTAGCCTACTAAATCTAGCTACATATTGAACTTCCATCCTCTCAGGTCAGGGACACAATGTATGAATATATGGTTGAATCAGAATTGCCATTTTAACCAGTACGGAGAATTAAGTAAAACCACAAGTCCAAATCCATCCATGGCTAATTTAGGAAAGGGCCAACTTCAGCTAGCTAGCTAGCCAGCGGAGGACAACAACGAGATGCATTAATTCAAGTTTTTTTTTATGTCAGTGATGTTTGGCTTTTGACGTGATGTGATTGGTGTGAAGCCAAATCCAAACTGTCTTCCCTTGACACTTTTTTGTTTTGTTTTTTATTTTTGGTGCTCCCGGACCATTCACAGTTGACCTCACTCAGTTTAGCTCAACGCTGATTGGCTATTATTGTATATTTGTTTTATCAAGGGAGGCCAAATGCTCGCTGGCTTCCCTTGCATTCAATGCTACGGGCGGCAACAATATCATACTCTTTTTGACCAGACAGCATCAGACAGATGGCCTACAGAGACAGAGGGGGTGCTGTTTTGCTTGCTCTGATGCTTTGTCCGGTAAGATACAGTGGGGAAAAAAAGTATTTAGTCAGCCACCAATTGTGCAAGTTCTCCCACTTAAAAAGATGAGAGAGGCCTTTAATTTTCATCATAGGTACACGTCAACTATGACAGACAAAATGAGAAAAAAAAATCCAGAAAATCACATTGTAGGATTTTTTATGATTTTATTTGCAAATTATGGTGGAAAATAAGTATTTGGTCAATAACAAAAGTTTCTCAATACTTTGTTATATACCCTTTGTTGGCAATGACACAGGTCAAACGTTTTCTGTAAGTCTTCACAAGGTTTTCACACACTATTTTGGCCCATTCCTCCATGCAGATCTCCTCTAGAGCAGTGATGTTTTGGGGCTGTCGCTGGGCAACACGGACTTTCAACTCCCTCAAAGATTTTCTATGGGGTTGAGATCTGGAGACTGGCTAGGCCACTCCAGGACCTTGAAATGCTTCTTACGAAGCCACTCCTTCGTTGCCCGGGCAGTGTGTTTGGGATCATTGTCATGCTGAAAGACCCAGCCACGTTTCATCTTCAATGCCCTTGCTGATGGAAGGAGGTTTTCACTCAAAATCTCACGATACATGGCCCCATTCATTCTTTCCTTTACACGGATCAGTCGTCCTGGTCCCTTTGCAGAAAAACAGCCCCAAAGCATGATGTTTACACCCCCATGCTTCACAGTAGGTATGGTGTTCTTTGGATGCAACTCAGCATTCTTTGTCCTCCAAACACGACGAGTTGAGTTTTTACCAAAAAGTTCTATTTTGGTTTCATCTGACCACATGACATTCTCCCAATCCTCTTCTGGATCATCCAAATGCACTCTAGCAAACTTCAGACGGGCCTGGACATGTACTGGCTTAAGCAGGGGGACACGTCTGGAACTGCAGGATTTGAGTCCCTGGCGGCGTAGTGTGTTACTGATGGTAGGCTTTGTTACTTTGGTCCCAGCTCTCTGCAGGTAATTCACTAGGTCCCCCCGTGTGGTTCTGGGATTTTTGCTCACCGTTCTTGTGATCATTTTGACCCCACGGGGTGAGATCTTGCGTGGAGCCCCAGATCGAGGGAGATTATCGGTGGACTTGTATGTCTTCCATTTCCTAATAATTGCTCCCACAGTTGATTTCTTCAAACCAAGCTGCTCACCTATTGCAGATTCAGTCTTCCCAGCCTGGTGCAGGTCTACAATTTTGTTTCTGGTGTCCTTTGACAGCTCTTTGGTCTTGGCCATAGTGGAGTTTGGAGTGTGACTGTTTGAGGTTGTGGACAGGTGTCTTTTATACTGATAACAAGTTCAAACAGGTGCTATTAATACAGGTAACGAGTGGAGGACAGAGGAGCCTCTTAAAGAAGAAGTTACAGGTCTGTGAGAGCCAGAAATCTTGCTTGTTTGTAGGTGACCAAATACTTATTTTCCACCATAATCTGCAAATAAATTCATTAAAAATCCTACAGTGTGATTTTCTGGATTTTTTTTTCTTAATTTGTCTGTCATAGTTGACGTGTACCTATGATGAAAATTACAGGCCTCTCTCATCTTTTTAAGTGGGAGAACT
Organism: Coregonus lavaretus; assembly: GCF_964263955.1. NCBI lineage: Eukaryota > Metazoa > Chordata > Actinopteri > Salmoniformes > Salmonidae > Coregonus > Coregonus lavaretus. The sequence goes on along the minus strand of NC_139996.1, from coordinate 41,582,044 downwards.
TGCACAATTGGTGGTTGACTAAATACTTTTTTTCCCCACTGTACATTCAGCCTCTTGCGAATTGAAGGAAAATTATGAAACACAGAGAGACGAAAGATACATTATTTAATGCTATTTATTCTTTTGTCATTTTTGGAGGGAAACCTGGCTTCCCTTGGCATCCATAAATACACACCACTGTTGACCTTATCAACTAATCTCCAACATTATGGTTAGCTGAATCAGGAGTGTGTTTGAAATTCACTGCTCGACTGAGGGACCTTACAGATAATTGTATGTGTGGGGTACAGAAATGAGGTAGTCATTCAAAATCATGTTAAACACTATTATTGCACATATGCAAATTATTATGTAACTTGTTAAGCACATTTTTACTCCTGAACTTATTTAGGCTTGCCATAACAAAGGGGTTGAATACTTATTAACTCAAGACATTTCAGCTTTTCATAACCCCTCTGCTGTTATTTTAGCCTCCTCTCCCACACAACCCTCCCCCTTTGTACTCAGGCCCACTGAAAGCCTACACCAACATACACCTACACAAGTACCCCATGACTCACTTCAGCAGTGAAATTATACCAGTATGAAGTACTGTTTTTGGCTTGCTCAATGAGTGATTCCTACTGAAAACCAGACAAAAAAAAGACCATGATTTCAGGGATTTTCACTAAATGTAATCCATAGACTAGTCCTTTGGTGGAAGGATTGTTGACATACACTGAGTGTACAAAACATTACATTTACATTTACGTCATTTAGCAGACGCTCTTATCCAGAGCGACTTACAAATTGGTGCATTCACCTTATAGCCAGTGGGATAACCACTTTACAATATATATATATATATATATATATATATATATATATATATATATATATATATATATATATATATATATATATATATATATATATATTTTTGTGGGGGGGTGGGGTTTCAGATGGGATTACTTTATCCTATCACAGGTATTCCTTAAAGAGGTGGGGTTTCAAGTGTCTCCGGAAGGTGGTGAGTGACTCCGCTGTCCTGGCGTCGTGAGGGAGCTTGTTCCACCATTGGGGTGCCAGAGCAGCGAAAAGTTTTGACTGGGCTGAGCGGGAACTGTGCTTCCGCAGAGGTAGGGGGGCCAGCAGGCCAGAGGTGGATGAACTCAATGCCCTCGTTTGGGTGTAGGGACTGACCAGAGCCTGAAGGTATGGAGGTGCCGTTCCCCTCACAGCTCCGTAGGCAAGCACCATGGTCTTGTAGCAGATGCGAGCTTCAACTGGAAGCCAGTGGAGTGTGCGGAGGAGCAGGGTGACGTGAGAGAACTTGGGAAGGTTGAACACCAGACGGGCTGCGGCATTCTGGATGAGTTGTAGGGGTTTAATGGCACAGGCAGGGAGCCCAGCCAACAGCGAGTTGCAGTAATCCAGACGGGAGATGACAAGTGCCTGGATTAGGACCTGTGCCGCTTCCTGTGTATGTTGTTGTAGAGCTTCCCGAATGTTGTAGAGCATGAACCTACAGGATCGGGTCACCGCCTTGATGTTAGCGGAGAACGACAGGGTGTTGTTCAGGGTCACACCAAGGCTCTTCACACTCTGGGAGGAGGACACAACGGAGTTGTCAACCGTGGTGGCGAGATCATGGAACGGGCAGTCCTTCCCCGGGAGGAAGAGCAGCGCCGTCTTGCCGAGGTTCAGCTTGAGGTGGTGATCCGTCATCCACACTGATATGTCTGCCAGACATGCAGAGATGCGATTCGCCACCTGGTTATCAGAAGGGGGAAAGGAGAAGATTAGTTGTGTGTCATCTGCGTACAGAGCCAAGTGACTTGGTGTATAGCGAGAATAGGAGAGGGCCTAGAACTGAGCCCTGGGGAACACCAGTGGTGAGAGCACGTGGTGCGGAGACAGATTCTCGCCACGCCACTTGGTAGGAGCGACCGGTCAGGTAGGACGCAATCCAAGAGTGAGCCGCGCCGGAGATGCCCAGCTTGGAGAGGGTGGAGAGGAGGATCTAATGGTTCACAGTATCAAAGGCAGCAGACAGGTCTAGAAGGACAAGAGCAGAGGAGAGAGAGTTAGCTTTAGCAGTGCGGAGAGCCTCCGTGACACAGAGAAGAGCAGTCTCAGTTGAATGACCAGTCTTGAAACCTGACTGGTTTGGATCAAGAAGGTAATTCTGAGTGAGATAGCAAGAGAGTTGGCTATGGACGGCACGCTCAAGAGTTTTGGAGAGAAAAGACACCTACATTAAGGACACCTGCTCTTTCCATGTGAAAGCTATGATCCCTTATTGATGTCACTTGTTAAATCCACTTCAATCAGTGTAGATGAAGGGGAGGAGACAGGTTAAAGAGGATTTTCAAGCCTTGAGACAATTGAAACATGGATTGTGTATGCGTGCCATTCAGAGGTTGAATGGGCAAGACAAAAGATTTGTGCCTTTTTGAACGGGGTATGGTAGTAGGTACCAGGCCAGGCGTACCTGTTTTTGTCAAGAACTGCAACACTACTGGGTTTTTCACGCTCAACAGTTTCCCGTGTGTATCAAGAATGGTCCACCACCCAAAGGACATCCAGCCAACTAGACACAACGATGGGAGTCAACATGGGCCAGCATCCCTGTGGAACGCTTTCAACACCTTGTAGAGTCCATGCCCAGACGAATTGAGTCTATTCTGAGTGCAAAAAGGCAGGGGGGTGCAACTCAATATTAGGAAGGTGTTCCTAATGTTTGGTATACTCGTGTATATTTGACATTTGTATCTGTACTGAACAAAAATATAAATGCAACATGTAAAGTGTTGGTCCCATGTTTCATGAGATCCCAGATATTTTCCATACGCACAAAAACGTTATTTCTCTCAAATGTTGTGCACAAATTCGTTTCTATCCCTGTTAGTGAGCATTTATCCTTTGCCAAGATAATCCATCCACCTGACAGGTGTGGCATATCAAGAAGCAGATCAAACAGCATGATCATTATACAGGTGCCACCTTGTGCTGGGGACAATAAAAGGCCACTCTAAAACGTGCAGTTTTGTCACATACTACAATGCCCCAGATGTTTCAAGTTTTGCGCAATTGCAATTGGCATGCTGACGGCAGGAATGTCCACGAGCTGTTGCCAGATAATTTAATGTTAATTTAAACTGCCTCCAATGTCGTTTTAGAGAATTTGGCAGTACGTCCAACCGGCCTCACTACCGCAGACCATGTGTAACCTTTGAAATTCTTGCAAGTTATATTTATATTTTTGTTCAGTGTAAAAGCATAATGAGAAATAATTTATTGAAGTTTGCATATTTGTGACAATTTCGCCTTACTCAGGACTCCTTTTAAGACTCCATAGTGTTTCATATGTAGGTGCTACAAAGCAAACATTGGTGTCATATGAAGCTTTACCACTTGCTCTGTAATATGTGTAGTATTTAGATTAAAATGTATATATTTTTATGAATATTGAAAAATATAAACATGAATATTGAAAATATAAAAATTTTGATTTGGCTAATTGTTTGTGTTTTGTTCTACTTATACTCCTGTGTGTGTCTGTGCGTGCCAGCTTTTAACATTGCAAAATGTGTGTGTCCGTGTTTGTGTGCCCAGGATGCAGAGCCCGGACTGACCTTCCACTACTGGGGGCTGTTTGACGGCCATGCTGGCTCAGGGGCAGCGGTGGTGGCATCTAAGCTGCTCCAGCACCACATCGTAGAACACCTCCAAGAGGTACTGGATGTCCTGAGGAACCCGGCCCTGCTGGTCCCCATCATCCAGGGGGAAGAGCCCACCAACCACCACCTCACCCCCACCACCCACAGGGGCATCACCAGGGCCGCCTCACTGCGGGGGGCCGCAGGGGCTCCCGGCTCCCCCAGTCACCCCCCCCCCACCAGGTTCTTCACAGAGAAGAAGGTCCATCATGAGAGCCTGGTGATGGGAGCCATCGAGAACGCCTTCAAAGAGATGGTGAGTTCATTGCCATGTTCAGTAGGCAAACATTGTGGAATGTTGCAGATAGCAATGTCATGAATAGAGTTGATGTGATTCCCTGTTCTACATCTCAGAGACAGGCATGTTTGTTGTGTATGATCTATTTCTCTCTGAACGTTCCACTATGTTGTGCCCTGGTGAATTCAGCCCTTGTCTGAAAGAACATACTAACCATCATCCAGTAATTACAACACATTCACTGTAAGAGACATCGCAGCGCTCCACTCATTCCCATCATTATCTGCTTAGTCGATAGGCATTGATCAGCGGCATCTTGTCAATTACATGTTTTTTTCTGATGATATGCAGTTGGCATACTGAGATCAACATCACAGTCCACTGGGCAGTGGGAATAGGACTAGTAAGCATTGTCTAAATGCAGCTTCCTTTTTTATTTCTAAGAATAACTGTCCGGTTGTTGTACATACTCTGCCTGTATGTCTGAAATAGGTTAATGTGTTATAACTCCAGGTTTGATTTGAATTAGCTCGATCTTTAGCTGTGTCTGCTTTCCTCAGCAGCTCCTTAGTACTGAGAGTTGAGTGGGCATTTAACAGCTGGCTGCCAGCGATAAGGCGACGTGTAGTGTAGCGTCGGCATATTGCCCCCCTCCCATTCTCTCTAATCCATTATCTGTGACTGTTCCTCTCAAATCAGCAGCATATGGTGCCAGTCAGTCCACAGCAGCATAGATATACTTTTTCCCTTCTAACCCACAGGCCAAAAATTGTTCAGTGCTGCACACCATCTGGTTGTCGTGCTGTAAGAGGATGTGTGGACTTAGACTTAGCTCACTGAGCGGCCCAGTGGTCAGACACACAGCCAATCAAAAGAGTGTACTCTTGACAGGCTTTGGTCAATGAGGGGTCAGAAAGGTCATGGGTTATTAGCCTCATTGTTTAATCTTGTTATTGAGGATTCTGGCTTTGGCTTCAAGATACATTTTGTCACTCGCTAAATGAGTCCGTTGTGTTTCCTATCTAGAGAGCTAAGAGAGAGTTCACCTCCTGGTGTCTAGTCCACTGATAAAATCAAAGTCTGAAATGCTGATCACTTAGAGTGCCAACTGCATTCTGGTCTCACGTGTTTCACACAATTTACAATAACTTGCATAACTTAAGACAAACCTGTGTACTGCAGCGGTAGCTGCTTCCTCTTCATCACCACTAGATGGCAGTGTGCAGTCATCCATTGAGTGAATTAGTGTAATTTTCCAAGTCTAGTGTCACTGTCAACCCAAGCTATCAACTGTAATAATGCACTATTTCCCATGCACCTGTGCACATTTCAGACTGTGTTGATGTTTAACGATTGTGTTATAATGAATGTGTGATGTACAAGGATTTAAGATTAAACGTCTATATATAAATGCACAATTTCATCAAACAGCAGTACACTGTCATGCCGATACAGTTGAGTGTATGTCATGCACATTTTTGCCTTTGATCTAACAGCAGTCTGTTATAGAGAATGTCAAAAACCCTCACCATGATATTCCACAGTATATTCAGCCCATTCCTATACTTGATTTCATAATGTGATATAGCTGCTCTCTGCCTCTCTCGCTCTTCACTCTATTTCACAGGCACAAGGCAATCTGTATCCCTCTTCTCTCCCATAATTGTTTTGTTCCTCCTCCCTTCCCCTCATCCCCTCTGGCTCTTGTCTGGAGTTGAAGCTGCACTTTCCTGTCCCTTTGTTCCCCGTCTCTTCGTTAATCCCGCTTCTTATTTTTAATTAACCTTATTCTCAAATGAAATCCGTCAAACGATTTGGGTGATGGTGGTGCATATTTCACACTAGTTTACCCCTCTTTTATCTTATCTGGGATAACCACCAACCACTGGCTCTGATTCTAGTTCTCAGGCTGACATGAATCACCACCACGGGCCGTTTCTGGAGGAGGCTGCCAGAGCCTAATAAACACAGAGATGTGTAAACATCAAAAAGAAACGTGGCTCACGATGGCAACACTGTTTACATTGAGAAGCACAGAAATAACTGGGGAAGAGCCGATATTCAGCCTAGTCTCCCACCCTGTAAAGACATGTACTATATATACCCGACTAAAGCTGCAGTCAAATGGACCTGTAATAGGGAGCGAACCATAATCCTAACTGTTGTCTTGCATTGACCTATTTTAGTCATTTAGCAGATGAGAGCGATTGAAAGTGTACTGCACTGTTGAGGAGAGCTTGCAGTAAGCATTTCACTGTATCGTTTACACCCTGTATCCTGTGCATGTGACAAAGAAACCTTGATTAGATTTTATTACAGTTCATTCATCTTAAGGTAGCTAGGTGAGACAACTACATATCACAGTCATTTAAATCCTCATTAAATCAGCGCTAGTAAGACAAGACGAGACAAGTGCGAGTGTTAGTGCAAGAAAGGCAAGGGTGATTTTTTGGGGTGAGGTGGTGGTGGGGGGGGGGGGTTTGGGGTGTAGCTAGTTGTTAATGCCGACATTTTCATTATTGAAGGCTTTCCTCCGTGCAGCCACGGGCATTTGATAGCAGGAGAAATATATATATATATATATATGCACTGCTACAGAGTCATAACTCACCCTGGGTGAAGGACACATTTTGTTCACCAAGTTCCCCCTCCCTAACACACACACGCATTCCTGAGCAATGTGTTTCTCCTCTAAGGCGACAGCAGTGGTGGGGGCAGGGTAGAGGGTGTCACTAGGGCCTGGTTACAGGAGAGTTACACACAAACACACACAGTTGTTTCATCAGATAGTTGATAGCCAACAGAAGAGCGCAAGGCAGAGTGGTCTAGCATGTGTAACCCCCCCCCCCCCCCCCCAAAGGACATCCAGACAATTTGACACAACTGTGGGAAGCATTGGAGTCAACAAGGGCCAGCATCCCAGTGGAAAGCTTTCAACATCTTGTAGAGTCCCTGCCCTGACGAATTGAGGCTGTTCTGAGGGCAAAAGGGTGTGCAACTCAATATTAGGAAGGTGTTCCTAATGTTTTGTACACTCAGTGTATTTATGATGTGTTTGTTGTGTTGGGTTTTCAGGATGCCCAAATTGAGAGAGACAAGGCTGTGTTTAACGTCTCAGGAGGCTGTACCGCTCTGTGTGCACTCTTTTTACTCGGAAAGCTCTACATTGGAAATGCCGGGGACAGCAGGTGAGACACACAGACACACGTACACACTGAAATAAACACTCAACCAGTTTGAATAAACACAGATTGCTTTGCCCTTCAGAGCGATCATTATCCGAGGAGGAGAGGTCATCCCCATGTCTACAGAGTTCACACCTGAGTCAGAGAGGCAGCGCCTGCAGTTCCTGGTAAGAAGAGGAACTCAACAGACACTGTATCACAATGCAGGACCTCCCCTCCCTGTTCAGACATTCACTATGCTTAGCGTTCCTACCTGGTCTCTTTGCTGGTGTAATAACGCCCACAGTTCCTGGTAAGAGGAGGAACTCCACTACAACCCCCTGAATCACAGTGAACCTGGACTGTTCTCTGTCCCAGACCTGGGTTCAAATAGTATTTTAAATCATTTCAAATATTTTAGCTGGCCTTGATTGAGCCTGACTGGCACAATGGAACCAATAGACTGGTCAAAAAGTGCAAACCCCACTTATCTGGCACTCCAGGCAGAGCAGAGAAAACACTCAAAAGTATTTTAAAGATTTCAAATAGTATTTGAACCCAGGTCTGCTCTGTTCTTATTGAGCACAGCTTTCACTTATCAAAAGACATGACCCCTTACTCTCTCTGTTCAGAGACAGTTACTAAGCTTAACTATTCTGCCTGGTGTCTGGGCTGGTTTAATTGACTGTTTGATTGTCTTCCTATCCCTTGGGCATGCCAATCTCTTCTCTCTTCTCTTTCTATGTGAAGGCCTACATGCAGCCACACCTGTTAGGGGGAGAGTTTACACATCTGGAGTTCCCCAGACGAGTACAGAGGAAGGAGGTGGGGAAGAGAATGCTCTATAGGGACTTCACTATGTCTGGCTGGTGGGTATCCATCTATCTATCTGTTTGATTACTGGTAATCAAGTAATGACAGGCCTTGGTCCTCTCATTGGAATAAGTTACAGACAGGTGCTGCATTGAGCGATTCATCATACCCCTCCATTTTACCATAATCATGAGATCCATAATCATGAGATAATCAAGATTAGGCATCTTTGCAGGATTTGTGATTGAAACGTCACAATTTCACAAGCAACTACGCTCCGCTATTGAAATCATGTAATTTTTCCGCAATCATTTTGTCTATCTGAACCCCCCATTCTTATCAATGTACAGAGTGCCAGCTGATTGACAGGAAATGCTCTGATAGACCCAGACATTCTGTGTCATCTGTATGAATGACAGGGTCAGTTCAGCTCATCAGTGATCCCTGGACAGAACTAGGGCCAATCACAGCTCCACAGCGTCTTTGATTCACTCCATAGAGAACTGAGGAGCGCAAGAGAGGGACAGACCGAGAAAGCGGTGATTAAGGGGAGATTTATCAGTGCTGGCTCTTTCTCAATGCGGTTCTGTCTGTGTACTGTTTAGATGTGCCGATGTAGGACAGGGCAGTGCTGCTCATTGAGTCCAGAACTTGGAACAGAACTGATGTCTGATGTATTTTAAACAGATTCCTTTACAGTGAAGTGGGCCCTTCTCAGAACTGGACTCTAGTGTAGAGACAGATACACTTGGACTGCATTTGTATGTGTGTGTGTCAGAGACGTCATGCCCATAGAGGGCACAGGGACACGTGCCCCCTCAGAATTGTCCTGTAATACTACTAGCCATTTAGCAATTTTATGATGTTGGTTTTAGCTAGCCCAGAAACACTGTAGGTTGCCAATCTCCCAACCTCATAACTAGCTACCAAGAAGCCATTTCAGTCATTTCAGGCTATCAAGTTAGAGTAGCTAGCTTCTCTAACTACAGTATATTAGCTGGCATGCCTGCTGGCATGGTTGATCAACTTTAGAAAAGCAAGCAATAACTACAGTATGTACTGAATAAGACTCCCATTCCTTTCAGTCTTTAAAAAAATTCTAAAATCTCCAACTTATGGACAGGGGACCTATCCCCCACTCCGGACCACCCCCCCAGCCATTCTCACGCACTTTGTACCCACTCATGATGCCCCTAGTGTGTGCTGTGTATGTTCTGTCTGCATATTGTTTGTGTGCCACACGCCGGGTTCCATCAGAGGGATGTGTAATCAAGGCCATGGTCTAATAAAGGAATACAGCACTCTCTCTCTCGCACGCTCTCTCTCTCTCTCTCTCTCTCTCTCTCTCTCTCTCTCATGCCTAGTTGGCAGTGAACTGACAGTGCAGATGGGGGGTTGTTAAGGATGGGAGGCGGTGGTGTTTTAGGGCCGTGTTCAATTGATGGATGTTTAGCAGCGTGCATGTTCAAATGCCCCAGCAGCCAGGTAGGCACAGCAGTAGAGGGAGGGAGGGAGAGAGGGAAGGAGCGAGAGGGTGAGATGGAGGCAGAGAAGCCAGAGTATGGAGGCTGGGCTGGGCTAGGCTGGGCTGGGTGGAGAATGGGAAGTAGTGATTCAAAGGAGAGGTAATTATTTTAGGTAATATGGTACACTTATCATAATTCAGTTGTAATCCAGAGAGGTTAGAAAAATTATCTAGATCCTCTATGAGGCTGTGCAGGGATCAAAATTGTGGATTTAAAAGAAAACATGAATCGTCAGCATATAATGACACCTTAGTTTTTAAGCCCTGAATTTCTAGCCCCTTGATATTATTGTTGGATCTGATTTTAATAGCTAACAGTTCGATGGCCATTTTAATACTTTCTGAGAATTAGCCATTATTTACTATTTTACACCTGGGGTTACATTGTATAAGAGATTCTCCAAAATGTTAAATATTCCAGGCATTTATATATAAATTCCAATCGTACTTTATCAAAAGACTTTTCGAAGTCAGCTATGAATACCAGGCCTGGTTTCCAGGTTTTTTATAGTGTTTTATTGTTTCAAGTACTTGTCTAATTATCTCCAATGTATCGTCCATTTAAAAAACCTATCAGATTAGGATGAATAATATCCGACAATACTTTTTTAATTCTATGCGCTATGTATTTTGCTAGAAATGTTGCATCACAACAATGAAGTAAGTGTAAGGGGCCTCCAGTTTTTTTATGGACTGGATCTTTATATTTACCACCTGGGTCCTGTTTCAGTAGTAGTGAAATCAAACCACCTTGCTGAGTATCTGATAGTATAAAATGTTAATAGGAGTGGTTAAAACATGCTAATAGTGGATCTTTGAGTAGATCAAAAAAAGGTTTCATATACCTCAACTGGTATGCCATCCAGCCCTGGAGTTGTCCCTGGCCTAAAGGCTTTAATTGCATCAAGAAGTTCCTCCTCTGCAATTTGGACCTCACAGAAGTCTTTCTGTACATCTGTTAATTTTACACTATTACAATTAAAAATCCTTACAGTTACCTTCAGTTAGTGGAAATGGAGGAGACTGAAAAGAGAACATATGCTTAAAGTACTTTGCTTCCTCTTTCAAAATATAATTTGGTGAATCATGGATGACTCCGTCATTTGTAAGTTTCTGTAAATTATTTTTGGTAGCTATGTTGAAGATTCAAAAAGAATTTGGTGCATTTTTCAACATTTTCCATTCGATTGGCTTGATTTTTTATAATAGATGATACTTGATTGTTCCCGAATAAGTTCCTTCATTTCTTTTTCTTTTTCCTCTGTTATTCTGTACCTCTATGTTACAGTTTTTATTGCTATCCATCTGTATCGTTATTTCTTCATATTAACAAAGAACATTTTGACTGAAATAGTTTGTGTTTTAAAGATGAGTATTGAATTGCATGACCTCTAAAGGTCAATTTTTTAAAAACTGTCCCATACAATAAGTGGATCTGCTCTACCTATGTTATGCAGGAAAAAGTCACTTATAAAATCCTTTCGCTTGGATAAAACTTGTTGTCATCCAGTAGGCTTTGATTACATTTCCAATATCCTCACCCAGGTGGAAATTCTGTAAGAGTAATGTGGATACCAATTATTTGATGGTCCGACCGCATTCCGCCCCCTATCAAAACTTGTTTTACTTTTGTTACCAGCGCAAATAATACAAGAAATTAATCAAGACGACTAGCTTGATTAAGCCTCCTCCATGTACACTATATATACAAAAGTATGTGGACAGCCCATCAAATTAGTGGATTCGGCTATTTCAGCCACACCTGTTGTTGACAGTTGTATAAAATCGAGCAGCCAGCCATGCAATCTCCATAGACGTGGCACCGTCATAGGATACCACCTTTCCAACAAGTCAGTTTGTCAAATTTCTGCCCTGCTAGAGCTGCCCCGGTCAACTGTAAGTGCTGCTGTTGTGAATTGGTAATGTCTAGGAGCAACAACGGCTCAGCCGCGAAGTGGTAAGCCACACAAGCTCACAGAACGGGACTGCTGAAGCGAGTAGTGCATAAAAATCGTCTGTCCCTGGTTGCAACACTCACTACCGAGTTCCAAACTGCCTCTGGAAGCAACATCAGCACAAGAACTGTTCGTCGGGAGCTTCATGAAATGGGTTTCCATGGCCAAGCAGCCGCACACAAGCCTAAGATCACCATGCGCAATGCCAAGCGTCAGCTGGAGTGGCGTAAAACTTGCGGCCATTGGACCCTGGAGTGATGAATCACGCTTCACCATCTAGCAGTCCGACGGAGGAATCTGGGTTTGGCGGATGCCAGGAGAAAGCTACCTGCCCCAATGAATAGTGCCAACTGTAAAGTTTGGTGGAGGAGGAATAATGGCCTGGGGCTGTTTTTCATGGTTTGGGCTAGGCTCCTTAGTTCCAATGAAGGAAAATCTTAACGCTACAGCATACAATGACATTCTAGACAATTCTGTGCTTCCAACTTTGTGGCAACAATTTGAGGAAGGCCCTTTCCTGTTTCAGCATGACAATGTCCCTGTGCACAAAGCGAGGTCCATACAGAAATTGTTTGTTGAGATCGGTGTGGAAGAACTTGACTGGTCTGCACAGAGCCCTGACCTCAACCCCATCGAACACCTTTGATTTGAATTGGAACGCCGACAGCGAGCCAGGCCTAATCGCCCAACATCAGCGCCCGACCTCACTAATGCTCTTGTGGCTGAATGGAAGCAAGTCCCTGCAGCAATTTTCCAACATCTAGTGGAAAGCCTTCCCAGAAGAGTGGAGGTGTTTATAGCCACAAAGGGGGGGACCAGCTCCATATTAATGCCCATGATTTTGGAATAAGATGTTCGATGAGCATATGTTCACATACTTTTGGTAATATATTGTATATCTCACTAAGTCTGGATTTGTAAGCCTCCATATATCCACTAGTTCTAATGTGTCCATGATATTCGTAATTTCCCTAAGTGCATGAGGGTGATAGTTTGTAGTGTGATTTCCTTTACAATCCATTGGGGTACTTAAAACAGATTATAATTCAATCACCATAATAATAGTAATTTGTTGCTTGTAAGCACGATAGATTAGTATATATCATTTTGTGTGGATCATCATTATTTGGACCATATAGATTAATTAGCCAAATATGTTTATCGTCCAATGGCATATTTAAAATTATCCACCTTCCTTTCGGATCTGTTTGGACATTTTGCAAATTCGGCTCGAAATTGTTATTAATTAATATCATCACCCCTTTTGAGTTTCTTTGCCCATTATAGAAATATATTTCTGTAATTGTAGAGTGAGTTTCCTTTAAACAATAGATATTATTTTAGCCAAGTAAAGACTGATAGTCTTTTTTTATAATCTGCTAAGCCATTACAATTATAACTAGCTATACTTATTTCACCACTTACCATATGAGATACAAGTTTCAATTATACTTACCATAATATATGCCTGTAAACCTACTACCAAAAAGTACCATGTTGATCAAGCTGCTAGACACATTTACATTTACAGACACCTAGAAGGGGGTGTTGTCCCTGATACTATCATACCACCCCCATACCCGTAACGGGCCTTTAGCGTCCTAAAACACACCTTCATCCGCCGATTGGCGTGGCCCGGGTAAGAAATCGTGTGTGTGTGGTTAGGATGCTGAGCACGTGGAGCTAATGTCTCTGTCACCCCTCTGCACTGAGCAGTGGACCTGCCCGATCATAAGAGATGACATCACTGCACTCCTGCCCATCTCTCATCATCAGCAGAGCAGAGAGGATACAGACAAGAAGCTAGCAGCTACACCCACCACCTCTCCTCCCCTCCCTCAGTCACATACCACACTGTGGTGGTCGTAAATAGACCTCATATGATTAAAACAATAGTCTACTTTAACTAACAATAAATCCACACACTGGTATATGCTCCCAGGGGTAGGTTAATCAGACAACGTTTTGACGCCAAACTGGGTCTTCGTCAGGAAGCCTGTGAATGTCTGGTGCTGTTTGCAGCAACCAAGTGTTGTCCCAGAGGTGTGAGTGGGAGCAGATATTATAGCAGGATTCATGTGTGTATGTCACGCTGTCACAAATGCTTTATCTCCAGCAAGCTCAGAGACGGGGAGTTCACGCAAAACTTCACTGGGTGTCTGTTATTTTCAACCTCTCCCTGACCCGTTCTGTAATGTTTTAAGCAGACCTCCATAGTCCCTGTGCCACAGAACGCCAAGGTAACCTGTCTAAATGACTATCGCTGTGCAGCACTCACATCTGTAGCCATGAGATGCTTTTGAAAGGATGGTCATGGCTCACATCAACACCATCATCCCAGACACCCCGGACCCACTCCAATTCGCATACAGCCCCAACAGATCTACAGATGACGCAATCTTTATTGCACTCCACACTGCCCTTTCCCACCTGGACAAAGGGAACATCCATGTGAAAATGTTGTTAATTGACTACAGCTCAGCATTCAACACCATAGTGTCCTCCAAGCTCATCACTAAGCTAAGGACCCTGGGACTGAACACCTCCCTCTGCAACTGGATCCTGGACGTCCTGACGGGCCGCCCCCAGGTGGTGAGGGTAGGCAAAAACACATCCGCCACGCTGACCCTCAACACGGAGGCCCCTCAGGGGTGCGTGCTTAGCCTATAGGTAGGAATGGCACACTTTGCATGTTTTACATTAGAGAAGCTTCCATTAAAGAAAGCCCTCTGTGTTCTATTGGATAGATAGCTCTCAACCCATGGTTTTGGTAGAGGATGTAAAGCCATAACACATACATACGTTTTACCAATAACAGATTATGGTCAAGAACATCAAATGCTGCACTAAAGTCTAACAATACAGCTCCCACAATATTCTTATCAATTTGTTTCAGCCAATTATCAGTCATTTGTTTCAGTGCAGTACATGTTGAGTGCCCTTCTCTATAATTATGCTGAAAGTCTTGTTTAATTTGTTCACAAATAAATAGCATTGTATCTGGTCAAACGTTTTTGTTTTGTTTGTTTGCTAAGAGCCGGCAGCAAGCTGATTGGTCGGTTGTTAGAACCAGTAAAGAGCACTTTACCGTTCTTGGGTAGCGGAATGACTTTCGCTTCCCTCCTGGTCTGAGGACAATCACTTTTCTCCAGGCTCAGATTAAAGATATGACAAACAGGAGTGGCAATAGAGTCCGCTACCATCCTCAGTAGTTTTCCATCTAAATTGTCAATACCATGTGGTTTCTCTTTATTGATGGAGAACAATAATTTTTCCACTTCTCCCACACTAATTGTACAAAATTCTAAATTACAGTGTTTCTTTAATTATTAGGTATTTTATGCAGGTAAAATGTTGAATGAAATGTTGGAATGAAAATAACCCTACAGTATGATACTATTATAGTGATTGTCTATTCTAGTTTTAGTTCAGCAGCGTCATAAACAACCGTATTTCAGTGCACAGCCTTACACGCAGAGTTCATGTAATGCCAAATGGATGGATGGGTAACCTGGCCTCAGCTCTACCTCTGCAGAAAGTGCTGAGTGTGTGTGACCTGCTGGCTTAGAGTGGAAACATATGGTCTCCCCGAGTGGAACCTGTAATCTAAAAACCATTCCAGTCCTGTCTAACCCTCTTCTCTCTACACCAGCACAGCTGAAATGAATCCGACAAGGTATGCATGGACTGCTTCTATTACCAAGCCGGTGTTTTTCACATTCACACGCAGGTGTGAATTTGGAGTAGGAAACCCAGAATCATTTTAGTCAGTATAATGGTGTGTGATTTGTGGCAATCGGGTGGTTATTTTCGATATGGTCATAACTACTGCTAAGCAAGGAAAGTGGAAGGTTTACATTGAAAAATAATGGGCAGTAAGCATTGTGTTCATGACTCACGAGTACATTGGAGACAAGTATGGACTTTTAACATTTAATGTACTATAGATACCCAGATTCAAATGGAATGCGGATGTTGGGACCTTTCCGTAGCACGTGTGTAATATTTTCCAGTCTGATCTCTTGTAATGCATCTTCATAGACTCCCACATACAATTGAATTACACATGAGTTGAGGTAGTTTAAACACCGCTTTGAGAATATGGGGGAATATACAGGGGGGAAACATCAATCAATCACCCCTCCCTATACACACACCACACACCAAAACAATCTAAAACAGTAACATCTCATACATTCATTGGCATTTACCATTTTGTCACAGCTAGAAAAATATGCAAGTTCTCTATCTGTCTCTCCTTTTCTGTATTGTCTGGGTGTGTTTTTTTCTTGCTCCTTTCTTCCTATCCCTGTCTCCTCACTCGTCTAGGCTGCAGGCCCTGAGGGAGGCTATGAGGCGGTGTATCTCCACTGCATACGAACCTCTGCCTGCCTGGCTGCCATAAAACACAAAAAAACATAAGTATTCTCTCCTCTCCTGTGTGCAGGGCATATAAAACCATTGAGGATGACGACCTGAAGTTTCCCCTAATCTATGGCGAAGGGAAGAAGGTAAGACTGCTCTCACCCGTCCGCCCCGGCCCCAGCCGCCCGTGAGCCTGCCTGTTAACAGGGCTACTCCCACAGCCTTGTTTTGCTGAGCTGTAATCAAAGCTCCACCAGGGCACCATTAGTCAGCCCAGTGTCACTCTGTGGAGGAGGGAGCAGTCTTTGTCTGCAGGAAGGCTCACAATGGTGGCATTCCAGACCATCTTTATAACAGTTGCACTGAACACACAATAAGATTGCTAGCCTATATCATGTTAATGGGGTTCCTGAGATGCCAAGCCAAAGTCTGGTTATCAGCGTATGCTACCCTGCATGTTAGGGCCTATGCCCCTCATCTGACATGCAGGCAGTAGTCAGTTAGATGAGGACCAGGCAGATGTCACCCAAGTGCGGTCTGTTACCACACCACAGTAAGCCTCCTATCACAGTCATCTGTGCCCACGACGTCAAGTGCCGGCCGAGCCGAGTCCCTCCTTTGAAGTGAGGGGGAGAGCGATATAGAGTGATAGAAGGGAGGGGAGAGGATTGGGTTGTGCTGGAGAGAAGCGCCACCGCACTTCAAAGCCCGGCACAGCCTGTCGGGGCCGTACGTACCCTCAACAATTAATTAATTAATCCCAGGATGTTTCTCCTCCGCTCAAGGAGCTTTATCTCTGTCTTTCCCCCTTACTCTCCCTCTCTCTTTCTCCTCCTCTCTCTCTCTCATCTCGCTCTCGTTGCGGCATCTGCACTGCATACTGATCCCAGTTCATCCCAACTGACTGTACGACTGCCTCCTCTCTCTCCCCTCGCCCCCTCTATACTCTTTCGCCCCCTCTGTCTTCCCTCCTTTCTCTTTCCTCTCTCTCTCTCTCCTCCTCACATGGCTCCTTATACAATTAGCACTGCTCCCCAGCTCCAAGCAGCTAGCCCTTTTCAGAGGCAGAGGCGATATGTGCAGACAGTAGGAATCAAAAGGAATTTCACACAGCGTACAAATGAGGGAGACCGTAGACAGCGTCGGTGTCTTAGACTAGGTAGAGAGGAGAGAGATCGTTAAGGATTCACAGAACCGGAACATGCCGTGATGTTGTACTTTGCTTCATGGTACAGTGAACAATCACTTCCATTGCATTAGAGGTGGCAAAACGTGGATTATGTAGCAGTGCTTGTGTTTATTTGCCTTTATTTTTTAAATGGTGTTTGTGTGTGTGTGTTAAGATTTAAAATGACTATTGGTCAATTGCACACAAGGTCCAACTGTAATTTTACTTCCACTTTTAATCCAACCCCTCCTAAACCCACACATACAGTACATACATATACAGGTTTTTTGGAGAGGTGCTGGGGGCTGCCACACTGGGCGCCCAGGGAGATGTTGTTGTGGGGGGTTAAGTGCCTTGCTCAACAGCACAACAGTAGGCAATGGCATCTAGGATATGATACTAGCAACCCTACAGTTGGCAGCTCACCTCCCGACAGATTTGTCCCATCTGACCCGGGATTCGAACTGGCAACCCTCTGGTTGCTGGCTCGCCTCTCAAACCGCTAGGGTGTGTGGGTTTATGAAGATAAGATGTGCAGTCATGTATCTTGTAGCAAAGAGAAGTCTCCAGGGAGATATCCTTGGGGGTCATCATTATTAAAGTCATGAGGCCATCATTGGTCCAGTTTTAAATTTGCCCTTAGTCTGGGCCAGAGTAAATAGAATTTCAACTCAGTCGATTCTAGCAGTGAATTGAAATTAATTAATGTATTTAATAGGGAGATTTTTCAAAGACGATTCGGAATTTAAATTCCATCTCCCGCCAAGTTGACAGAGTTGAAAAACCGGTAGAATTGACTCTGACCCTGAGGTCCACACACATCAAAGGACTTCAATGGATCAAATGAACCCAAACATTGGTTTGAAATAATACGTGTTGCCAAAACAGAGTTGGGGAGTGAGGATCATAGGGTCAGAGGGAGGTGATGTTTATAGTTCCTCTCTTTGATGGTCTCATCCCTCCACAGGCACGTGTGTTGGCTACCATCGGGGTCACCAGGGGCCTGGGAGACCACGAGCTCAAAGTGCATGACTCCAACATCTACATCAAGCCCTTCCTGTCCTGCTGCCCCGAGGTAGAGTACTGTACTCCTTATTATCTATTTCCTGTCTATCAATAACCTGGAGAGTCTCTAATAGTGCCATAAAAGTGCATCAGACCTTACTGACCTCAATGTCATCATGATCAAATGACAGGAAACTGTCTGTGTTCCAAATGGCACCCTGTTCTAGATTCAGCCGCGGGCCAATGTTTTTCTTGAGCGGATGGTCGGGGGGCCGAAACATAATTACAAATAATTTGTAGACTGCAAATTGACCACAAGAAGCCCAAACAGATATAATGTTTGACTAAAACATAAGAATTTCAAACCTTGCTTACATTTGTTTACGATCACGTCGTGTGTGTGTCTATTATGAGTGGGAATACTTGGGAACAGATGTCTTAAATTAAAATCACTTTGAGCTGATTTTTTTGTGTTTTACAGTTATGTCCAACAATTAAAATTCCACAAAAAAAAACACATTTTATATAATTTTTTGCTCAGAACTTGGGGGCCAAATAAAACCATGCGTGTACCGCCAGTTGGGGAACCCTGCCCTATATAGTGCACTACTTTTGTCCATCATTCCATCCAAACATTATAATGTCTGCATTGAAGTTAGTGACATACCAACATTAACGTATGACTTATTGACATACATACAGTGGGGAGAACAAGTATTTGATACACTGCCGATTTTGCAGGTTTTCCTACTTACAAAGCATGTAGAGGTCTGTAATTTTTATCATAGGTACACTTCAACTGTGAGAGACTGAATCTAAAACAAAAATCCAGAAAATCACATTGTATGATTTTTAAGTAATTCATTTGCATTTTATTGCATGACATAAGTATTTGATCACCTATCAACCAGTAAGAATTCCGGCTCTCACAGACCTGTTAGTTTTTCTTTAAGAAGCCCTCCTGTTCTCCACTCATTACCTGTATTAACTGCACCTGTTTGAACTCGTTACCTGTATAAAAGACACCTGTCCACACACTCAATCAAACAGACTCCAACCTCTCCACAATGGCCAAGACCAGAGAGCTGTGTAAGGACATCAGGGATAAAATTGTAGACCTGCTTAAGGCTGGGATGGGCTACAGGACAATAGGCAAGCAGCTTGGTGAGAAGGCAACAACTGTTGGCGCAATTATTAGAAAATGGAAGAAGTTCAAGATGACGGTCAATCACCCTCGGTCTGGGGCTCCATGCAAGATTTCACCTCGTGAGGCATCAATGATCATGAGGAAGGTGAGGGATCAGCCCAGAACTACAAGGCAGGACCTGGTTAATGACCTGAAGAGAGCTGGGACCACAGTCTCAAAGAAAACCATTAGTAACACACTACGCCGTCATGGATTAAAGTCCTGCAGCGCATGCAAGGTCCCCCTGCTCAAGCCAGCGCATGTCCAGGCCCGTCTGAAGTTTGCCAATGACCATCTGGATGATCCAGAGGAGGAATGGGAGAAGGTCATGTGGTCTGATAAGACAAAAATATAGCTTTTTGGTCTAAACTCCACTCGCTGTATTTGGAGGAAGAAGAAGGATGAGTACAACCCCAAGAACACCATCCCAACCGTGAAGTATGGAGGTGGAAACATCATTCTTTGGGGATGCTTTTATGCAAAGGGGACAGGACGACTGCACCGTATTGAGGGGAGGATGGATGGGGCCATGTATTGCGAGATCTTGGCCAACAACCTCCTTCCCTCAGTAAGAGCATTGAAGATGGGTCGTGGCTGGGTCTTCCAGCATGACAACGACCCGAAACACACAGCCAGGGCAACTAAGGAGTGGCTCCATAAGAAGCATCTCAAGGTCCTGGAGTGGCCTAGCCAGTCTCCAGACCTGAACCCAATAGAAAATCTTTGGAGGAAGCTGAAAGTCCGTATTGCCCAGCGACAGCCCCGAAACCTGAAGGATCTGGAGAAGGTCTGTATGGAGGAGTGGGCCAAAATCCCTGCTGCAGTGTGTGCAAACCTGGTCAAGACCTACAGGAAACGTATGATCTCTGTAATTGCAAACAAAGGTTTCTGTACCAAATATTAAGTTCTGCTTTTCTGATGTATCAAATACTTATGTCATGCAATAAAATGCAAATGAATTACTTAAAAATTATATAATGTGATTTTCTGGATTTTTGTTTTAGATTCCGTCTCTCACAGTTGAAGTGTACCTATGATAAAAATTACAGACCTCTACATTCTTTGTAAGTAGGAAAACCTGCACAATCGGCAGTGTATCAAATACTTGTTCTCCCCACTGTACATGTCTTATTGACATACATACATACATTCACATTTAAACTCATCGTCTTAAAAGCAGTTTTCACCTTTTTTTTTTCACCTTTTTTTTTTTTTTCTCACCAGTTTTCACCTTCCAACCAACCCTCCACTGAACAATTACCTCCTGACTCCTGATAGTCACGAAGCTCTCAACACTCTCTTGATCTTTAATTCATCGCCCTCTGAGTTCAGTCATGGTTCAGACTGTGTGCTACCCGTACTGTAGATGAGCTTTTTTGAAGAGTTCTTCTTTTGAACCTTTTTTTCCCTATCCTCTATCCTTGCTGTTGCTCTAAACTTTAAAGTGACTGTAAATACATGTGCAGACAGTATGTACAGTGCATTTGGAAAGTATTCAGTAATCTACACACAATACCCCATAATGACAAAGCGAAAACAGGTTTTTAGAGATTGACTTTTTCCAAATTTTGTTACGTTACAGCCTTATTCTAAAATGGATAAAATATTTGTTTTCCTCAACAATCTACACACAATACCCCATAATGACAAATACGGAAATACCTTAAATTACATAAGAATTCAGACCCTTTGCTATGAGACTCGAAATTGAGCACGTGCATCCTGTTTCTATTTCTACAACTTGATTGGAGTCCACCTGTGTAAATTCAATTGATTGGACATGATTTGGAAAGGCACACACCTGTCTATATAAGGTCCCACAGTTGACAGTGCATGTCAGAGCAAAAACCAAGCCATGAGGTCGAAGGAATTGTCCGTAGAGCTCCAAGACAGGATTGTGTCAAGCACAGATCTGGAGAAGGGTACCAAAAAATGTCTGCAGCATTGAAGGTCCCCAAGAAAACAGTGGCCTCCATTCTTAAATGGAAGAAGTTTGGAACCACCAATACTCTTCCTAGAGCTGGATGCCCGGCCAAACTGAGCAATCGGGGGAGAAGGGCCTTGGTCAGGGAGGTGACCTCCGACTGGGGTGAATGTTCACCTTCCAACAGGACAACGACCCTAAGCACACGGCCAAGACAACGCAGGAGTGGCTTCGAGACAAGTCTCTGAATGTCCTTGAGTGGCCCAGCAAGAGCCTGGACTTGAACCCGATCAAGCATCTCTGGGGAGACCTGAAAATAGCTGTGCAGCAACGCTCCCCATTCAACCTGACAGAGCTTGAGAGGATCTGCAGAGAAGAATGGGAGAAACTCCCCAAATACAGGTGTGCCAAGCTTGTAGCGTCATTCCCAAGAAGACTCAAGACTGTAATCACTGCCAAAGGTGCTTCAACAAAGTACTGAGTAAATGGTCTGAATACTTATATAAAAATGTGATATTTCAGTTTATTTTTTATACATTTGCTAAAATTTCTAAAAACCTGTTTTTGCTTTGTCATTATGGTGTATTGCATGTAGATTGATGAGGGGGGAAAAAACGATTTAATCCATTTTAGAATAAGTCTGTAATGTAACAAAATGTGGAAAAAGTCAAGGGGCCTGAATACTTTCCGAATGCACTGTATGTGATGTGTATATAAGATGGAGTTCGTAAATTGCTATGGAATCTGGTCCTCAGTGGTTTTTGCAGTTTCAGACTCGGTGAACCCAAGTTCAAGGCATTTCCTGTTGATCACATGTTCAAACATTGGTGCTTGTAGGTCAAAAGGAAGATGCGGTTAGTGGGAGTGTCATCACTGTTTTACAGTAAGGCGTCTCAATGTCGGCGACTCCCTTGTATATTGTAAAATAGATTCTTTATTGTTACTCCCACTGGTTATTATTCCAGTCAGACAGAGGCATTAATTTTCTGCCAATAGCTTTTTGACTTGTGATCGTAAGGTCCACAACATGTCACTGATGACTGATGATACATTAGCGACACTGTCATCATGCAGTGTTTGTTCATTGACTGACTCGCACTCTCAGTTTGTGTGAGGTGAAGTACATTCCTCTTATGGAGTAACAACATAGCAATATGCCCCTGGTCATTGTCATCATAGTACTCCCTCTACCAGCACATGGAAACAACAATACATCAAAACCATGGCACTTTGTCCAGAGACCAAAGCCAGGGGCATTACTTGGTGCTCTCAGAGTGTGACATGCAGCAGGATGCCTTTTTATTATACCAGATAAATAAAAAAGAGTGTGCTGTGGCAGAGTTAATGGGCACAGTAGCACTGATCTATACATTTAGAAGACCTCTTTGTGGAACCTGCAGGCTCTAGCTGTCTGTTATCAAAAATAAAAAATAAAGGAAAGGAAGAACATATGGTCATTTCCATGTAAAAGGACCCATGAGCACCAATGTGTAGTCCATAGGAGCATGTCAAATTGGGTGTCAAATGAAAGCTAAGAGTCTATATTTGTGAGAAATTATGGCATACAGTGCATTTGGAAAGTATTCAGACCCCTTGACCTTTTCCACATTTTGTTACATTACAGCCTTATTCTAAAATGGATTAAATCGTTTTTTTCCCCTCATCAATCTACATGCAATACACCATAATGACAAAGCAAAACGTTTTTTTTGTAAATTTAAGCAAATGTATTAAAAATAAAAAAACGTTAATATCACATTTACATAAGTATTCAGACCCTTTACTTAGTACTTTGTTAAAGCACCTTTGGCAGCGATTACAGCCTCAAATCTTCTTGGGTATGATGCTACAAGCTTGGCACAAATCTATTTGGGGAGTTTCTCCCATTCCTCTATGCAGATCCTTTCAAGCTCTTTCAGGTTGGATGGGGAGCGTTGCTGCACAGCTATTTTCAGGTCTCTCCAGAGATGTTCGATCGGGTTCAAGTCCGGGCTCTTGCTGGGCCACTCAAGGACATTCAGAGACTTGTCCCAAAGCCACTCCTGCGTTGTCTTGGCTGTGTGCTTAGGGTCATTGTCCTGTTGGAAGTTGAACCTTCGCCCAAGTCTGAGGTCCTGAGCACTCTGAAGCAGGTTTTCATCAAGGATCTTGCTGTACTTTGCTCCGTTCATCTTTCCCTCGATCCTGACTAGTCTCCCAGTCACTGCCGCTGAAAAACATCCCGACAGCATGATGCTGCCACCACCATGCTTCACAATAGGGATGGTGCCAGGTTTCCTCAAGACGTGACGCTTGGCATTCAGGCCAAAGAGTTCTATCTTGGTTTCATAAGACCAGAGAATCTTGTTTCTCATGGTCTGAGAGTCTTTAGGTGCCTTTTCTAGAGCTCTGTCGGAGTGACCATCGGGTTCTTGGTCACCTCCCTGACCAAGGCTCTTCTCCCCCGATTGCTCAGTTTGGCCGGGTGGCCAGCTCTAGGAAGAGTCTTGGTGGTTCCAAACTTCTTCCATTTAAGAATGATGGAGGCCACTGTGTGCTTGGGGACCTTCAATGCTGCAGAAATGTTTTGGTACACTTCCCCAGATCTGTGCCTCGACAAAATCTTGTCTCGGAGCTCTACGGACAATTCCTTCGACCTCATGGCTTTGTTTCTGCTCTGACATGCACTGTCAACTCTGGGACCTTATATAGACAGGTGTGTGCCTTTCCAAATCATGTCCAATCAATTGAATTTACCACAGGTGGACTCCAATGAAGTTGTAGAAACATCTCAAGGATGATCAATGGAAACAGGATGCACGTGCTCAATTTCGAGTCTCATAGCAAAGGGTCTGAATTCTTATGTAATTTAAGGTATTTCTGTATTTGTCATTATGGGGTATTGTGTGTAGATTGCTGAGGAAAACAAATATTTTATCCATTTTAGAATAAGGCTGTAACGTAACAAAATGTGGAAAAAGTCAAGGGGTCTGAATACTTTCCGAAGGCTCTGTATATACATTTTTCAACCATTTTCCATCCTGAAGATTCTGAATAAGCAAAGGCTTTGATTTCTGGTCAAACAGATGGAAAAGGGGTTTTAGAAAAAGTCTTAAGGTATTAGAAATGCATCAAAACCCAAAAACTTTGAAGACTCCAGCCAATTTCCGAAAAATCGGAAACCGAATTTATGCAATTGAAATGGCTACAATGGGAAATCATAGTAGCCACAAACCACAGTTGGGTTCACAAGTTTGGACAGCACAGTGCAGTAGAGTATAGTACAGTAGAGCACACGAGTTGAGTACACTATATTGTACTGAACTGTACTCTACGGTACCCTACTGAGCTCTACTGTGCTGAATTTTGATGTCCTAACTTGTGAAACATAGATGTCTATGAATGGTTCAGATTTGGTCTGGATCAACCAAATGTGGTCTTGTTTGGGGGCAGAGCTCATTAAAATAATAGTCAGTGTGTAGAATAGCATCCACTTCACTTACTTCAACAACCAAAATAGATTTTTTCAAAGTTATTGTGTCATTTCATAGCTGACATCCCATTTGTTCTGCAGACATCGTTGAATCTGAAGTTGAAGCAGATATTTAAGAGTTTTTGGAAAACGTGGACACAAAAAAACAGAGGGAGATTTTACTGAAATTCTGGTACCAAACTTTACATCTGCACAGTTCTTCCAGTAAATGTGTTTTTGTAAAATGTTCAGAGTAAATTGTTAAAAGTAGTCATTGTGCATAGAGTTGTATGGTTTGTTAAACTTTGAAATCAATGGTTTTTGTTTGGCTTACATTTTAAGTGAATAGTCTGAGTCTCAGCGCAATTCCGTTATCGTCATTAGCCTGTTCATTAAACCACACCAGCGACGCATAGTACTGTACACATCTGTAAACTCTACAGAGTCACTTTAATAATGTTTGCAGACTGTTTTACCCACTTTATAGGTATTCTAGTCATGGCTCATCCTATATAACTACTACTGTACACGCCTTTTCTATTCACATACTGTCCATACACACCATTCACATACATATATATTAACACTGATTGAACAAAACATTAAGAACACATTCCTAATATTGATACATAGCAAAGGGTCTAAATACTTATGTACAGTGGGGGAAAAAAGTATTTAGTCAGCCACCAATTGTGCAAGTTCTCCCACTTAAAAAGATGAGAGAGGCCTGTAATTTTCATCATAGGTACACGTCAACTATGACAGACAAATTGAGATTTTTTTTCTCCAAAAAATCACATTGTAGGATTTTTAATGAATTTATTTGCAAATTATGGTGGAAAATAAGTATTTGGTCACCTACAAACAAGCAAGATTTCTGGCTCTCACAGACCTGTAACTTCTTCTTTAAGAGGCTCCTCTGTCCTCCACTTGTTACCTGTATTAATGGCACCTGTTTTAACTTGTTATCAGTATAAAAGACACCTGTCCACAACCTCAAACAGTCACACTCCAAACTCCACTATGGCCAAGACCAAAGAGCTGTCAAAGGACACCAGAAACAAAATTGTAGACCTGCACCAGGCTGGGAAGACTGAATCTGCAATAGGTAAGCAGCTT
Source organism: Coregonus lavaretus (assembly GCF_964263955.1). Taxonomy (NCBI): domain Eukaryota; kingdom Metazoa; phylum Chordata; class Actinopteri; order Salmoniformes; family Salmonidae; genus Coregonus; species Coregonus lavaretus. The sequence goes on along the minus strand of NC_139996.1, from coordinate 41,556,430 downwards.
GGTTTGAAGAAATCAACTGTGGGAGCAATTATTAGGAAATGGAAGACATACAAGACCACTGATAATCTCCCTCGATCTGGGGCTCCACGCAAGATCTCACCCCGTGGGGTCAAAATGATCACAAGAACGGTGAGCAAAAATCCCAGAACCACACGGGGGGACCTAGTGAATGACCTGCAGAGAGCTGGGACCAAAGTAACAAAGCCTACCATCAGTAACACACTACGCCGCCAGGGACTCAAATCCTGCAGTGCCAGACGTGTCCCCCTGCCTAAGCCAGTACATGTCCAGGCCCGTCTGAAGTTTGCTAGAGTGCATTTGGATGATCCAGAAGAGGATTGGGAGAATGACATATGGTCAGATGAAACCAAAATATAACTTTTTGATAAAAACTCAACTCGTCGTGTTAGGAGGACAAAGAATGCTGAGTTGCTTCCAAAGAACACCATACCTACTGTGAAGCATGGGGGTGGAAACATCATGCTTTGGGGCTGTTTTTCTGCAAAGGGACCAGGACGACTGATCCGTGTAAAGGAAAGAATGAATGGGGCCATGTATCGTGAGATTTTGAGTGAAAACCTCCTTCCATCAGCAAGGGCATTGAAGATGAAACGTGGCTGGGTCTTTCAGCATGACAATGATTCCAAACACACCGCCCGGGCAACGAAGGAGTGGCTTCGTAAGAAGCATTTCAAGGTCCTGGAGTGGCCTAGCCAGTCTCCAGATCTCAACCCCATAGAAAATCTTTGGAGGGAGTTCAAAGTCCGTGTTGCCCAGCGACAGCCCCAAAACATCACTGCTCTAGAGGAGATCTGCTTGGAGGAATGGGCCAAAATACCAGCAACAGTGTGTGAAAACCTTGTGAAGACTTACAGAAAACGTTTGACCTGTGTCATTGCCAACAAAGGGTATATAACAAAGTATTGAGAAACTTTTGTTATTGACCAAATACTTATTTTCCATCATAATTTGCAAATAAATTCATTAAAAATCCTACAATGTGATATTCTGGATTTATTTTTCTCATTTTGTTACAGGCCTCTCTCATATTTTTAAGTGGGAGAACTTGCACAATTGGTGGCTGACTAAATACTTTTTTTCCCCACTGTAAATAAGGTATATGTTTTTTTTTTTTTTATACATTTGCAAACATTTCTAAACCTGTTTTTGCTTTGTCATTATTGGGTATTTTGTGTAGATTGAGGGACATGTTTTATTTAATCAATTTTAGAATAAGGCTGTAATGTAACAGTGGAAAAAGTCAAGGGGTCTGAATACTTTACGAATGCACTGTATGTCATGGAAAGCGCAGGTGTTCCTAATGTTTTGTACACTCAGTGTACATAAACACATCATAAATACACAAGAACACATGCATATATCATAAATACACATACAACACACTCACATAAATACACATGAAAACATACACTACCAATCATAAAAGAAGGAAACACTTCTCTAAACATTTTTCCCCAACTACAATATAGCACATAAAAAGGACCTGATATGGATAAAAATTCATGTTTTGTACACAGTGTATATTCCATACTCTGGTCCGGAAGCTAATTTCCTGCAATTCTATCCATTTTGCATGGGGTTTTCTACTGCGTATTTAAATATTGTATTCTCTATATAGCTCATTCTAATATTTCTACTACTGTACATTGCATTTTAGTTACTGTTTATACACACCGCATATTTATTTATATACTGGATTCTTGACATAACCCACTCTATACCTACTGCTGTACATATTACTCTTAGTACATCATGTGTAAATTCATCTGGTGTATATAGATTGGTTTGGATTACCGTTACAGTGCTATTTGGTTGTTAATTTGATTTATTCTGATATATATATATATATATATATATATATATTTTTTTTTTTTTTTATACATGTTTTATTATTGTGTACTGTTTGACATTTTACTGCATTGTTAGGAGCTAGTAACATAAGCATTTCACTGGACCCGCAACAACATCTGCTAAACTGTGTACGCAACCAATAAACTTTGATTTGATAGAGTGAAGGAGACCTGTTACAAATGGTTTACAGACAGGATGTGCCTCTGTGACCTTCTCTCTGTAATAACATCACCATCACCTCCCTCTATGCCCATCCACAGGTCAAAGTTTACCCTCTGACGCAGTACGAACACGGGGCTGATGACGTCCTGGTGATGGGGACAGACGGGCTGTGGGATGTTCTCTCCAACCAGGAGGTTGCTGAAGCAGTCACCTGCTTCCTGGCCAACTGTGACCCTGACGACCAGCATAGGCATGTTCCACTCATACTACAGTAGCACAGCTGCTGCCCCTAGCCAGATAGACTGATAGATAATGTAGTCACAAGCCTGAACTTCCGCTCACCCCACTCTTATTTGGAGAGGATGAACGTTGTTATCTTGTCGTAATTACACTCATTTCTAAACATTTGGATAAGTATGTAAGTTGATAAAGAGCTTGTGAGACTAGTAATGGAAAGGTTTGTTTCTTGAGGATACAATGGCATGGTGGTTGATTAAGTAATCAAAACAGGAAAAACATTCAAATCGTTTACGAAAGGTTCTACACCCCTTCAAGGCTTTCTTAGTTTGGGGTTTAGTAAGTTAGCTTTAGGTGGCCGGTGGAAGAGTTTAGAGACTTTCTAATTGGTAGGTTGTCATGTCATTATTCTCTTGCTATTTGTTCACACACTGGAGATGAATAGAACTAGCTGTCTGCTCTATGTCTAAGTATACTGTCCTTTGTCTCTTCCATTGTGCTCCAGGTACACGATGGCAGCTCAGGACCTAGTCATGAGGGCACGGGGGGTCCTGAAGGACCGAGGCTGGAGGATAGCCAACGAGCGGCTGGGCTCTGGAGATGACATCTCTGTCTACATCATCCCTCTGATGTACGGCAACCGGCAGACCTAGCCCAGGCCCAGCTCGCCTCCACCCACTATGGGACTCAAGACATGGCCTGTGTCTGAAATGGCACCCTATTCCCTATATAGTGCACTGCACTACTTTTAGCCAAGGCCATAAAAAGTAGTGCACTATATAGGGTATAGGGTGCTATTTTAGGCACTCGTCCAAGCGGCAGACCTAGCTGAAGCCCAGCTAACCACCCACCATGGGACTCTAAACAGGCTGCTCCCCCTCTCCCATCCATCCTAACCCTCCTTTCCTTAAATCAATGCCCTGGTGCTCACACAGTGCTTAATCCTGGACTGTTTTCCTAAGGATGCAAAATGGCTCCTGGTTGTTGTACAGTACAGGGTAGAATGATTGTGCTTCTCTCTTGTGAAAGGAAATTCTCAGGATGTTCCAATATACAGTACCTTCAGTTTCTTCTTTTGTTTCTGTGCTGCAAATGAACAAGGGATAATTCTGGATTCAAAGGCCTATGAGGGCCATGTATTTCAAACTATTCAGTAGGCTATGGTTTCTGTTGCAATGGAAGGGTATTGCTTTCACAGAGGTGTTACTACTCTTTTGGATATCGCATGGGACAATTTTAAATGAAGGGCAAAGGGACTGTCTTTCGAAGTGCAATGCTTTATGGTGTTGGTTTTTAGCCTATTTAGATCAGATATTGTTAATATATTACTGATTATGAACATGTAAATATGCTTAAACAGGAATGGATTTTAGATATAGATTTCAGGTGTATATACCCTGTTTGAGTTGTGTGTACAGTATACGTTATGGAACCTGTTTTGTTCCTATGATGTTCTGTGTGTCTTTTCTGACTAAGGTCAACCATCCATTACATACATAAGTCACTGACCTAGACTAGGAGTGTCAAACATACAATCTGGCCTGTGGGTGGTTTGAGTAAAAAAGAAATATATATATATATATTTATTTTCTTTTTGTTTAAATAGTTTTTTGGGGGGTGTAGAAATGATCATGGACCTACATTCATACAGTTTCTTGACTGTGTCCAGCTCGCTATTAATCACCAAAATGAAAGCTAGACAGTCAGGGAGCATCAAATTCCAAAAATGATGGATAGTTGTCTATTTTTTGCTAATTTTGACAGCTAGGAAATATAACCCATTGTCAGTGTGGGGCAAAATGAATGACTCCCCTGACCTAGACTGTACAATTCTACCACAGACATACTATAGCTTTCAGAACCATAGTTTGGGTGTTCCTTTCCAAGTGTAAAATGAATTAAGTCAGACTGGTTTTATTGCCAGTGACAATGTTAATCTCATTGTTTACTTTTTCTCCATATTGATGGGTTTGTATTTTCTTTGTCATTGCTGTTCTCCTGAATGTGAATTTACTTAAGAGGATATGAAGGAACATATCTTCACATTCGATTAGGGTTGCAAACGGAGGGTATATTACTGGAAACTTTCTAAGTTTACCGGTAGACTATCAGAATTTTGGTATCTTTCAATGATTTTATGTAATCCATCACAAGACATTTAGTGGCCATTTTGGGTGTATTCGATTATCACAGGGTCTGCAATAATCTCTTGCACTCTGTGTGGCTTTATCACATGTAAAATACATTAAATAATTGAATAAGATGATTACAAAAATATAGAATGACAAAGCTGTTAAACATTATCCTAAATATAAACCATAATTTTGAGAATAGCATTTGTTTAATATGAGGGTTTTAGCATGAAATATATATAATATTTTTTTTTTACAAACTTTATTTTATTTTACTATGTCTATGTATTTCTTGTCAATGTTTTGGCTTCAAACTGGTGGCAGTTGTGAAAAATGTTGGAAGAGTTGCAGAGTTAAGGGATAATCAACGAGGGGCTATGCGTTCTATGGAAAATAATGAACGACGTGGAAGATGTGTTCCATGACGCGCTAGCGGAGTGAAACTGACCTTCCACTGAGTTGATTATCCCTTTTATTTCCATGGCTATAAATTATCACACTAGAAATGTGTATTATTCAACCTCCACAAGTAGCTAGCAAGTTTACTAGATACCTACATTAGTTGCCGTGGTAACCAAACAGACTTGCTAGTTTAGCTAACCAAACCATCAGTCCTAGCTTGCTATTATGAAAAATCGAATTCAACAATGGCAATGTTTTCAATTCGACTTTTGCTTTCAAAAGCAGCTCAAACAAAACATTTAAGAGTGAACTATAGCCATTTAATTATACGGTGCTGATATACCGTGCGTTATAGGGAAATAATGCACGCTCTTGAATGCCAATCAGAAACAAGTATTCAACAAAGCCATGGTATAATTTAAGCAATAAGGCCAGAGGGGGTGTGGTATATGGCCAATATACCACGGCTAAGGTCTGTGCCTGGATACAGCCCTTAGCCATAGTATATTGGCCATATACTGTACCACAAAGCCCTGAGGTGCCTTATTGCTATTATAAATTGGTTACCATAGTAATTAGAAGAGTACAAATTTATATTTTATCATACCCGTGGTATACGGTCTGATATACCACAGCTTTCAGCCAATCAGCATTCAGGGCTCAAACCACCCAGTTTGTAAATGAAAATAATTCCATTGTTGATTAAATAATTATTTTCATTAATTAGGCTATTTTCTCTTGAACCATATGATCTATCTACTAGAAACCCATGGACAATATGGACACAGATATAATAAATTAATACTATATATGATGATTTATTTATTTATTTTTACAGTTGTACTAGTATCAATTACCAAAGTTATGATAGATTGTCATAGATTTTCTGTTAATTATCAAAATTACTGAAGATTGTGGTAACTTTGGTAAATTACTGGTAGCTTTGCAACCCTACATTTGATACATAATTGTGAAACATCTACCTCGTGCTTTTGGTTTGTTTTAAACAAGAGATCCAATCCCTTGTCCCTGTTTTACCTTTGCATTTTTTTCTATATGCAAATACATGTTTGCATCATCCTGTTTGTGTGCTTGTTGACTTTTGAAAAATGAAACGGCATAGGTACTGTACATGTGCCATTCTTTACTTAATGAATGTCATGTCACTAGTTTTCATACTAGTATAGCTTAGTCTAGCTCTGTTCAACATTGTATTGATGGGTGCCACAAAAAATCTGAACTCATCATGAGGGGCTGCAGTTGCGCTCGCTTACACACAGAGAGCAACAACAACAAAAAAACATTTTAGAGTTAATTTTGTGAGATTCTACACATTTTGCAATGGGGTGTAAAGAAAATGTTGCAGTTTTGAAGCAAGTTTTCTGCAATTCTACACATTTTGGCATAGGGTGGAGCTAAATGTTTGCCGTTTTTAATATGATAACTGAGTGAGACTGACTACCAAAGTAAATGGGGGCCCATGGATGGTAATTCGACCATAATAACAAGTTTAGATAGTTTAGCAGCCAGCTAACTTAGCAATCAAAAATGATTTAGCTGTCATGGGCTAATTGACTGACTCTGTGACTGACATAACAAGAGAAACTGTTGATGCCAACCACATTTCTAAATTGCACCATGTGTATTCTACTATTTTAACTCGCAACAAAAAGTTGAGACCCCGACTGAATTTCCCAAAAACCCACCTAAAAAACATGTTTTTGGGGGGCAAATTGATCCAAAGGCCTTCAAAAGGAGGGCCCGCTCAGGCTGCCAGTTGCCCATCCCTGTTTTAAGGGAAACTCCCCTAACTGTCATATATTGCGACATGAATATGACATAAGTATAAATGGTTTACTGAATGTTCTGAGGGCAGAATCCTTACTTGAGACATGGTTGTGTAATTGTAGCCAAAGTTCAAGTTACAAGTGTGTATCTCAAATTAACATTCAACCCTTAAAGGCTAGAGTTACATCAGATACATTGATTAGCAAGTGTTTGGGAGAAACGCATAAGATGCATTGGAATGCTGGTATGAAACCGTTGCTCTCTGTTCTTTGTCATTTTGAAATTATATTTACTTGAAGTTTACTGTTCATACGTCACACAACTCAGGGAGCTATGTGACCGATTCTCATGCCGGATGTTGTACAGAATGTTTTCTCTGTACAGAGTGTATTTTATCCTGTATCCTTGTGTTATTATGCAGTCTGGTATTTACACTTTGCTGAACAATACTCTGCAAACTAACCATTTATGGCATTGACCTGAATCAATTGCTGTTCAGATACAGTATGAAGGATGTACAGTGTCTTGGGTTCCCACCTTTTTCCCTTTTATGGATCAGAGGATGGAACTAGCATTTATTTAAATGGTTGATGCACTTTCTTCAGTCAATGTAGTATGGCTATTCTTCATTCAATACAGTGGGCTGACAATGTTATCTCCTGGATGACCAGTCAGGAGCGACATTAATAGGCATTCTGCCTCTTCACCTCACGTACGACCTCTACCGATGTCACTGATGCTCTAAAGAGAAACTCATAGTCACTAATGATGTCAGAACTTGGGACTTGCAAGATGTATCTGTGGTGTTTAAGTGGATTCATGTCTGAGTTGTTTAAAAAAACGTTTTTAGGGAGGTGTTGACGTCTACAACCACACGGTTTCTAATCCAGTCAAATCAGTCTCTAGTCATGCCTATTCCATGTTAACTCGTGTCTCTGTTCCTTTTACTGTTCTTAGCATTTTTCTTTTCAAGCTGTTTCAAAGTGTTTCAAGCAGAAGCAGAATGTAAAAAAGAATTGTAAAAAGACAAGTCTGAAACAAGTCTCTCCTTTGTAATACTGTATGTGTTGTACATTTTTTGTTACTCCAAGAAAAACTAAATGAAGTAAACAGGCATTTGTAATGTTTTGAAAACATAAGTGCAATGTAAAAAATTAAGGATGGCTTTTCCAATTGATTAAAAATGCTGTGTGAGCTATCATTCTGAAGCCTCTTTTCTAGTAAATGTTAGAAGTAAAAATAAATGTACAAAGGGTACACTCATCAACAGAACGTACCATTGTGTCTATCTACAACAACAGATTTAGATAGATCTACATTCTGTAAATCAGATGGATACAGTACATGCTACACAGGACTCATATAGGAAGCCTTCGTGTCTAGGGAGTGTTTAGGGCTCAATTACCAGATGGCACTAGGTGTTTTGCTATAGACAGATGGAAGGTGCAATAAGAGCTGGTGATTGATTCCTGGGGAGAGCAGCGCTCTGGTGAGCCCTGTGTGGCAAGCAGGGAAGCTTTGCCCCCCCTGGGGGAGCAGACAGCTGGGGCGCTGGGGCCCTGTCTGGAGGGAGAGAGGAGGTCGACTGGCTGGCTGTTCTGATACCAGGGCTCTCAATTTGTCTTTCTGTGATTCTTCACATCCAGACTCCTTGCCGGCAAGTGCCTACACTGTGAAAATGTATGGAAAAAAACAATCTATCAATAATCATCTTGTCATCTTCATGTTTTTTTCTGCACGATAAAATTGATTTTTTTGCGGTGATCTGGTAGCCATGTGTCTTTCTCCCACCCCTTCAAACTCAATGCAAGGCATTGACATGATTTGCGCTAGCATGTTTTTTTTAACCAATACTGCCAGGTAACGGACGGCGAAAGGCAGGCAGAGAGCATCATTGCCTTTCATGTGTCAATATGTCCCATTCATTTTCATTGCACTCAAATAATGTGTATTGGCGTGAAAAAAGTATTGGGATAGGCAGAGCTCGCTCCTGCCTATGGGCTTCACACGTCATCTGCCACCTTTTGGCTGTTACGTTCGTTTTACTGCTAGCTAAACTAAGCTGATCAGGATGGCTAACATATTGCATCTGAAACAGTTTTGGATTTTCTAGGGGGTGATAAGGGATGGAAGACCAACACATGATTTTAGGGACTTAGATCAAAGGAAGGGACAGAAAGTAACACAATCATTTAAATCTGGGTGGTATCAACGGAAAGACTGGCTCTGTGGCTGCGCTGCTAGCAGCCGACTCTACTGCTTCCCCTGCCTGCTGCTCTCCACCAGCGACAGCGTGTGGACAAGAGCCAGTTACTGCGAATTGAACAACTTGCCTATAGCATTCAACAAGCATGAGAAATCTGTCTCACATCCAAAGCCAGATAGCCCCATAAGACATTTGGCAGCTCACAGATAGATCTGGCATTGACTGAACAACGGAGATTGAACATCAGCATGCACAATGCAAAGGTAAAAGAAAACAGTGAGATTTGAATTGCTACATGCTACCTAGGTAAACTGGAGTTGGCATTTCGTAGCATCGATGAGTGCCAGCTCATCAAACAGGCCCAGAAGCAACTATTAAATGCCTTTGCAGATTATTTTTTTATACAGCTAACCATTTAGAGAACGCCACCGTGTTTGCTTTTTGCTAATGGCCTATGATGGAATTTTCAATGAAACTAACGCTCTCTTCAGTGTTCTGCAGAACAAAATGATGGATATGGGTTTTTGCCATACCCGTATTAGTGACACAATGAAAGCACTGGAACGGCAGCAACAATACTTTGATCGTTTTTATGAGCGATTTGAGCAGAAATGCAATGAACTGGGCCTGGCAGAAAGCGAATCTGGTAGTAAACAGACGATTAGAGTAGAAAGGGGGTGAATCTACTACAACATACTGGACAATTTCAATGTTCAGATGAGAGCCATGTTTGACCACTTTGGTGAACTTAATTAAGGTCGAGTGGTGAATGAGGTGAGCCCCTCCATAAAGGGAGCCACTCGCCCTCCAATTGGTCATTCTTGTCTCTCTTCTCTGCAGAAGTGACCGGGTTCACTAAGCTCTCCTCAGCTTGACTAGATTCCTGGCTTCCTACTGAACTGTTCTCAGGCGAACCATAATGCTGCTGAATGTAGGACTTCAGCTCCTGTTGATAGTTGAGTACAGACCGAAAGGTTTTTGCTTCAAGTATAATTAATTTTCTACTCGTCAGTCTCTGTTTAGCTAGCTCGACATGGCTTCGGCTGACTAGATTAGCACACACAGGTTTCAACTAATCTGGCTAACTAGCTGCAAAGCTAGCTAACCACATAAACAAAGGGCTAGCTCCCGCCGCAAGGCTTAAGCTAACCTGCCTAGCTAGCTGCAAAGCAAGCTAACGACACCAGCATTACTACCTTCAACACGGTACTATTGCTAGCTCTCTTCTCTCCTTTAGTTCAAACCTGCGTTCATAGCCACGGGAAGTAAAGGTGCTGAGGGTGCTGTGAGTGGACAAAAACAATCGTCAGCAGCTCAGGGAAAAATTAAGTTAAGCAGTGGTCCGCCCTCCTAACCCCCTAAAAGGAGGCGTACCTAGGGCACAACCCTATTCGGCAGAGGAGGATAGTGTGCAAAGCCTCCGGCTTCCTTGCTCTATCCTCTCTCTGGTTTAATGTAAGCTGTCTCTCCCCATCTCTGCCTCGCTCATATGGGAAGATGGGGGATGTGCACTCTTACCCCCAAGTGCCACCCCCCCTTAAGCTATCTCCTCGGCACCTTGTCAGGTTTTAAGCCAGGACGACAGTCTAGCACAGGGTTCTTCAATTCCGGTCCTGGAGGGCCGAAACACTTCTGTTTTTTATTTCTACCTGGTAGTTAATTGCACTCACCTGGTGTCCCAGGTCTGAATTAGCCCCTGATTAGAAGGAGAGGATGAAAAACAGAGGTGTTTCGGCCCTCCAGGACCGGAATTGAAGAACCCTGGTCTAGCATGTAGACTCTCCCTCCGGTTTCTTCTCTTACAGAGCTGGATGACAGATTGATCTTTGCCATTATACCATGGCTCCCCCATTTCCCTTGCCTTACAGCATTTTCACCTATGTCTATTGTTTGAACAACACAGTTTAAACAGGATCACGTGGGCACCTCCTCGGTACTAATACCAAGTGGTGCCATCACTCTAGGTGGGCGATAAACAGGGGAACAGGTTTCTGGGGTTCACTTCAAAGATCACCGTAACCCACTGTGCTTCTCTGGATCTTTGTGGGGAAATCTTATGGTAACTTAGCTCTATTGATAGAAAAGTATTTATATCGAGCTATAGGACAGTCAGTACACCATTCCATTACGGACCAGAAAGTACAAGCGCCCATATTCCTTGGACGCATTACAAGACAATTCCAGCAATGGGACACACTCTATGCCCCCCCCTGCGACTTTATCATGCCCTGGGGTGCACATGACACATGCACGCTGGCAATTCAAACCAGTTCCTGAGAGCACGCTCTCCATATCTATCCAAACTGTTAGAAGGGACAACCCTATGAGGGTTTTGGAGACCCCGTCCCTATATGGTGTTTTCACACAACTCGGGGTGGAAGCACCGGCACCACCTCTCAAGGATAATGCCCTAAGCTTTTTCTCTCGCCTAGGCCTGACACCCTCCACTAACTGAGCGATGTAACAGGCTTATCCCTCATCTTTGAGCCCTTCAATGACCAAGGATACCCTGGTAGGCAGAAATCACTCTCCTGCTTTTAACCAGTTCTTTTAACCACCGTTACGCAGGGATCTGCCAGTGCCCCTCCCACATGCCCACTGTTTGGTAAAACAGGTAATGCATTTTGGAGAAGTGGTGTGACTTACATACATTATCTCTTGGAAACAGAGGGAAGATCTCCAAAGGTCCAATTAACTGCTATCTCGCCTGTCATACAGGCCTTGATTGTTACATAGTAGGGTAACACTGTTGTGTCGTTTTTGAGGGTGTGCTTACGCAAAACCAGTCTCCAAGCCTTTAGCCCGTCACATGGGACCGTTTATTGTCCTTGAGGCTTTCCCATGGCAGCCGTTTGAGCCGCTGGAAAGCGGGGAGTTGTAATATTTATCTTCTAACCAGCTTTGCCGTCTACCCTATGCCTGCAAAGTGAGTGAGTGGGCTGTACGCACTGTCAGCCCACTGTTCGTGCCTTCAGTTTGCCCCAGGGTCCTCCTGGATACCTTGGTACCCAAACACCACCTTTATGCCTAGGGTCAGCGGCAACTGTCTTGTCGCAGCCTGGAGCTTGTGGTTACACCCACCGCTCTTACCATTTACGGAAGTAGAGTCTCCACCGTTTGTGTCCAGCATGCGCCTGGTGCATTTTCTTGGACAAAAGCAAGAGTATTGCGCTAGAGCAGCAACGACTCCTGCGTTTTTTGTAACGGGAGGCCCCCTACCTCATTAACGGCTATCTTTGGGTAGTGGAGGCTATTGTATTGGAAAATATAATAGCAAGGGTTACAGCCCGGAAGGCTACCTCTTGGGCACTGTTTCTAAGGCATCTCGTTATGGGAGGTTAGCATTTTGGAATGTGTGGCCACCCCTCATACTTTTATGAGGTCTTTACCGACTGGATGTCACTGCACCTTCTTTGGAGCGATGCTGTTGGTACTACCCTGGCTTCAGAGAGCATGACTGCTTTACAGGAGTTGGCCATATCCCATAATTAGACATCAAAACGAGTATTTGAAATAGAACTCAAGGTTACTTACGTAAACCCTGGTTCTATGAGAATATGAGTGAGATGTCTCACCACTTTTCCCTGCTCGCAAGAGCACAAGGAAGAGAGGCGTGCTTGACAATGACCAGTTGGCGGGTGAGTGCCTCCCTTTATGGAGGAGATGGACTTGCCTCATTCGCCACTCGACCTGTCTGTCTCCAACAGACTCTGTGTGATTGAATACTTCAAACTTATAGACAAGCCCAAGCAAATCCCATAATGCAACATCTCACTCATATTCTCATCGAACCGGGGTTACGCAAGTAACCTTGAGTTATGGAGCACCAGTGACCATTATACTGTATTGTTATTATCAGACCACATTATCCTATCATTGAGTAGTGATTAAAACACGTGCACACAAAACCATGCACCCACGTACATATGCACGCACACACACAGACACACACAATCTATATTGGATATCAAAGTGCTGTAGTGGGAGTCTGACACTCCCAGGTACTCTGCAGGAGTCTGAGAGCCATCTGGCCCATACCACCCTTATCCCACCCATACCCATACAGTCAGACCAACATTTATCTGGCAATCCACTCCTACTCTCCCCATGCGTGTGTGGTCCAGATTGTTTGACAGCGATGACACAGTCAGTCACTCCTGTGTGTGGGTGGGTTGTTTTTCCAAGGTCCACACATAGCTCCACAGCAGAGAACAGAACCAAGGGAGTAGCTATCAGACTGGGCAAGGCAATGGTCGATTCTCATCATCCCTGCCTGCCGCTGTGAATGCGATGAGGGTACAGGTACGCCCAGGCAGGCAGTAGGCACCTCACAATCAATAACTGGATCAATGACTGTATAGGGAAACTGCATAGATATTTTGAGCCCCCAAGCTAGAGAAACATGGGAGCAGAGTGAGGGGGGGAAGAAAACAGTCACATGTGAGGCATGTGCGCTATGGGCCCGATTCAGACTTAGTAAATGTATGTCTTTCATACGCACTTCTCAGCAGTTGGTATTTAGACTTACCTTATGCAGGTGCGTAACAGGCGTGGTTCCCTTGTGTGCGCTGAATACAATAGGGGTTGAACAGTAGTCCTATAAGTCTGCACACCAACTACTGAGAAGTGTGTAGGAAAGGTTTGTGTAGTAAAGGTGTACATTTCCTAGATTTGAATCGGGCCTGTGTTGAACCTATAAAGGTTGACATTTTGGGGCTACAGGGCCAGAAAAAGAGAAAAGCTCTAAAAGGTGAAACATTTGTGGATGGCACGTCTTTGTTAGCGTCTTGTAGTGCCAACTGTCCCATCTTTCCTTTTGTCTGTGCTTTCAGGACACCTTTCCTTTTGACTATAATGTTACAGTGTTGTAAGCAATACAAAGGCATGTTGGGAATGTAGAGAATGTTTAGTTTACACACCAAGAGGCAGATCCTCCAGTCTGGTCCATCAGAGGAAGCTGTAGCAGGGGAGGCCGCGGCAGCCGGTTCTGTTCCAGGGTGCAGATGTGATGATAATCATAGGAGGGAGCAGGCTGATTTTCCACAGGGAATGGGCTCTAATTTATTGCCTTGGGGCCTGAATGGCCTGAAGCTGATTTATCTGCAGCCTGACTCAAATGTGAACGTCCACACAAGATGGATGACGGGGATTGGATAGGCCGAGCTGGAGAGGCTGTCCTGCATAACTCCTACAGTACCCTATAGCTACCCACACTGCCTTGTTCTGACTGCTCTTTACTCCACTCACTTTACACTGTGTGCACAATTATTAGGCAAGTTGTATGTTTGAGGATTAATGTTATTATTGAACAACTACAGTGCTCTCGGTCAATCCAAAATGTTAATAAACCTGAATATTTAAGAAAGTAAAAGTGAGGTTTTGGCTTTCTTTGGAGAATATCTGTGCGCACAATTATTGGGCAACTATTAGTGTGCAGAATTATTATGCAACTAAATGAAAAACAAAAAGTTCCCCATCTCACTTGTTTATTTTCATCTGTTAAAGTGAGAATAATAAACAAACTCAAAATTGACAAATAAACATTTCAACAAACAAAAAAAAACAGTGACCAATATAGTGACCCTTCTTTTCAATAACACTCATAGGCCTTCCATCCATGGAGTCTGTCAGTTTCTTGATCTGTTGACAATCAACTTTTTGTGCAGCAGCAACCACAGCCTACCAGACACTGGTCAGAGAGGTGTAATGTTTTCCTTCCCCGTAAATCGACCGTTTAAGAAGGGACCACAAGTTCTCAATAGGGTTTAGGTCAGGTGAGGAAGGGGGCCATGTCATTCTTTTTTCATCTTTAAGGCCCTTACTGGCTAGCCACGCAGTGGAGTACTTCGATGCATGTGATGGAGCATTGTCCTGCATAAAAATCATGGTCTTCTTGAAAGATGCAGACTTTTTCCTGTACCACTGCTTGAAGAAAGTGTCTTCTAAAAACTGGCAGTAGGTTTGGCAGTTGAGTTTGAGTCCATCTTCAACCCAAAAAGGTCCAACTAGCTCATCTTTAATAATACCAGCACATACCAGTACCCCACCTACACCTTGCTGGCGTCTGAGTCGAAGTGGAGCTCCGTGCCCATTACTGATCCAGCCATGGGCCCATCCATCTGGTCCGTCAAGAGTCACTCTCATCTCATCAATCGATAACACCTTTGACAAATCTGTCTTCAGATATTTCTTGGCCCAGTCTTGACGTTTCAACTTATGTGTCTTGTTCAGCCTTCCTTACCTTGGCCATGTCTCTGAGCACTGAAGAACGTGTACTTCTGGGCACTCCAGGTAGGTTGCAGTTCTGGAATATGACAGCACTGGAGGATAATGGGTTCCTGGTAGCTTCACGTTTGATTCTTCTAAAATCTTTGACAGTTCATTTGCATCTTTTTTTCTCAACACGGTTCTTGCGACCCTGTTGACTATTTGCAACAAAACTTTTGATGGGTCTGTGATCACGCCCCAATATCTTAGCAATTTCAAGAGTGCTGCATCCCTCTGAAATACTTTTTAAAAATTTTGACTTTTCAGAGTGAGTTAAATCTTTTTTTTTGGCCCATTTTGCCTGAGGAAAAGAAGCTGCCTAATAATTATACACACCTTGATATAGGGTGTTGATCTCCTTAGGCCACACCCTCCCTCATTACACAAATACACATCACCTGATCTGCTTAAATCCAATAAGCATTCTAGTTTATACAGCTTGGAGTTGGGAAATATGCATAATAATGATGATATGGTCAAAATACTGACTTGCCTAATAATTGTGCACACAGTGTTGTTTGCCATCACTGGGAAAGATGAGGCAGAAAGTATTTGATTGCTTTCACAATGTATGTTTTGGTTGGTTAATTCTCACTTCTGCCACGTTATATTAGTGCTGATATTATTGCTGATTATGTGTATCCTGGCATGGTGTAGCCAGCTGAATCAGTAAAGGAAAGATGAGCTTAGCCTCACCAGTGTTCAATATTGTTTATACCTATGTGTAAGCTCTCTCTGAAGAGGATGGATGACATATCCATCTTGGGATCATGAAGGGACAGAGGTGGGCAAAACAAGGAGGCAGGCAGTCATGGCCCTGCAGAATTCTCCACACATTATATATCCTTCCAAAGCTCTATTACTAAAAGGTTCTGGTGTGCAACAATTGTGCCCTAAGATGTGAACATAAATCTGTCGGCACCGTGACGTATGATAAACGGTGAACCCATAGATATCGCAGTGTGTCAATGTAGGAAGGTCAAGTGTAGTAGGATCCAATCTTCAGTCAGCACAGCAGCTTCACAAAGTAGAGCAAAACACAGTATCTCTGTCTGGGCTGACGCTGGCACCCTATTTCCTATAAAGTGCACTACTTTTGTCCTGGGCCGATAGGGCTCTGTTCAAAAGTAGTGCACTGTATAGGGAATAGGGTGTTGGCCCTGGTCAAAAGTAGTGCACTATATAGGGTGCCATTTCAGACGCAGGCTCTGTCTCAGCTGAGGCTGGCAGCTCTGAATCTGAACTCCTGCTAGAGGACTTCAGCTTGCACAGTTTCACGGACAGGGGCTGCCGCCTGCTACTGCAGCCTATCAAAAACGCATTACCCATTCCAGTCCACCCCCCTCCATCACGAGACTCGGCTGCCATACTGATTCAGGGCTCAGCACAGTACAGGCAGATGCTACTGGGGGCAGTTGGCCAGCAGCTAGCTAGGGTTTAAGAGGGTAACTCACAATGCATGACCCAAATCAGCAGCCAGTCACAACATTTTAGAGACACAATGGTAATGCTGAGCTGCATTGGCCAGCTGGTCCATGTGTGTAGGTTCTCTGTAGTATGTACTGAAGCCTAAATACTGCAACTGTGTCGGTCTGTGGCACGTCAGTCAGTCTGATGATGATTTAACTGAGTTATCAGATTACGAGGTCAGTCAGTGGTGCCAAAGGAACAACACTGCACATTTTGTATCAACGTGCCTTAGTTAAATTGGCCACCTGCCTCTAGACCAGTGTTTCCCAAACTCGGTACTCGGGACCCCAAGGGGTGCACGTTTTGGTTTTTGCCCTAACACTACACAGCTGATTCAAATTATCAAAGCTTAATGATTAGTTGATTATTTGAATCAGCTGTGTAGTGCTAGGGCACAATCCAAAACATGCACCCCTTGGTGTCCCGAGGCCCGAGTTTGAGAAACTCTACTCTAGATGGTTTGCTTACAATAAGATGTCACGTGTTGCAGTATTGCTCTCTCCCCCCAGTGACTGATGGTATGCTAAACATCAACAAAGGACGTTATGGTTAGCCATAAACCTAACCTGCTTGCCTGTCTGCAGTGTTGCCAACTTAGCGACTTTGTCGCTTTATTTAGCGAGTGTTCAGACCCCTCTAGCGACACATTTTCAAAAAAGCGACTAGCGACAAATCTAGCGACTTTTTCTGGTGTTATTGGAGACTCTGACGTGAAAGCACGTATCGTTCTTACTCTTCTCAACGAGCAGCGGGTGCTGCCGTGGGCCCCACCCCCGTCCCAAAGCATTCACGGCCCAGTCCTCGCGCAGCAGTCAGAGCAGGAGATGTTCACCCCTCCGCGTCCAGACTGCAAATGAATCGCGCATGTGGGAAGCCGCCGCTGGCTGATCCCGCCCTTATTTATTTGGGGTCCATTTAGATTGGTAACGTAGATTGTATACAAAAAAATTGTTAAAATGTTATGGTTAAAAATGTTCATGTTTTACTGTGACTTGTTGTAGGCTCCTAAGTGGACCATAAGGTTAAAAACCAAACCAAACTTAAGAAAACAAAAAAAATCCTCTCTCCTACAGCTTCCATCACAATTACATGCACATGGCCAATTATGCAAATTAGGTGATGGCGTCATTTAGCGACTTTTAGGACAGCCAATAGCTACTTTCCTTACTGAGGAGTTGGCAACTGCGTCTGTCGGCTGTATCTGGCCAGTTTTACCAGTGGGCAGTAGGGGCGCCACGTCACTGCTCTCTCGCCCGATCATATAGCAACAGCATGACCTACATGCTTTCCAGATTGGAGACAGGCAGCAGCCACTTTGCCTGAGGGTAAAACCCAATATCTATACAGCTGTATGACTTCTTTGCTCCATATTTTTATCCCCGGTGTACAATCAACTTTTATTGAAAATTAGTATCTCAAACCAATCGAAAAGAGAGGCACTTTGTACATTAATTGTATGGTTTTGCAGGGAAATGCATGCATGATAACCTAGATAATATGCAATAAAAAATGCAACCAGATCAAAGTAATGAAGGATACAAAAAATTATAATACAAAAAGCTGTAGTTCATCAATGAAATGTTACATACCAAAAATTACACTCAAAAATAATTTTATTTGAGTTAAAAATCACAACTGCTGCCATCTCTGGAGCTGTCATAGACAATGTACAGTAAGACAAAACGGAAGGAATGTTGCAACAATACAGTACTACATTGTAACAACGTAACTGTTACAACATTAACATATATTTAGCTTTACCTTTTAAAACGAATAAACAGTAAACTCCTCGGCTTGAAGTCCAATACCAGCACTAGCAAGGCAGTAGTTTGCGCAGTCATCTCCATAGCGGGCAATGTCATAACCCAACCAACAGCACAAACTACTACCTCAGCCAGTACATGGTCAAATGCCGATAGAAACACACTGACATAGCAGCACTCACAAGACAAAATTGCAAATTATAACATACACATTTGGCATCTATAATTCCGATCTGATACATACGGTTCCACTCGCCTGGTACTAGGTTACATTCATCCGACCTCCTGAGCAGACAGTCGTCTCATGAGCAGAGTTGAAATTTGAGGGAAACCCCGCCCAAGACATCCCCTAGTCTACTCCTCCCCTTTTCCCTGTGCACCAGACAACACTCAGTCCTTTCCCTCATTTGACTAAACCCCAAGCTCCAATTTGTTCGCAACAATGAAACACTTAACACTCGTTTTTGCGGACTGTTACCTTGAAGAAGATACATAGACGCAACCAAATAGAACATTATTTCACTTGCCCAATATAGAGTGGCTACAATGCTGCGTTGATGTGCTAGTCGGAACTGGGACATTTTCGACTTGCTAACTGGTTGTATACTGAACATAAATATAAACGCAACATGCAACAATTTCAAAGATTTTACTGAGTTACAGTTCATATAAGGAAATCAGTCAATTGAAATAAATAAATTAGGCTCTAATCAATTTCAACATGACTGGGCAGGGGTGCAGCCATGGGTGGGCCTTGGAGGGCATTGGCCCACCCACTTGGCAGGCAGGCCCACCCACTGGGGAGCCAGGCCCTGCCAATCAGAAGTTAGTTTTTTCCCTACAAAAGGGCTTTATTACAGACAGAAATACTCCTCAGCACACCCCTCAGACGATCCCGCAGGTGAAGAAGCCGGATGTGGAGGTCCTGCGCTGGCGTGGTTAAACGTGGTCTGCGAATGTGAGGCAGGTTGGACATACTGCCAAATTCTCTAAAATGACATTGGAGGCAGCTTATGGTAGAGAAATGAACATTCAATTATCTTGCAACAGCTCTGGAGGACATTCCTGCAGTCAGCATGCTAATTGCAAGCTCCCTCAAAACTTAAGACATCTGTGGCATTGTGCTGTGTAACAAAACTGCACATTTTAAAGTTGGCTTTTGTCCCCAGCACAAGGTGTACCTGTGTAATGATAATGCGGTTTAAACAACTTCTTGATATGTCACACCTGTCAGGTGGCTGGATTGTTTTGGCAAAGTAGAAATGCTCACTAACAGGATCTAAACAAATTTGTGCACAAAATGAGAGAAATAAGCTTTTTGTGCATATGGAAAATATCTGGGATTTTTTATTTCAGCTCACAAAACATGGGACCAACACCTTACATGTTGCGTTTATATTTTTGTTCAGTGTAGTTATACACGTGCCGCTTTCAACGAATTAGCAAGTTTTATATTTCCGACTAGCATGTGAACATGGCATAATACATCCCATGACCCTCACCCAGTCACCAGAGTTCCTCTGATACAACTTCGCAGGAAACGTCAGTGAGGAGGTTACTCGTTCAGGATTGTGGGAAATGCATTTTCTATATTTTAGTCATAGAAGACCAGCAAGCTTGCCTCTCACAATGTAAACAATATTCCAGCATAAACTAGGTCTGAGATTTCCGAGACTAAGCAAGCTCTGACATACAACAATCTCACATGCTTAAGAAAATGACACAGAGCATACATTCAAATCATTTACAGGGTTAAGGACAGGACATCACTGAGGCACACACAGAAATCAGATTATTGATTGTAGAACTGTCCCATTTATTTTATACAGACAAGTACATCCATTCTCAGGCCGGCTAATAGATTACATGGAATGTCCCAGTAAGATTTTTAATAAAATCTTAGCCGTTGAAAATGTCACAAAAGGTAATCTCATATTCCCCCCCCCCCCTCTCTTTTTAAAGATACATATAGCCCAAGTACTTTGTTTTTTCTTAATTACATCATCAACACTGTCACCACACACTGTACATCGACTCTCCTTTCAGGAAATCAAAATAAAACAAACTAAACCCAAAGAAAACACATTTTTTAATTTTATTTTACTGTAGCAGTTAATACACAAGTCCAGCCAGTCAGAATGACAATGGGAGGTGGTATCAACCAAAGTGTATTAGAAGCATACATTGATGATGTCATGTGTAGAAGGTCAGTCGTCGTCATTGTGGACCGAGCTGTCGTGGGGGGAGCTCAGTTACCACGGGTTACTGTCTGTTAGATGGGCTCACGGAGTAAAAGAGCCCGTCCGTCTATCCCCCTGTCCACTTGTATGAAGAAGTGTATGTTTCGGTCTCAGGAGGACACATTCACTATGAATTTCTTCATTATAAAAAGGGGGGTTGGTCTGGTCAGGATTCTCCGTTCTGAACTCTGGAGACGGGGGGCTGCATAAAGTCTTTGAAGGGGCCCAGGGCCTCCTTCAGCGCTGAGCTGACCTCAGAGGAGGAGCAGGTGATGCACTCCACCAGGGTAGGGTACAGGGCAATCACCTGGGCCCACGTGGTCCCATCCACTGTAGGGGGGCACACACCATGGGAAGGGGTGGGGAAAGAGGGAAGCAGAGCGGAGAACATGTGCAATGAATAGGAGATGTGGGGATTGGAAAGGAGAGGAGGGCAGAGGAGAGGAGTGGGAATAGGAAAGGAGAGGAAGAGGAAAGAGGAAAGGGAGAAGGACAGAGGAGAAGAGAGGAGAGGAAGGCAGAGAAGAATAGGACAGGAGAGGTAAAGGAAGGAGAGGCAGAAGAGTGAAAGGAGAGTGAAAGGAGAGACAGACAGACGTGAGAGAGGAAGCAATTAAATAAATCATTATTTTCCATTAGAAAGCCAGAGGCAAATGTAAATGTTTTTTGTCTGGATAAATTAGGATATAAACAACCTCAAGGGTACTTTTGCATGCCTCTGTGATTCCAAAAATCAAACATTGTACATACAAATCTCTCTTCAGAATTAAATTGCATTTGCAAACATTGTCCCATTGTACTGTGACACGGTGATCTGAAATACTAGATGATCGATATAGTAAAATAATTATCTGTGTCTGTTTTCTAAGTTCTTTACTTCTACTCACCATTTTCTGGCTGGGTCTTTTTAAGTGAGTCCATCAAAGTGCTGATAGCTTTTAAGACAAAGATGATTTCTGTCACTTGTTGCCTAGAAATAAATTATAAGGAATGGAACAATTATACTTAAATATTAATGTTGTGCATTTAAAAATAATAAAATAACTTGCATTCAGCACCATACAAGGGGACCAAACAGGGGACATACAATGAGCACCAACCTTCAAATCTCCAAACAAATCATAGGTACAACGTTTTCAATAAAAACCCTATTTGCAGCAGGAGACCTGAATATATGTAATTTGTTACAGTCAGTGTGGCATTTGCTCAAGTAATAGAGAAAGACCACAGAGAAATGGGACAGGGGCAGTTTGAAAACAGAAATGTGTATCTGAAGGATGCACATTTGATTATGCTATTAACCTGAGAAGTTGGCAATCAAGCTTCATCCTCTGTCCACTACGGAAGACAGTGAAAAGACTGTTACACTACGCTGCAATGGTAAACTAACACAGAACACATTCTTGGATGACAGAGCACCTACCAGGGAATGGGCAATTCCACACTAACAGAGTGACACAGACTCAGATTTTTCAAACAAAAACCAATGACTGCAAAGTTAAACAAAGCAACAGTGAAACATGTTGTCCCCCACGAATGATGCAGCTTTTGGGCCAATTGAGATATCACGTGTGACTAACACATTTCAGTTATCGTGTGTGACCACAGATTATCCATTATATTGACCCGATGCTCAAGAGGCCACTCGAATTATGAAAATAAATGTCTTAAAAAATGGAAGGTAGTTAGCCTGGGTACCAGTCTCTTTAGCTAATCCACTCCCTCTACTCCATGTCATGTGCCAAATACTTTTTTGCAATGACAAGTAGTGGCAAGGAGTGGACTGTTCGCTATAGAGACTGTTACTCAGACTAGAAGGCAGTCAGGAGGAGGCAAGATCAGGTGGGACCATTCTAGCCAATGATAGGGCAGATACGCGTGTGAACAACAGGCACAACTCCAATATAACATGTTTTTTTTCTCAAAGTTACCGGGTTGTCGCGTGTCCTACTTATCAGTACACTCATAACAACCTAAGCACTACGAAACGTATATTAAATCAAATAAGCCACACGTAGCAAATAAGCCATTCGACACTCTCTCATTGACCACAAAAACTCCTTGCTTGGTAAAAAAAACTAAAAAACGCCACCTGCTGGAGAAGACAGATTTTGGGCCCAGTCATCCCTCTCGCTTCCTCTCTGGGTTGACTCACAAATTTCAGTTAATTGATAGCTCCCACCTTGGGCCAATCAGTGTAATTTTGTAAATACCGGATCTCTATGGCAAGACGCATCATTCACCCAAGTTTGGTCAAAATTGGGCTAGTGCTGTCTGAGATATCACGTGTGACTAACGAATGGACGAACGGGCGGAGACCGATCCACAGTCCCCTCCCCGTTTTCATCACGGGGACAACAAATCATACAACTTGACACACAAGGACTACTTTTAACAATTTCCACAGAAAATGTTACAAAAACTAATTTACTTGATGAACAGTGCAGATGCAGAGTTTGGTAACAGAATGACGGGTTGTGCTGTTTGTGCCATCATTCTGTTATCAAACTTTGCATCTGCACTGTTCTTCAAGTAAATGTGTTTTTGTACAATTTTCAGTGGAAATTGTTAAAATAATTCATTGTACATAGAGTTGTATGTTTTTTTAGAACTTTGCAATCATTGGTTTTTGTTTGAGATATATTTTAAAGTGAAAAATCTGAGTCACTGTCCCTGTTACCGTGGAATTGCCTGAATCTACCCCGTATGAATACCAAGAGAATAAAAGAGAAAGAATGAGAGAGAACCCAGAGGATTGTGGATGGAGAAACTGATGCCAGTTCTCAGCTGAAGTACCAGTGTAAGCCCTCTCTCTTGTTGAATGCTAATGTTGTGTAATATGTTCATAAACACTCTTCACAAAATCAAAATGGCCTGAGTTTTGGTGCATTTACCCTCTACTACATCCCTGTCCCGGGGGTCTTGTAGTAGCAGCAGTAGAGGTGATGGTGGTCTTCTAGGGCTCTTGTTTTAGTGGTGTTAGTGGACTCACCTGGGCAGCGGGCAGCGTCCACTCAGCCTCTCATCGTCCACGTAGCGCCTCAACACGTCCTGGGACCTTTTGAGGAGCACAGAGAGGGCCATGCGGGAGATGTAGCCTTCCTGGGGCGTGGACACCTTGTTACTGAAGGAGAACTGGAGCAGCGTCTCAAAACACACCTTGGAGAACTCCTCCCGCATCCGCACGTCTATCTCTGCCTCTGTGGATGGTAGGAAAGACATGCTTAGAGGTGATGCAGTAGAAAAGTAGAAAAGATCAGCGCTACACAGTAAAGCTTATCTCCTTATTTTCTTTAGGTGATGCTAGAAATGTCCTATTGTTATTAATTATAGCATCAGTAATTAAAGAAAAATATGATCCTATTGTTGCCAGCAGAATAAAAAGGTATTCGGGAAAAAAGGTATGGCCCCCGTTAGGGAATCTTCGGTGGAAAAAGCATGAGCTTTTGGAATAAGAGTGGGTATTTCTGACCCAGTGCTGTTTTCTTACCTGTAAATGAGGAGGACTGTGAGTGAATGGATCCTTTATTTAGCATGGTCATAATCTGACCAACAAAGTCTTTGGGGATGAAGTTGGCAAACGGTAAAATCTCTGTGCTGATCAGCTGCACCACCTACAGAACACACAGAGAAGACACAAACAGACCTCAGTGATGGGCAGTTAGTAAAGGCAGTAATCTAATTCAAAGATTGTTTGAAGTGAAGTCAGTCAGGTGTTACCTCAACGTCAATGGCTTCATTCATCTGGAACTCCTGGATGGACACATTGTCTGGAGGTGTGCTGTAAAACAACAGAAACAGAAATGCAGTCAATTAGCCATTGCTTTACCGCTAATCAAGCCCATTCCTCAATGCATTGTCTATAGTGAATCCATTACTGTTTCCTAGACTCTAAGGAATATGCAGGTGCATCAAAATGTCAGTCTGTCAGACTTGTTTTAAAGGCGCAATATTGAGAAATCGCTCCGCCATTCCCTGGTTGCTAAAATTCTATCATGTTCGCCTACTTTCCATTTATGTGACAAAACAAGCAAGTGTAGAGAATCATTGTACAATCTAAACCACGGTGAAATATTTTTCAATATCCAAAAATATTGTATTTTCAGCTGGTGTACAAAACCGAAACTAAAAGGACTCAGAAGCGAAAACTTAAGAATGGGAAGCATAGAAATAGTGCACATAGAACAAATCTACCTCTTACCAGACTTGCTTTCAATGAGAATAACAGATCTATAACATTAATTTCTATGTGAATCTGCTCAAGTTGCCCAGAGAGCTACATACTAGACCTCTAAACTCTTTGAATAAGAAAATACCAATACAACACAAGCTTTTTAAAAGGTAAAAGGGAGTGCCTCAGATATTTTTGATGAACTTCCTGAGAAATGGGGTACCTACCTTTTGGTGAAGAGGAAGTCTTCAAAGGCGTTGGCCAGCTCTGGCCACATGGTTTCAAACATTCCAGAGGAGGCATGCTGGCGGGCCACGGGCAGTCCGATGGACAACACCTTGAGCAGGGACGAAACGGCCAGCTTCCATGTGCTCTCTGACGGACATGCATACTTCAGGCCCAGGGGCATCCGCAGGGTCTATGCAGTGGTGGAAAAAGTACCTAATTGTCATACTTGAGTAAAAGTGAAGATACCTTAAAAGAAAAGGACTCAAGTAAAAGTCACCCAGTAAAATACTACTTGAGTAAAAGTCTAAAAGTATTTGGTTTTAAATGTACTTAAGTATCAAAAGTAAATGTAATCGCTAAAATATACTTAAGTATCAAAAGTAAAAGTATGAATTATTTCAAATTCCTTATATTAAGCAAACCAGACAGCACGATTTTCTTGTTTTTAAAATTTACGAATAGCCAGGGGCACACTTCAACACTCAGACATAATTTACAAATGAAGCATTTGTGTTTAGTGAGTCTGCCAGATCAGAGGCAGTAGGGATGACCAGGGATGTTCTCTTGATAAGTGTGTGAATGAGAGAATTTCCCTGTCCTGCTAAGCATTCAAAATGTAGCTAGTACTTTTGGGTGTCAAGGAAAATGTAAGGAGTAAAAAGTACATTATTTTCTTTAGGAATGTTGTAGTGGAGTAAAAGTAGCCAAATATATAAATAGTACAGTAAAATACAGATACCCCCAAAAACGACTTAAGTATTACTTTAAAGTATTTTTACTTAAGTACTTTACACCACTGGGTCTATGGAGGAAGGAGAAAAAGAGCTGGGTTAGAACACAATGGGAGTCTTCAAAGTAGGGCCTAGCCTGCTTGCCAGGTCTGTTGGTGCTTTAGCAAACGCCTAGCCTCGATTTCCAGGCTATTTCCTCAGGATCCAAGGAGAGAGAGGGTAAAGGGGAAATTAAGATCACTAGGGTTAATATTTAGATGTAGTGTGATTGAGATAATGTGTAGCATATTCAGAGTCTCTGTAACAAGAGGGGGAGGGCTAATGGTAACACAATGGGAGTCTTCAACATATGGACATGCCTGGTGCCAGATCTGCTATTGCAGTTGAACAATTACACTGACAGACTCAGAGGAACACTGAGGGGGAAAAAGTATTCCTGATGGTGTTGTGTGTGACTCAGTAATGACGCAGAGACCTACAGGTGTATCATCAACCACAGACGCATCTAAACTAAACAACTGGAGCTGTTGAGGCATTGACGTTAATGCGTTTTAGTCTCAAAAACATGGAAAAATAAGCAACGGAACAGAAACAGACAAGGTTTTATGGTTATGACCTTTCTCAGGAGAGGGAGAGGAGGATGGGGTTGGTTTGAACATATCCATAGGGAAACTCGTAATGAGTTCTTGGCAGAGTGCTCTTCTAGTTTTGGGAATTGCTTTAATAAGAAGATAATGGAAGAGAGCGGTCAGATGGTCCCACACATATATCAGGCCTCAATGAGAAAGAACTTGGTATGCCATTGACCCACAGGAAACAATAGAGGAACTCCTGACAGCTTTATGAAGGGATGTTGTTTCCAACGACAAAGAGCAGCTCGTTTATGACAGAAACACTAGTCACTGGAGTATGATGATAGACTCCAATGGGAGATAAGATATTTAGAATGGTGTAGACATTAGGGAGTAGATCCACAACCAGAACTAGGAGTTCCAGTTTTCGAGCTACTCCTTTTACATGAACACTTATGAACAAATGAATATGTCTTGATGGTAATGTTGGAGACAGTACCTTGATGATGTTCTGTAGGACTTTCTGGTTGATGACAGCTTTGTGACAGGCTGTTTTGTGGTAGAGGTCCACCACCACCTCCAGGGACCTCTCGGCAAAGGGCACGTAGTTTAAGGCAACCCATTCTGCCTGTAGAGAAAGAGAGAGAAGGAACGAGAGAGTGAGAAAGAGAAAGAGGGATTACCTAAAGTTGAAAACATCCCTCTGCGTAAATACTAAGAGGACCAAAGCACCATAAAACTTGAAATAGAAATACATGTACAAATATGGACGACACCCAAACACAGTCAGTAAGATAAGTGATATGAGGATGGGACTTGACAGGTAGGTAGTAGGGACAGATAGAGGCATCACCACTTGTTAGTGGCAGACAGAACAAAGAGGGGTAGGTAACATGGAGTGAGTGATGTAGATGAGGCTTTTCACCCACTGCATGGTAGGACCTCATCTACTGTAGTAGTGATGGGACCATTGAGCAGTAGTACACAGCTGAATACAGTTGAGTAAGAGTACTAAAGGGGGCTGAAGGAGGGAGGTGGTAACTCACCGGAGCAAACAGTTGGATCTAAAGGTTGATCCAGTGAGTAGATCGATAGTACGACACAAAAACAGAACAATGAGAAGATGGGAATTAACTTGTTTGCTGGTGCCTGGCGTTCTTATACCAACTTGTTGCCACTGACCAATTGACTGACAGTGGCAATCATTTTTGTTAATGGTTTGATTGAGCAACAGACAGTATAAAACTGACAGGTCAACTGACAGACAGACTTGGAGATTTTACTTCAGAGTGAGCGAGTAGCGTTAATTAGCATAGGTGATTCAACCACCACCATGAAAACAAAACCACTCATCAATATAGAAAAGGAGCTGGTACACCAGATTCTTAACCAAATACCAGATTTGACAGTATTCTTTTGTAAGTGTGAGAATACACAAAAGTTAGGAAAACACTGAGTAAGATCCTAGCTTTCTTTTAAAGCAGGGGTCGGCAACAGGCGGCCCGTAATCTTTTTTGCCCCCCCCCCAAAGTTTCTAGTAAATAAATATATAATAACATATATACAGTGCTGTGAAAAAGTATTTGCCCCCTTTCTAATTTTCTCTACTTTTGCATATTTGTGATACTGAATGTTATCAGATCTTCAACCAAAACCTAATATTAGATAAAGGGAACCTGAGTAAACAAATAACACAACAATTACATACTTATTTCATTTATTTCATAAACAAAGTTATGCAAACCCACTGCCCTTGTGTGAAAAAGTAATTGCCCCCTTACACTCAATAACTGGTTGTGCCACTTTTAAATGCAAATACGCTTCCTGTAGTTGCTGATTAGTCTCTCACGTTGCTGTGGAGGAATTTTGGCCCACTCTTCCATGCAGAACTGCTGTAACTCAGCGACATTTGTGGGTTTTCAAGCATGAACTGCTCGTTTCAAGTCCTGCCACAACATCTCAATTGGGATTAGGTCTGGACTTTGACTAGGCCATTCCAAAATGTAAAATGTGTTGCTTTCTAGCCATTTTCATGTAGACTTGATTGTGTGTTTTGGATCATTGTTTTGCCGCATGACGCAGCTGCGCTTCAGCTTCAGCTCACAGACGGATGGTCTGACATTCTCCTGTAGAATTCTCTGATACAGAGCAGAATTCATGGTTCCTTCTATTAAGGCAAGTCGTCCAGGTCCTGAGGCAGCAATGCATTCCCAAACCATTACACTACCACCACGCCTGACAGTTGGTATGAGGTTGTTACTGTGGAAAGCAGTGTTTGGTTTGCTCTGCATTAGAGAATTCTACAGGAGAATGTCAGGCCGTCTGTGAGCTGAAGCGCAGCTGGGTCATGCAGGGGAATTGGGTGTTGCATAACTTTGTTATTTAAATAAAATAAATAAGTATCTTTTTTTTCCCTTATTTGTAAACTCAGGTTCCCTTATCTAATATTAGGTTTTGGTTGAACATCTGATAACATTCAGTATCAAAAATATGCAAAAATAGAGTAAATCAGAAATGGGGCTTCGTTGTGGTAAATTTGCATTGTACAAATTATTATAATTATGTTCCGGCCCCATTTCTGATTTAATCCCCCCCCAAAAAAAAATTATCGGCCCGCGGCTGAGTCTAGTTGCCTACCCGTTTTAAAGATTCCCTTCTGTTTTGAACTTAGCGTGAACAAAGACGGTATCATCAACTAGCCTACAAAAAAAGGGCTTGTACGAGTTAAGTGAATCAATAAAAACGTAGACTTCATAGGGTCTAATTTGTCCTTCATTCTGAGAAAAGGGAAGAATCATGAACTTGGTCTGTGACCTGCCAAAAACCTGAAAAAAGTAACCTAGCGGCTAGCGTGCTGCCAGCCTGAAGGGCTAGCGTGAATGAGAGAGAAAGAAGAGGGATGGTTTAGGGCTGCTGCTGCGGTTTGAAAGACCCAGCTATATGTCATGTGATTAGGACAATAGGGAACGGCAGGGCACATGAGGACCAGACGAAAGCAACGGGAGGAGCTTCATGAACGTCAGAGAGGGGGAATGACCATGTTCAGAAAGTGTGGAGAGAAATGGACGACAGGCGTTTCAACAACATTCCATTCATGAAAATATCGGAGATATTTAGACAACGAGAGAGAAAGAGAGAGGAAGACAAACTTGCACACAAAGCGATAGAGAAAGACAACGGCAGAGAGAGCTTGTGATTCGTTACCTGGTTGTATTTAGCGTTGGCCACATGTTTGGTTTCCAGCTTGCCGTACTGGGGGGGTTTGCAGGAGAACTCGACAAAGAGGAGCAGCTGTTCGAATATGGCCGGGTACATGACCTGCAGGTTCTCTGGGCCCACACAGATGGCCTGCAGAGGGAGAGACAGGAACCTTACTCACTACTGACCTCACTAGAACCAGGTGAACTCACTCACTACTGACTCCCAATCATATATTGTTCCATCAGCTTCAATAGCACATTAAGTGCAGGAGAAAAATAACATTTTCCAAAATTGCCATGCTAGTTTCTATAACACAGAGGACAAAGAAGTGGAAACATCTACTCAAAAGGGACCTTTTGGAGCTTGGAACAGTGTGTGGATCAGACTACTAGCTAAATTCAGCTCCTGGAAAATGCCTTTGGCTGTTCATATAACAACCCTTTATAAAAAAGTTATGTATCTGGTGTGGCAGCCCACCCACCTTCTGCAGCACGTCGAGTGCTGTGAGTACAGCCTCCTGGAGGCTGGTGAGAACAGCCTCGGTGTAGGAGGGTAGGATGAAGGGCGAGGCATCACTGCTGATCGGTATGGACACGGCCCCATGGAGGATCACCCCCAGCTTCTTCAGGTCCTCCATGCTGAAGCCAGTCTTAATGTGCTGGTAGAGGGCAGGGAAGATCTGGACTAACGCTGTCAGAAAGGGCTGGCTGGGGATGAAGGAGGGTCTGTCTGTCCCCGTCCCGCCAATAGGGGGCCTCGTGCTGTCCGTGCCCGTCCGGTACCAAGTGTTCCATGCTGACCACCACAGAGCTGCGTCCTCCAGCGCTGACTCCTCCCCCGGGGGAGGGGCCTGGAGTTCAGCTCCATTGTAGCGCGTCAGCCTCTCAAGCATCGAGTCGGAGCGCAGCAGGGGTCTGCCGGGGCCCGAGGCGCTGAGGGGGTCGATGAGGACAGGGGGGACGCCCATGACGGCCAGGGCGAGGGCCTCGGTGGGCATGGCGGAGTCCTTGACAGGTGTGCCAATCTGGAGGATCTCTTGGAAGGACTTGAGTGCGGCCAGGGAGACCTCGCTGTTCTTACTGAGGGCAGCAGACTGGATGTGGTCCAGCAGCACTTCCCACGCCTTGAAGAAGTCACCTGTGGAGTGGACACACAATCAGATAAGAAGGTAATTGTTGGGCTTAATTTATTAAAGTTATTCTATTGATTGTATTGTATTAAAGGTATTGTATTGCAGATGCGTGGAGACAGGATAAATGCATTGACAGGAGTAGGAGTACCATCCGTAGAGCACAATATCTTTATTATTTACCATTGTCAACTGAGTTAGAAACTAGACTGACGGCTTTATGAGATCATATCTATCTACAGTAGCAGGCAACTGATGCAGACGCACGCACACACACACACCTAGCTGCTGCAGCAGGTATCTCCTGGTGTTGAAGATACGAGCTACCCCTGCCAGCGTCAGCACCCAGGTCTCCGCCCACTGTTTCTCAGCCGTGTCCCGTGAGTGGTGGATGAGGATGTTCCCGCCCCCTGACTCAATCTTCTCCTTATCGGCCGTGGAGGAAGACTTCCTCACACAGTCTAGCAGGTGGAACAGTACCTGGTTTTACACAGACATAAATGTAGTCAATATGGACCGCAAGAGGGCAGATTACAAATAAGGTTGTTACAAGCATACTGGGTATAAAGTATTAGCTTCAGCACTTGATCACGTATGATCATTCAATTGATAGATCCCAAAAGTACAATTCCATGATAGACGAGGCCCAGTGACTGAACATTTGATTACCTTTCGGTACATCATAGGAGTCTACAGCCAGAGACATGCATTATTCAGGACTAACTTTCTCTATGATTATTGTAATTGACTGAACGGAATACCTTCCAGGCGACGATGTGCCATGTGGGCTGCTGCAGCAGGGTGCCGTGGGCAGCGATGGTGGAGAACATGGTCTGACCAGCGCTCTTCCTCACGGCAGGCCGGGGATCCACACACAGCTGGCCCAGCTTGGCGTACAGACACAGCCACAGGCAGTCGAAGGGAGGGGCCGGGTGGAAGGGCCTGTTCAGGGGCTCACCCTTCTCATGGGCCTGCTTCTGCAACGCTGCCTCCTCCCTCTCTAGCTCCTGGGTGATGGCCTCGCCCCTCTGGAAGAAGTAGTCTGAGATGTTCCACTTTTGGGGAAAACAGGGAGAGAGAGAGGTTGATTAAATCACTAGTACAGACTGTCACTTTCAAAGATCATGTTGAAATACTAGAAAGGTAACGATTTGGGGGGACGCAACAGCAATTATAAGCTTTGTATAACCGCAGCAGCAATATGAACTAGAATGAAGTAAAAACTCAATACAATATAGAATATAAAACAATATGCAATACGCTGCAGTTGTACCAGGAGTCCTATGGAGGTGAGGCTGATGTTGAGCTCCTGGTTCTGGAGGCCGAAGCTGCCGGCTACATCCACCACGATCTGGAGGCACGTGCAAGGCATGGTGGGGAGGAAGTCAGTCACCACCAACTGCAGGCACTGGAAGGCTGTTCGGATCAACGACTCTCTAGGCGACAGGGGATAGACAGACACTTGTCAGACTCCTACACAAACACAGAGAGACTAGCCAACTACTAGACAACAGAGGAAATACAGCATGTTAAGCTGAAATAGGTTTTAAAAAGGGTTTCATCTCAGCTTTAAAATATCAAGGAGCTTTTCCCTCTGCTTCATCCATCCCCCTGTCACTCCCCCTCTCCCTCCTCTCTCTCACCCCTGGTTGTTGCGGATGGCCCCTATGACCCCCAGCACTAAGGGCCAGCCGGGCCCCAGACTGTCCCCCTGGCTCTGGAGGATCTGCAGCACGCTCTCAAGCTGCTTCTGACGGATGTCTGCATGGAGCACGTTGGACAGCTCCTTCAAAGGGTTCAACAGCAGGAGCTGCAGCCTCTGTCAGAGGGACAGAGAGACAGAGAGACAGAGAGAGAGAGAGAGAGAGAGAGAGCGGGAAAGAAAGGGA
This sequence comes from Coregonus lavaretus, assembly GCF_964263955.1. NCBI lineage: Eukaryota > Metazoa > Chordata > Actinopteri > Salmoniformes > Salmonidae > Coregonus > Coregonus lavaretus. The sequence continues at coordinate 41,523,970 of NC_139996.1, read as the reverse complement.
CAGAGGGAGAGGATAGGGAGTGGTTATAATACATAAACAACGACAAGCATACAAACCACTGCCTTAAGATATATAATGTCAACTATGTGTTGGTGGGTTGGCATGGTGAAGCTGGCTAATAGCAAGTCATCTTATCACCTTCCATTGCATTGTAACAGTCATCCGACTTCTAGATAGAATAGGTTACAGTAGTCCCTGTATTTGGGTTACTATGTGACTGGGTGAAGATGAGAGAGATGGGGTAGTAGTAGTACCTGGTTCTGTGCTAAAGGGGGATTGTGCTTGTAGGCCAGGCCAGCTTTGATGAGGGCGGTAACAGCCTCAGCCCCCCACTCTCTCATCCTGGCGTTGTGATGCTGGCAGACCTGCAGCAGATAACATCATAGGGTAGGGTACACACACACACAGGAGCACGGAGAGAGAGAGAGAGAGAGAGAGAGAGAGAGAGAGAGATCAGACACATCACACAGTACACACACACAGGCATTGCAGAGGGAGGGGGGGAAAGAGAGCGTGGGGAGGGGGGAGAAAGCGGGAGAGAGGAAGGGATGGGAGAGAGAAAAGAGAGAATGAAAGAGAGCGATATTGATAGAGAGAGAGCAAGGGATCTGAGTCAGGGGCTGTTCAAACAGTATGTCCACCTGTTTTTCACAGCAGGTTAAAACAGAGACTGTATGCCTGTGATTTTCTGTTCGCCCAACATTGAAATTAAGGTAATTCCATTTGACAGACACATAACCATGAAAGCTCTGGTAAAATCAGCTAGCTTTCGTTGCTTTGCATTGCTGCACATTTCACTATTCCCCTGGGCTGTTAGCTACACCAACAGTGAGTGAGATGCCATATTGGCATCATCCTTTACAGCCCACAAGTGTCTGTGTTGTCTACTTGTTGGCCAACGTGAAACAAGTGTGTGACTTGCCTAGAAAGGCTGGCATATCATGAGAGCTGATAAGGTAAGATGCATTAAATGTGCAGGTATCTGTATATGGAGGACTAAAAGTGCCACAATTAAATAAATAAATACACCATTAAATAATTACTTAAATGTGTCATTAATTAATTCAAATTAGAATTAAATACATAAATGTGTAATTAAATGTATCATTAATTAATTCAAATACCGATTCATTTTATGTAAAATACATATATAATTATTTCACTATTTACATTTACATTTCATGATCCTGCATTGCAGTGATTCATGAATTACTTAAAACTGTCAAACTGACCCATCAAAGTCAGTGGGCGGGGCTAACGCGAATCTAGTCTGATCCATTGCTTTGGTCTGAAGTAGAGTAGGCCAACCTGGATAGAGACAATGGAGGATCTCCGTGAACTTTCCAGGGAGTTGGTTAGAGACATTTTAAACTTAGCAGAGGATGTAGAAGCAGGACCTGCTGACATTATCCGGAATTGATTTGTCTTGGCTTGATGCAGAGGGTAACCAATCAGGCGTTAGGTTCCGCCTACCAACTTTTGATGGGTCAGTTTGACAGTTTTAAGTAATTCAGGAAGCACTCCAACGCAGGACCATGAAATGTAAATGTAAATAGTGAAATTATTATATATGTATTTTACATAAAATGAATCGGTATTTGAATTAATTAATGACACATTTAATAACACATTTATGTATTTAATTCTAATTTTAATTAATTAATGACACATTTAAGTAATTATTTAATGGTGTATTTATTTATTTAATTGTGGCACTTTTAGTCCTCCATATCTGTATAGTATGCATACAAACAAACACAAGAGTTCCAAAAATGCAACTCATGTGTGCGAGGACATTTTGATCAAACATAACAGCGAAGCAAACATAAATCTGTTGCAAGCTGCACACTCTCAGCTCCAACACCTTGATGCCAGGCGGAGACAGACGGAATGAAAGAGAAAGAGAGAGAAAGCAAATGATTGGGAGGAGAAGTTTCCGAGCTTACCTTCTGCAAAACAGACATGGGTTGCAAAAGAGAGGGAGATAGAGAAAAGACAACTTAAAGAGAACCGTTTGTTTCAGACAAACACACACCCATACACACAGAACCGATACAGTCAAATATATTGGCACCCTTGCACTTCACAATGGAGTGCAATATTATTATTATTTTTTAAATTTATTTCACCTTTATTTAATCAGGTAAGCCAGGTGAGAACAAGTTCTCATTTACAACGCAATGAAGCAGAATGCTCTGTTTTCTCTTTTCAAAACTGGTTGAATCGCTATTTTTACCCTGCAACTTACCACAGGTGAGGTAAATTACACATAAACGAGAATCACTTATCTCCAACGAAATTAATTCACATTTATTTTTATTTTATTTAACCAGGAAAAGCCCATTGAGACCCAGAGTCTCTTTTTCAAGGGAGACCTGGCCAAGAAGGCAGCAACAATCAATACATTACAGAATTAAAACATACAACAACATGATCCACTCCTCTGTAACAGAGTCTCCCATCAAAATGTTAAATTCATCCAGTGGCACAGTAAATCATTTAGTCCAGGCCTTTTTTGACTTTGAAAAATCGCATTTGCAGTTTATATATTTTTCTTCTTATTTGTGCAGTTGAAAATCAAACAAATACACATGTGAACACAAAGTGTTTTCAATTTTAACTTATTTTTTGAAGAAACAGGGAATCGTGTAAGGGTGGCAATATATTTGACCGCATTTGTAAAGCTATATCACTATGACTAAATAGCATTAGAAATGGGAGAGTCCCTACCATGATATGAGAGGGCTTGAAAAGTATGTACCAAAGGACATACAGCTACATGCTACAGCATATCCAAAAAACCCACTTCACTAACCTGGCCCCAGATCCGTTTGTGCTCTTTTACTAGCAGCAACTCCATTGCTGCCATTGTCAAGGCATGACAATTCCAGAAGGAGTTGGCAAGAGAACAGAAACAGACTTGCACACAGTCTACCACTTCACTACCCTCTTCTTCCATTACAAGGTCTAAAGTAGACTATAATGTTGACTATAAGACATACCTCCAGCAGATGTCCAGTGAGGGGCCTCCACAGGATCTCTATACGGTCCATGTTGACCAGGCCAGTCTCCAGCAGCTTGGCCACCGCAAACAGAGACGGCTCCTTGACACAGGACGAGAACAGAACATAGGAGTGATTCGTTTGGAGGATATAGGTATTAAGCAATAAGGCCCGAGGAGGTATGGTATATGGCCAAAAAAGTATTTAGTCAGCCACAAATTGTGCAAGTTCTCCCACTTAAAAAAGATGAAAGAGGCCTGTAATTTTCATCATAGGTACACGTCAACTATGACAGACAAAATGAGGGGAAAAAATCCAGAAAATCACATTGTAGGATTTTTTATGAATTTATTTGCAAATTATGGTGGAAAATAAGTATTTGGTCACCTACAAACAAGCAAGATTTCTGGCTCTCACAGACCTGTAACTTCTTCTTTAAGAGGCTCCTCTGTCCTCCACTCGTTACCTGTATTAATGGCACCTGTTTGAACTTGTTATCAGTATAAAAGACACCTGTCCACAACCTCAAACAGTCACACTCCAAACTCCACTATGGCCAAGACCAAAGAGCTGTCAAAGGACACCAGAAACAAAATTGTAGACCTGCATCAGGCTGGGAAGACTGAATCTGCAATAGGTAAGCAGCTTGGTTTGAAGAAATCAACTGTGGGAGCAATTATTAGGAAATGGAAGACATACAAGACTACTGATAATCTCCCTCGATCTGGGGCTCCACGCAAGATCTCACCCCGTGGGGTCAAAATGATCACAAGAACGGTGAGCAAAAATCCCAGAACCACACGGGGGGACCTAGTGAATGACCTGCAGAGAGCTGGGACCAAAGTAACAAAGCCTACCATCAGTAACGCACTACGCCGCCAGGGACTCAAATCCTGCAGTGCCAGACGTGTCCCCCTGCTTAAGCCAGTACATGTCCAGGCCCGTCTGAAGTTTGCTAGAGTGCATTTGGATGATCCAGAAGAGGATTGGGAGAATGTCATATGGTCAGATGAAACCAAAATAGAACTTTTTGGTAAAAACTCAACTCGTCGTGTTTGGAGGACAAACAATGCTGAGTTGCATCCAAAGAACACCATACCTACTGTGAAGCATGGGGGTGGAAACATCATGCTTTGGGGCTGTTTTTCTGCAAAGGGACCAGGACGACTGATCCGTGTAAAGGAAAGAATGAATGGGGCCATGTATCGTGAGATTTTGAGTGAAAACCTCCTTCCATCAGCAAGGGCATTGAAGATGAAACGTGGCTGGGTCTTTCAGCATGACAATGATTCCAAACACACCGCCCGGGCAACGAAGGAGTGGCTTCGTAAGAAGCATTTCAAGGTCCTTGAGTGGCCAAGCTAGTCTCCAGATCTCAACCCCATAGAAAATCTTTGGAGGGAGTTGAAAGTCCGTGTTGCCCAGCGACAGCCCCAAAACATCACTGCTCTAGAGGAGATCTGCATGGAGGAATGGGCCAAAATACCAGCAACAGTGTGGGAAAACCTTGTGAAGACTTACAGAAAACGTTTGACCTGTGTCATTGCCAACAAAGGGTATATAACAAAGTATTGAGAAACTTTTGTTATTGACTAAATACTTATTTTCCACCATAATTTGCAAATAAATTCATTAAAAATCCTACAATGTGATTTTCTGGAGTTTTTTTTCTCATTTTGTCTGTCATAGTTGACGTGTACCTATGATGAAAATTACAGGCCTCTCTCATCTTTTTAAGTGGGAGAACTTGCACAATTGGTGTCTGACTAAATACTTTTTTCCCCCCACTGTACCATGGCTAATGGCTGTTCTTACGCACGACGCAACGTGGAGTGCCTGGATACATTTACATTTTAGTCATTTAGCAGACCCTCTTATCTAGAGCAACTTAGAGTTTGTGTATTCATCTTAAGATGGCTAGGTGGGACAACCTCATATCACATTCATAGTAAGTAAAATCCTCAGTGAAGTAGCTATCAGCAAAGTCAGCGGGGGGGTGGGGGTGCGAGGGGGGTTTGTGGGATTATTTAAGATACTCTTTGAAGAGGAGATAGGCTTTCAGATGTTTTCGGGAAGATGGGCAGGGACTCTGCTGTCCTAGCTTCAGGTGGAAGCTGGTTCCACCATTGGGGTGCCAGGACAGAGAAGAGCTTGGACTGGGCTGAGCGGGACTGTCCTTCTGTAGGGGTGGGAGGGCCAAGAGACCAGAGGTGGCGTGTAGGGTTTGGACATAGCCTCCGTAGACAAGTACCATGGTCTTGTAGTGGATGCGAGCTTCGACTGGAAGCGAGTGGAGTGTGTGGAGGAGTGAGGTGACATGGGAGAACTTTGGAAGCTTGAACACCAGGTGTTGCGTTCTGGATAAACTGCAGGGGTTTGATTGCACAAGCAGGGAGCCCAGCCAACAGCGAGTTGCAGTAGCCAGACGGGAGATGACAAGTGCCTGGGTTAGAACCTGCACCGCTTCCTGTGTGAGGTAAGGTTGCACTCTACGGATGTTATAGAGGATAGATACAGCATGGAGCATGGATACAGCCCTTAGCCGTGGTATATTGGCCATATATCACAAACCCCTGAGGTGCCTTACTGCTATTATAAACTGGTTACCAACGTAATTAGAGCAGTACAAATAAATGTTTTGTCATACCCGTGGTATATGAGTCTGATATACCACGGCTGTCAGCCAATCAGCAATCAGGGCTCGAACCACCCAGTTTATAATGTCTGGGGGTTTGTGGTATATGGCCAATATACCACGGCTAAGGGCTATAACCAGGCACTCCCCGTTGCATCATGCATAAGAACAGCCCTTAGCCGTGGTATATTGGCCGTATACCACATCCCCTCGTGCATTGTTGCTTAAACATACCACAGCTTCCAGCCAATCAAAATCCAGGACCCAAACTACCCGGTTTCTAATACACATTAAGTAACACAAGGCTCATACAGAAGATAGAGAGGTCATACGTTGTCGCTCTGGTTACATCTACAATAATGAAGTGCATGTGTAGCTCAGTTGGTAGAGTATGGCATTTGCAACGGCAGGGTTGTGGGTTCGATTCCCACGGGGGCCAGTATGAAACATTTATGCACTCACTAACTGTAAGTCGCTCTGGATAAGAGCGTCTGCTAAATGACTAAAATGTAAAAATGTAAATGTATGTGTAGTAATTACCTTGTTAGTCCCATAGGCCATCTCCATAGCCTCCAGAGAGAGGGAGCACAGTGCGTTGATCAGGTGATGCAGTGACACATCATCTAGGTACTGGGAGCTCTCAAAGAGTCTCGACAGGATGTTGGAGATGAAAGGCAGGTCCGTCATCACAGCCGTGGTCAGCACCTGTAACACACAGACAACATGGGGGAGTCAGATAGCTGAAAGGTGAAGCTGGTGGGCTGTGGTTCATCTGTACGATCCAGCAGAGCAATGTAAACCTTAGGTTGACGTTTGGTGTGTTTAGCTTTAAAGGCTGAAGAGGAGTAGCGAATAGCCAATGAAACCCTATGGGAGTTGTTGCTAATTGATGCAGAGAATTAAACTCATTACAGTGTGACTGCGTAAGGCAGGGAGATAGAATCTTACCGTGCTGGGCCCCTCTACTGCACGACCAGGCTTCAGAGCACCTCCAACCCCAGGCTTCAGGCCTAGGATCCACACCAGGTGCTGGGGGAGGAGAGGGAAGGGAGAGATGGATGGAGAACAGGAAGGGCAGAGAAGGTGGTGAGAAAAGTCAGAGAGAGAGAGAGAGTGATTCACTTAGACCACTTCCACTATATAATACAAAAAATAAAAATGTTTTAATTGAAATATTTAGCCTTGTCAATAGACGAAAAAGACAGGAAATCCCAGTTTGGCTATAATATGCTGTAGAGCTGTGCCAGTGCGTGTGTGTGGTGGGTACAGTATGGTGGTACTGTACCTGCAGCGTGGCCAGCACCAGCTGCCAAGAGGTGCCCAGCACTGCCCCGTGGCAGTGGGCCAGGTTCAACAGGGTCCGCATACACTGGATATTCTTAGCTGTCAGCTGAGAGAGAGAGAGAGAGAGAGAGAGAGAGACACTGTTATATCACACTACTGTCTCTACTGTATATGTGAACATCTAACGTGCCCTCTTGTTGTGTTGTTGTAGTAATGTTGTGTAGAGGTCCCTTACCACCACAGTGCCTTGGGGCTGTACAGTGAGAGGCTGTCCCACAGCCACCACCTGCTGATGAGACTCACTGGAGGGACTGATGATCTGCACACTCTGGCCCTGGATAGAGTAGGCTGAGGAGAACAGGAAAACACACACACATTTAATTAGAGTCCTCAACGAAAGCAATGATCACAAGGTCCAAATCATTTGGAGGTCAATCAATATATTTACTCCTTAGTCCATTAGTCTTTTTTTTTATCCTCACAATGTAGCTCAAAAAGACACCCCTGATAATAACAATGACAGTAATTTCCATTCATATACTCAGGGGCGCAACTTACACTGGGGATGGGGGGGGGGGGGACATCTGAAATTGCATTTTTGTCCCCCCCAGTTTTATCATTGGAATGTGACAAAACAAGACAACGGTGTGCTTTAGGACCATGCGGATGCCTCCGAACGGTCGGGTAGGCTGTTTGGAGTGTTTATCCAACTGGATTTTAAAAAACATTAATATAAAAAAAAATGTCCCCCTCACTTTTTAAACCAAAGTTGCGCCCCTGCATATACTAGACTGAGTGACAGAGACAAGCCAGCTACATGCAAGAGACTTGATTAATTAACTCCTAAGGCAAAAACCCATCCTGCTGAAGCCAATTTGCAAGCTTTATCTCTCACAGCAAATATGCAAATAGTGTGTGTGTGTGAGAGAGAGCATGTTTGTGACTGTACATACCCCCCTGACACATTAATCTTGGTGATACTAATTAGAGGGAACAGGGAAACAGTTGAGGCACAGCCAGGATTAATGACATACAGTGGGGAGAACAAGTATTTGATACACTGCAGATTTTGCAGGTTTTCCTACTTACAAAGCATGTAGAGGTCTGTAATTTTTATCATAGGTACACTTCAACTGTGAGAGACGGAATCTAAAACAAAAATCCAGAAAATTACATTGTATGATTTTTAAGTAATTAATTTGCATTTTATTGCATGACATAAGTATTTGATCACCTACCAACCAGTAAGAATTCCGTCTCTCACAGACCTGTTAGTTTTTCTTAAAGAAGCCCTCCTGTTCTCCACTCATTACCTGTATTAACTGTACCTGTTTGAACTCGTTACCTGTATAAAAGACACCTGTCCACACACTCAATCAAACAGACTCCAACCTCTCCACAATGGCCAAGACCAGAGCGCTGTGTAAGGACATCAGGGTTAAAATTGTAGACCTGCACAAGGCTGGGATGGGCTACAGGACAATAGGCAAGCAGCTTGGTGAGAAGGCAACAACTGTTGGCGCAATTATTAGAAAATGGAAGAAGTTCAAGATGACGGTCAATCACCCTCGGTCTCACCTCGTGGGGCATCAATGATCATGAGGAAGGTGAGGGATCAGCCCAGAACTACACGGCAGGACCTGGTCAATCACCTGAAGAGAGCTGGGACCACAGTCTCAAAGGAAACCATTAGTAACACACTACGCCGTCATGGATTAAAATCCTGCAGCGCACGCAAGGTCCCCCTGCTCAAGCCAGCGCATGTCCAGGCCCGTCTGAAGTTTGCCAATGACCATCTGGATGATCCAGAGGAGGAATGGGAGAAGGTAATGTGGTCTGATGAGACAAAAATAGAGCTTTTTGGTCTAAACTCCACTCGCCGTGTTTGGAGGAAGAAGAAGGATGAGTACAACCCCAAGAACACCATCCCAACAGTGAAGCATGGAGGTGGAAAAATCATTATTTGGGGATGCTTTTCTGCAAAGGGGACAGGACGACTGCACCGTATTGAGGGGAGGATGGAAGGGGCCATGTATCGCGAGATCTTGGCCAACAACCTCCTTCCCTCAGTAAGAGCATTGAAGATGGGTCGTGGCTGGGTCTTCCAGCATGACAACGACCTGAAACACACAGCCAGGGCAACTAAGGAGTGGCTCTGTAAGAAGCATCTCAAGGTCCTGGAGTGGCCTAGCCAGTCTCCAGACCTGAACCCAATAGAAAATCTTTGGAGGGAGCTGAAAGTCTGTACTGCCCAGCGACAGCCCCGAAACCTGAAGGATCTGGAGAAGGTCTGTATTGAGGAGTGGGCCAAAATCCCTGCTGTAGTGTGTGCAAACCTGGTCAAGACCTACAGGAAACGTATGATCTCTGTAATTGCAAACAAAGGTTTCTGTACCAAATATTAAGTTCTGCTTTTCTGATGTATCAAATACTTATGTCATGCAATAAAATGCAAATGAATTACTTAAAAATCATACAATGTGATTTTCTGGATTTTTGTTTTAGATTCTGTCTCTCACAGTTGAAGTGTACCTATGATAAAAAATTACAGACCTCTACATGCTTTGTAAGTAGGAAAACCTGCAAAATCAGCAGTGTATCAAATACTTGTTCTCCCCACTGTATGTGGAGTATCACAGTTGTTAGTATGGAGATCACGCATAGTCAGGGCTCGAGAGCAGGGTTCTCCAACTGGCGGCCCCCGGGTGGTTTATATATATATATATATATATATATATATATATATATATATATATATATATATATATATAGGGGAATTTTAATTGTTGGACATAAAAGTGTAAAAACAATAGGAAATCAGCTACAAGTTATTTTAATTTTGGAAATCTGTTCCCAAGTATTGCCATGCATAATAGAGAGACATGATTGTATACAAATGTAAATACGTTTTGAAATTATGTTTTAGTCTAATATTGTATCTGTTTGGGATTCTTGCGGTCAATTTGACATCTACGAATTATGTTCTGGCCCCCCGACCACCCGCTCAAGAAAAAAATTAAAAATGTCCCGTGGCTGAATCTAGTTGATGATCCCTGCTCTAGAGTTTCACACTCTCACACATATACACTACCGGTCAAAAGTTTTAGAACACTTACTCATTCCAGGGTTTTTCTTTATTTTGACTATTTTCTACATTGTAGAATAATAGTGAAGACATCAAAACTATGAAATAACACATATGGAATCATGTAGTAACCAAAAAAGTGTTAAACAAATCAAAATATATTTTATATTTGAGATTCTTCAAATAGCCACACTTTGCCTTTATGACAGCTTTGCACATTCTTGGCATTCTCTCAACCAGCTTCATGAGGTAGTCACCTGGAATGCATTTCAATTAACAGGTGTGCCTTCTTAAAAGTTAATTTGTGGAATTTCTTTCCTTCTTAATGCGTTTTAGCAAATCAGTTGTGTTGTGACAAGTTGGGGGGAGGGGGGTATACAGAAGATATCCCTATTTGGTAAAAGACCAAGTCCATATTATGGCAAGAACAGCTCAAATAAGCAAACAGAAACGACAGACCATCATTACTTTAAGACATGAAGGTCAGTCAATACAGAACATTTCAAGAACTTTGAATGTTTCTTCAAGTGCAGTCGCAAAAACCATCAAGCGCTATGATGAAACTGGCTCTCATGAGGACCGCCACAGGAATGGAAGACCCAGTTTTACCTCTGCTGCAGAGGACATGTTCATTAGAGTTACCAGCCTCAGAAATTGCAGCCCAAATAAATGCGTCACAGAGTTCAAGTAACAGACATCTCAACATCAACTGTTTAGAGGAGACTGTGTGAATCAGGCCTTCATGGTCGAATTGCTGCAAAGAAACCACTACTAAAGGACACCAATTAGAAGAAGAGAATTGCTTGGGCCAAGAAACACGAGCAATGGACATTTGAACGGTGGAAATTTGTCCTTTGGTCTGGAGTCCAAATTGGAGATGGTGTGGGTGAATGGATGATCTCTGCATGTGTTTTCCCCCCCGTAAAGCATGGAGGAGGTGTTATGGTGTGGGGGTGCTTTGCTGGTGACACTGTCTGTGATTTCTTTAGAATTCAAGGCACACTTAACCAGCATGGCTACCACAGAAAACTGCAGCGATACGCCATCCCGTCTGGTTTGGGATTAGTGGGACTATCATTTGTTTTTCAACAGGACAATGACCCCCTCACACCTCCAGGCTATGTAAGGGCTATTTGACCAAGAAGGAGGGTGATGAAGTGCTGCATCAGATGGCCTGGCCTCCACAATCCCCCGACCTCAACCAAATTGAGATGGTTTGGGATGAGTCAGACCGCAGAGTGAAGGAAAAGCAGACAACAAGTGCTCAGCATATGTGGGAACTCCTTCAAGACTGTTGGAAAAGCATTCCAGGTGAAGTTGGTTGAGAGAATGCCAAGAGTGTGCAAAGCTGTCAACAAGGCAAAGGGTGGCTATTTTAACAATATAAAATATATATGGTTTGTTTCTAACGCTTTTTTGGTTACTACATGATTCCATATGTGTTATTTCATAGTTTTGATGTCTTCACTATTATTCTACAATGTAGAAAATAGTCAAAATAAAGAAAAACCCTGGAATGAGTAGGTGTTCTAAATCGTTTGACAGGTAGTATACACAGAGAGACTTGGGGTGAAAAGCTAATTAAGTGTACACATAAACTACTAACTACTGGCTTATCAAGTTCCTCAGAAGCACGTAGGTTTATTATACCAGAGCTGATACCCTACTATATGTAACAAAGCCATGAGTGAAGACAGCTATGAACACACACAAACACCCTCTCTCACACACCCACAGGGTACTGACCCTTGTTGTTGAGGTTGGCTGCATTACTGCTGAGGACTGTCAGGGCATAGTGTGGGGGCAATGAGGCCTTGCAGATGGCTGTGATGAAGGCGTCGCGGGGCGTGACCAGGCCCAGACGACCACACAGAGACGCCATGGTCAGCTCCGCCTTTAGGATGCTCTCTGTCGCCGTCTCATCAGTACTGGAGGGGGACGAGACACACAGAGGGTTATGGGTTTGTAACAAACACTGAGGAATGCTTAACTGCCGCAACGTTTTGACTTGTGAAAAAAAGTCTCAGAAGACCATTTCATCGGCGGACACGTTACACAACAACCTATGGTCCACGACCATAGTTGCTGGGCGCAGTAGTTTCAAGAACTTCGGTTGCTCCTGAACTTAACACTGACCTTGAGTTTCACCCATCACACTTTCAAGTTACTTTGAGGGGATACTATACTGAACAAAAATATAAACGCAAAATGTAAAGTGTTGGTCCCATGTTTCATGAGCTGAAATACAAGATCCCAGAAATGTTCCATACGCACAAAAAGCTTATTTCTCTCAAATTGTAGACACATTTGTTTACATCCCTGTTAGTGAGCATTTCTACTTTCCCAAGATAATCCATCCACCTGACAGGTGTGGCATATCAAGAAGCTGATTAAACAGCATGATAATTACACAGGTACACCTTGTGCTGGGGACAATAAAAGGCCACTAAAATGTGCAGTATTGTCACACAACACAATGCCACAGAAGTCTCAAGTTTTGAGGGAGCGCCCAATTGGCATGCTGACTGAAGGAATGTCCACCAGAGCTGTTGCCAGAGAATTGAATGTTAATTTATCTACCATAAGCTGCCTCCAATGTCGTTTTAGAGAATTTGGCAGTACGGCCAACCGGTCTCACAACCGCAGACCACGTGTAACCACAACAGCCCAGGACCTCCACATCTGGCTTCTTCACCTGCAGGATCGTCTGAGACCAGTCACCCGGATAGCTGACGAAACTGAATTTGCACAACCAAAAAATGTCTGCACAAACTGTCAGAAACCGCATCAGGGAAGTTCATGTGCGTGCTTGTTGTACTCATCAGGGTCTTAACCTGACTGCAGTTTGGCGTCGTAACTGACTTCAGTGGGAAAATGATCACTTTCGATGGCCACTGGCACGCTGGAGAAGTGTGCTCTTCATGGATGAATCCCGGTTTCAACTGTACCGGGCAGATGGCAGACAGCATGTATGGCATCGTATGGGTGAGCGGTTTGCTGATGTCAAACTTTGTGAACAGAGTGCCCCATGGTGGCGGTGGGGTTATGGTATGGGCAGGCATAAGCTACTGACAACGAACACAATTGCATTTTATCTATGGCAATTTTAATATACAGAGCTACCGTGACGAGATCCTGAGGTCCATTGTTGTGCCATTCATCCGCCGCCATCACCTCATGTTTCAGCATGATAATGCACAGCCCCATGTCGCAAGGATCTGTACACAATTCCTGGAAGCTGAAAATGTCCCAGTTCTTCCACGTCCTGCATACTCACCAGACATGCCATCCATTGAGCATGTTTGGGATGATCTGGATTGACGTGTACGACAGCGTGTTCCAGTTCCCGCCAAAATCCAGCAACTTCGCACAGCCATTTAAGAGGAGTGGAACAATATTCTGCATGCCACAATCAACAACCTGATCAACTTTATGCGAAGGAGATGTGTCGCGCTGCATGAGGCAAAAGGTGGTCACACCAGATACTGACTGGTTTTCTGATCCACACCCCAACCTTTTTCTTTAAGGTATCTGTGACCAACAGATGCATATCTGTATTCCAAGTCATGTGAAATCCATAGATTAGGGCCTAATTTATACGAACTCAGTAAAATCTTTGAGATTATTGAATGTTGCGTTTATATTGACCTTGAGGTGATCTATAAGAAGTGTTGTTACCTGGCGTCCAATAGGAGTGAGAGGGCAGCCAGTAGACCACACCAACACGCACTGACCATCTCCTCCCAGACCAGATGGGCTCCTGACCGAGAAACAGTAGTTAGCAACAGAGTGGACAAGAAATACACATTTGTACAGATATCTATATTTAAATGCTGCTTTTGAATATATATATATCTATATATAAAATCAGAATGCTGCTTTTGAATAGGGATGATAACACATTCATCACTGTAGTAAGCCTACATTCATTAACGCCCTCAGGAACTGTAGGTATTGGATTGGCCACTAGAGGTCAATAAAATTGCAAGCTAGGGTTCGGCTTCTTGTGTTGGCCCAGAGAAGCACCCCGGTCCTAACCCCCAACCCTCCCTCATCCTCCTCCACCTCCCCTCTCTTCACCAGGCTCAGGTTGGGCGTTCTGGTCTGGGTTGGCCTCCCTGCGTACAGCCGCCTCCTCCTCCTCCTTGGCCAGTTCTCTCTCTATCATGGAGGTGATGCCTCGGACCAGGTCCAGCAGGGCACTGAAGGCCACAGACATGGCATAACCCTCTGGGATGGACGGGGGCTCCACCTTGTCCAACATCTCCAGACTGGGGCAGGGAAGGGGAAAGGGAAAGGGAAACGTATGATATGACGCATTGTGTGTGTGTGTCTGTCTACCCTACTCAGTTGTAAGAAAAAGTGTGTACGTCCAAAGGAGCTACATGCAAACAAAAACACTCATTCAGCTCCCACTAACAAACACACTCTCACTGGACTGCTGCTTAGACACCTGCAGGATCAGCTTTCCCTGGCAATGTGTTCATTACAAACACACAATGAGTTGTGTTAAGACAATGTTGACTGACAACCGTCTCTCCTGCATCAACAAACCAGCTAGTTTCATTCTCTAGTCTATCAAAACACCAGCATTGCTCAATCTCCTCATAATTACAGACAACAGATCCTATTCCCTTCCTAACCATGCATAGAGAGCAGAGCTAGGTCAACTAATCCACAGTTAAATTAACTCCTTCCTCCCCTCTTACAGGCACAGTGTGTGTCATGTGGAATCTGCTGTGTTTGTGTTCTCTCTGTTCCTGCCTTTGTCTCGGTCCCCTCACTAAAAGATAGCAGCTAGTTAGAGTAGAATAATGACAATGACAGTATTTACAGGCCAACTGTCCTCCAGGGTGTCTAGGTCTAATGATAATTCCGTCCCCTGTGGTTTAAAATCAAACCGTTTCTCTCTGGTTTAAATATCTGTCTCAAATAGATTGTGCCCCTGTGTGTGATAATTGGATGGATGATTCAAACCTAGACAGACATAGCTAGATGTCTAGTGTGTGTGTGTGTAGTACTACTCACTAGGTAGCCTTGGCGCTGCCCTGCACACTGACGGTCATGAGGGGGATCCAGGTACCGCGGTATTCGAAGGCAGCCTGAGTGGTCAGACTCCCACCCTGACCTCCTGCTCCTGGACCGCCCTGGGCAGCCGCCTGGGCCCCCGACCCAGACCCACCTAAGGAGGGACAGAGAGATTGAGGAATGGAAGGGGGGAGGGAAGGTAGAAGAGAGAGCAAAATATTAGTTAGTATTGAGCTGGAACAAAAGCCTTCGCACCCTGCAGACCAGAACCTTCCATACCCTCATGAGTTGCCTAATCCTATCCTAGATATTCATTTTCTTTATTTCCAACTACAGTCTCAAGCTGTAACACAAGTAAAGACAACAGTAGGTCCATCTCAATGTGCTCAGTGTGGTACTGACCAGCAGGGGCATTGGTGGCAGCAGGGTTGCCTGTGTTGGGGATGATGAAGAGGGACTGGATGAAGGAGCCCAGAGCGTTGACGATGTCCCGGAACACCTTGGTGGAGTGCTGCTTCATGTCATAGGACTGGCAGAAAGATCTGGAGGGGATATAGACAGGGTTGATAGGAAGTTTGGTAAAAAATATATAATATGGAGGAGATTGTTGAGGTTATGTGCGCTGAGGTTTTGCGGTAATGTTAGTGATGTGTGTTTGTGTGTGCTATAAGGTTAGTGTCAGAGGTGTATGGTGAGGTCAGTGATATGTGTGTTGAGGGTGCGTGTGCGCTCCTCCTCTTCACCGTAGCAGGTGTGGCTGTACACACAGCCTGTGGACTGACTCCACGGCCACGGCTCTGAGCCACTGAGGCTTCTCTCCATCCAGGAACTTCACCAGCAGGGACAGGAAGATCTCACACTCCGTCACCTACAACCACAACACAGACAAACACACCTCAATCCTCAGCTCCCCAAGCTAACTACCCACATATGTACACATATGTCGAAAGTTTTAGAACACCTACTCATTCAAGGGTTTTTCTTTATTTTTACTATTTTCTACATTGTAGAATAATAGTGAAGACATCAAAACTATGAAATAACACATACGGAATCATGTAGTAACCAAAAAAGTGTTAAACCAATCAAAATATATATTATATAATTGAGATTCTTCAAATAGCCACCCTTCGCCTTGATGACAGCTTTGCACACTCTTGGCATTCTCTCAACCAGCTTCATGAGGTAGTCACCTGGAATGCATTTCAATTAACAGGTGTGCCTTCTTAAAAGTTAATTTGTGGAATTTCTTTCTTAATGCGTTTGAGCCAATCAGTTGTGTTGTGAAAAGGTAGGGCGGGTACACAGAAGATAGCCCTATTTGGTAAAAAGAACAAGTCCATATTATGGCAAGAACAGCTCAAATAAGCAAAGAGAAACGACAGTCCTTCGTTATTTTAAGACTTGAAGGTCAGTCAATACGGAAAATGTCAAGAACTTTGAAAGTTTTTTCAAGTGCAGTCGCAAAAACCATCAAGCACTATGATGAAACTGGTTCTTATGAGGACCGCCACAGGAATGGAAGACCCAGAGAATGGAAGACCCAAATAAATGCTTCACAGAGTTCAAGTAACAGACACATCTCAACATCAACTGTTCAGAGGAGACTGTGTGAATCAGGCCTTCGTGGTCAAATTGCTGCAAAGAAACCGCTACTAAAGGACACCAATAAGAAGAAGAGACTTGCTTGGGCCAAGAAACACGAGCAATGGACATTAGACCGGTGGAACTTTGTCCTTTGGTCTGGAGTCCAAATTTGAGATTTTTGGTTCCAACCGCCGTGTCTTGTGAGACGCTGTGTGGGTGAACGGATGATCTCTGCATGTGTATTTCCCGCCGTAAAGCATGGAGGAGGTGGTGTTATGGTGTGGGGGTACTTTGCTGGTGACACTGTCTGTGATTGATTTAGAATTCAAGGCACACTTAACCAGCATGGCTACCACAGCATTCTGCAGCAATACGCCATCTGGTTTGGGATTAGTGGGACTATCATTTGTTTTTCAACAGGACAATGACCCAACATACCTCCAGGCTGTGTAAGGGCTACCAAGAAGTAGAGTGATGGAGTGCTGCATCAGATGACCTGGCCTCCACAATCCCCTGACCTCAACCAAATTGAGATGGTTTGGGATGAGTCAGACCGCAGAGTTTTAGGAAAAGCAGCCAACAAGTGCTCAGCATATGTGAGAACTCCTTCAAGACGGTTGGAAAAGCATTCCAAGTGAAGCTGGTTGAGAGAATGCCAAGAGTGTGCAAAGCTGTCATCAAGGCAAAGGATGGCTATTTGAAGAATCTCAAATATAAAATATATTTTGATTTGTTTAACACTTTTTTGGTTACTACATGATTACATGTGTTATTTCATAGTTTTGATGTCTTCACTATTATTCTACAATGTAAAAAATAAAGAAAAACCCTTGAATGAGTAGGTGTTCTAAAACCTTTGGCCGGTAGTATATATCTCTACAATAAGAAGACAACAGGATGAATTTCAGTTAACCTCCTGAATTGACTGAATTCAAATGGAATTTACCCAAACTATAGTTCCTGCCTTGGCTCACACCACTAAACTGTAGTTGTGTTTGATGATTTAGACAGTACTAGGTAATAGCTAGCTGTAACTGACTTTCACCAGTGGGCTGTAGAAGTGTTTGATAACCACAGGGACTCACCAGTAGGCTGTAGAAGTGTTTGATGAGCACAGACACCACTCTGAGCAGCCTCATGCAGATGGGGAAGTAGGGTTTCTCTACAGGGGCAGGCGAGGAGGCGCTGCTGCTGCCCTGGCGGAACTTGATGTTGGGGGAGAACAGCTTGATGACCAGCGGACAAACACGCTCCTTCAGCAGGAAGCTGAACTCCTGGTGCTATACAGTGGTCAGAGGGCAACAGGTGGGATAAGCAGGAGGTGGGGGTCAGACACACACACCTACAGTGAGATGACATATTGTATTCTATTTCAATGCATATAATACTTAATTGTATTGAATTATATTGTACTGTATTGTACTATACTTTACTGTATCACGTTGTCACTGTCGTACTGGACCCCCCACGCAAGGCGGGAGGGCCCACGAGCTCTGGCTCTTATTCATCGGTCTTTTATTCATTTATTTATTTATTGAATTGATCATTTTGACAGTAACCCTCCAAAAAGTCATTCATAAACCTTTTTAATTTCCATATGTACTAGGAAGCAAAGTGTTCTTCAGGAATGTGACTGAAATGTGACTGAAAAAGTGCCTCAGGCCTTGGAAAAATAAAAAATTTAACTGATTGAAAGTATAAGAGGATCTCCGTGAACAAATGCCGTGGCAAGGCTACGACGGTGCCAGTGCAATGAGGGGAGCTTACTCAGGTGTTCAAAGGTGCATATCAGACCGAGAGCCTAATGCTTCTTTGGTAGTTCTTAGTAGAGTTTAAGATCAGAAAATAATTTATCTGCAGAAGCGACAGTTACAGGGATGGTAAAAACAGCTTGATTGCCATAATAACATCAGGGAAACTGGGCAGAAGGGAGTGGTGCTTCAAATACAGCCGTTTTGCAACATCTTTAATTGAGCCTTTCATTCTCCTTAATTGCAGGCCTCAACATGTTACGGAAAGAGATTAACTGTATAGGAATCTCTGAGGACAGGTCGTCTGGATACTGGACAGCCAATAAAATGCCAGATGCAAACAGATTATCATCTTTAGCGGACAACAGTTCTAGAGGCCTTGAACAAAAAAATCAGTTTGTAATTTCGTTCATACTGGTGAACCGGCGTATTAGTTGCGTGATTGCAAATATTAACAGTCCCTTATCTCTTCTATATCTTGGCATGCATCATTCAAGACTATGTTTAAATTGTGTGCAGCGCAATGGACATATAATGCACAATATGTCTCAGGAAAGACTATGGGTTGGCAATACTCAGTATAGGACAGTTGGGCCCACAACCTGGACCTACATGTTATATAGAATAGAAGATATTCTATTTGTTATTTTAGTTGTTTTACCAGTTATCAACATATTGTTCAGTGTTTAAGAAAATAAAGCCAGCGGTTATTCTGTGACTTTAGCTAATACATGGATTTTTTTTTGTTATTGAGTATGGTTTTGGTATTGAGTATAATTTCAGTATCGAGTATCGTTTTGGTATTGAGTATCATTTCGGTTTCAAGTATCGTGATACTAAACCTGCTCTCGAAGTCAAAATTCTGGTATAGTGACAAAACTAGACTGTTTTATGCAGAAATCTATTTTTCTAATGATTGGTCAAAATTGCAAGCCCTCGCTTGGGGAATTGTTGATTTAGCAAAAACAAAATTGGGATTGCAAAATCCTGGAGGGACTGTGTATTATGTTGTGTGTACTGTGTGTTTACCTGCAGGAAGACCCCAGGGAAGTCATTGAGGACTGACTCCAGGAGCTCCAGACCAAATGTCCGCGTCATCTCTGTCATCCCCACCAGCCAGTAGGGGGCGTCAGCATTCACTAGCTGACATAGGTCCTGGATAGACACACACGAAGATGGGGATATATAGACATGCACATAGGACAGCTGGAGACAGCTACTAGCATTGCCTCTGTGATACAGTCTGGAAGTCTAGGCTGTACATACACTACATGACCAAAAGTATGTGGACACCTGCTCGTCAAACATCTCGTTCCAAAATCTTGGGCATTAATATGGAGTTGGTCCTCCCTTTACTGCTATACCAGCCTCAACTCTTCTGGGAAGGCTTTCCACTAGATGTTGGAACATTGTTGCAGGGACTTGCTTCCATTCAGCCACAAGAGCATTAGTGAGGTCAGGCGATTAGGCCTGGCTTGTAGTCGGCATTCCAATTCATCCCAAAGGTGTTCGATGGGGTTGAGGTCAGGGCTCTGCGCAGGCCAGTCAAGTTCTTCCACACCGATCTCGACAAACTATTTCTGTATGGACCTCGCTTTGTGCACGTGGGCATTGTCATGCTGAAACAGGAAAGGACCTTCCCCAAACTGTTGCCACAAAGTTGGAAGCACAGAATCGTCTAGAATGTCATTGTATGCTGTAGCGTTAAGATTTCCCTTCACCGGAACTAAGGGGCCTAGCCAGAACCATGAAAAACAGCCCCAGACCATTATTCTTCCTCCACCAAACTTTACAGTTGGCACTATGCATTCGGTCAGGTAGCATTCTCCTGGCATCTGCCAAACCCAGATTCATCCATCAAACTGCCAGATGGTGAAGCGTGATTCATCACTCCAGAGAACGCATTTCCACTGCTCCAGAGTCCAATGGCAGCGAGCTTTACACCACTACAGCTGACACTTGGCATTGTGCATGGTGATCTTAGGCTTGTGTGCGGCTCCCCGGCCATGGAAACCCATTTCATGAAGCTCCCGACGAACAGTACTTGTGCTAATGTTGCTTCCAGAGCCAATTTGGAACTCGATAGTGAGTGTTGCAACCGAGGACAGATGATTTTTATGCGCTACGCGCTTCAGCACTCAGCGGTTCCATTGTGTGAGATTGTGTGGCCTACCACTTCGCGGCTGAGTCGTTGTTGCTCCTAGACGTTTCCACTTCACAATAACAGCACTTACAGTTGACCGGGGCAACTCTAGCAGGGCAGAAATTTGACGAAC
This sequence comes from Coregonus lavaretus, assembly GCF_964263955.1. Classification (NCBI taxonomy): domain Eukaryota; kingdom Metazoa; phylum Chordata; class Actinopteri; order Salmoniformes; family Salmonidae; genus Coregonus; species Coregonus lavaretus. The sequence continues at coordinate 41,503,322 of NC_139996.1, read as the reverse complement.
TGACTTGTTGGAAAATTGGCATCCTACGACAGTGCCACGTTGAAAGTCACTGAGCTATTCAGTAAGGCCATTCTACTGCCAATATTTGTCTATGGAGATTGCATGACCTCTCAGCAACGGGTGAGACTGAAATAGCCGAATCCACTAATTTGAAGGGGTTCCCACATACTTTTGTATATATACAGTGCCTTGCAAAAGTATTCATCCCCCTTGTCGTTTTTCCTATTTTGTTGCGTTACAACCTGTAATCTAATTGGATTTTTATTTGGATTTCATGTAATGGACATACACAAAATAGTCCAAATTGGTCAAGTGAAATGAAAAAAATAACATGTTTCAAAAAACTCTACAAAATAAATAACAGAAAAGTGGTTCGTGCATATGTATTCACCCCCTTTGCTATGAAGCCCCTAAATAAGATCTGGTGCAACCAATTACATTCAGAAGTCACATAATTAGTTAAGTAAAGTCCACCTGTGTGTAATCTAAGTGTCACATGATCTTAGTATATATACACCTGTTCTGAAAGGCCCCAGAGTCTGCAACACCACTAAGCAAGGGGCACCACCAAGCAAGCGGCACCACGAAGACCAAGGAGCTCTCCAAACAGGTCAGGGTCAAAGTTGTGGAGAAGTACAGATCAGGGTTATAAAAAAATATCAGAAACTTTGAACATCCCACGGAGCACCATTAAATCCATTATAAAAAAATGGAAAGAATATGGCACCACAACAAACCTGCCAAGAGAGGGCTGCCCACCAAAACTCACGGACCAGGCAAGGAGGGCATTAAATCAGAGGCAACAAAGAGACCAAAAATAACCCTGAAGGAGCTGCAAAGCTCCACAGCGGAGATTGGAGTACCTGTCCAAAGGACCACTTTAAGCCGTACATTCCACAGAGCTGGGCTTTATGGAAGAGAGCCAGAAAAAAGCCATTGCTTAAAGAAAAAAATAAGCAAACATGTTTGGTGTTCGCCAAAAGCCATGTGGGAGACTCCCCAAACATATGGAAGAAGGTACTCTGGTCAGAAGAGACTAAAATAGAGATTATTGGCCATCAAGGAAAACGCTATGTCTGCCGCAAACCCAACACCTCTCATCACCCCGAGAACACCATCCCCACAGTGAAGCATGGTGGTGGCAGCATCATGCTGTGGGGATGTTTTTCATTGGCAGGGACTGGGAAACTGGTCAGAATTTAAGGAATGATGGATGGCGCTAAATACAGGGAAATTCTTGAGGGAAACCTGTTTCAGTCTTCCAGAGATTTGAGACTGGGACGGAGGTTCACCTTCCAGCAGGACAATGACCCTAAGCATACTGCTAAAGCAACACTCGAGTGGTTTAAGGGGAAACATTTAAATGTCTTGGAATGGCCTAGTCAAAGCCCAGACCTCAATCCAATTGAGAATCTGTGGTATGACTTAAAGATTGCTGTACACCAGCGGAACCCATCCAACTTGAAGGAGCTGGAGCAGTTTTGCCTTGAAGAATGGGAAGAAATCCCAGTGGCTAGATGTGCCAAGCTTGTAGAGACATACCCCAAGAGACTTGCAGCTGTAATTGCTGCAAAAGATGGCTCTATAAAGTATTGACTTTGGGGGGGGTGAATAGTTATGCACGCTAAAGTTCTGTTTTTTTGTCTTATTTCTTGTTTGTTTCACAATAAAAAATATTTTGCATCTTCAAAGTGGTAGGCATGTTGTGTAAATCAAATGATACAAACTCCCCAAAAAATCGATTTTAATTCCAGGTTGTAAGGCAACAAAATAGGAAAAATGCCAAGGAGGGTGAATACTTTCGCAAGCCACTGTAGTGTATATAAAGACAGCCTGGCTGTGTTTCATTCCACAAAGTTGTTCCCTCCCTTCCCCTCCCCTCGTTCCCTCCCTTCTCCTGCCCTCGTTCACAGGGTAAACCCTATCTACACCCCCTCTTCTGATGGGCGAGAGGGTGTAGGTGGGGTACAGTGAGAGGTATGGAGGACTGTCTCCTGGTGGACGTACCTGGAACAGCATGTAGGCGTCTTTAGCGCTGGGCCGCAGGGTGCTGACAGACCTCCGGTTAGTGTTACCTTGAACTGGAGTAGGCTGCTCCACGATGCCTAGAGGAGAGAGGAAGGTGAGGAGGGGGGGAAGGAGGAGAGGGGGAGGGGAGAAGAGAGTGAGCGGAAGAGAGAGGGGGAAAGGGGGGAGAGAACACATGGGAGAGACAGTCATTGGACACAGCTGTGGCTACAAGCCTGGAGGGATCAATCGCTCACACTCAAACAAACACACAAACCACAAAACACATTCCACCAAACAACACACTCTCAGAAAAGGCCGGTCCAACACCTACTACAAAAAGGAAAAGTCACTTAATTAAATAGTGATTCCCAATCCCAAGATGCAGAGTGGGAAGACAGCAGTGTGAAATCTTAAGGGGCAGAACAAAAACCTCAACAAAAACGAATTATGTATTCATTGAACTCAGGCTTAAATCATGGGATAAGCAGCTTTAGGCAATCTAAGGAGAAACTAACTCCCTTCCCTTACTCTGTGACAGGGTCAAAGTTAGAGGAGGAGGAGGGTAAAAGAGGAAGTGTGTGTGATGCAGAATACTGAAGGACAGAAACAGAAATGGTTCAGTCCTAGAAGAACTCCATTTCCCATGAGCACTCTGACCCTGACCTTTGAAGCGCTCATCCTCTGCGACCATCCTCTCAAAGACCACGGTGACGACCTGTCTCACGGTGGCGGCGGCCGTGTTGTTGGTGATGTTGTCCTTGGTGAAGTGCAGGCGGAAACACAGCACGATAGCCTGGGAGGGAGGGACGAGGGGAGAGGAGACACAGGCTCTGTTACAATATCCAGAAAAACATAGGCTACCACCAAGGATCAAGCCATGTATTGGGGAATACATTCTAAGCGGTACACTAGTATGGACAATTGAACGTAGACAGATTTACTAAGGCACACATCTGGATTCACATGCATGTGGAAACAGACTTGGAATAGTACATGACTCCTCGGGCAAATATGAGACGTTTGTGGGACTAAGAATGTGCTATCTGACTGGACTGTGAATATATGAAATGTCTGCAATGGTTGTGCAAATATCAACCTTCTGTGACACGAGGCAAGATACCTGTGTTTGTATTGTGTACAACTGTGTACATGCATGACAACATTTGGTGTTTGTATACAGTGCGCAGTTTATGGTACCTTGGAGAGTATTTCGTCATGTACTACAGTGTTGGTGGTGAGCAGCACTAGGACAGTCTGCAGCAGCTTCAGTTCCTCCAGCCCATTCTCCATCAACTGCCACAGCATGTTAATGATGTTCCCTGCTGCAGCCTGATGAACACACACACACAGTTAATTTATTTATTTATTTTACCTTTAACTAGGCAAGTCAGTTAAGAACAAATTCTTATTTACAATGACGGCCTACACCGGCCAAACCCAGACGACGCTGGGCCAATTGTGCACCGCCCTATGGGACTCCCAATCACGGCTGGTTGTGATACAGCCTGGAATCGAACCAGGGGGTCTGTAGTGACGCCTCAAGCACTGAGATGCAGTGCCTTAGACCGCTGCGCCACTCGGGAGCCTTGTAGCCTACTTGTACATCAAGGAGGCAGTGACAGTCACGGTCACAATCAACTGGAATGTGACAGAACAGAGCAAGTGACAGCAGCACTAGAGCTCACAGACAGACATGTACACACCGATAAACAAAGAATTAGACACAGACACACAGCGGAGCAGCCGATCGGACCAGCCCACAGCTCTGAACGCATCAGGGTCAGTGAGTCACATGTACCTTCATTCCGCCAAACATTTACAGTGGGGAGAACAAGTATTTGATACACTGCCGATTTTGCATTTTTTCCTACTTACAAAGCATGTAGAGGTCTGTAATTTTTATCATAGCTACACTTCAACTGTGAGAGACGGAATCTAAAACAAAAATCCAGAAAATCACATTGTATGATTTTTAAGTAATTAATTTGAATTTTATCGCATGACATAAGTATTTGATACATCAGAAAAGCAGAACTTAATATTTGGTACAGAAACCTTTGTTTGCAATTACAGAGATCATACGTTTCCTGTAGGTCTTGACCAGGTTTGCACACACTGCAGCAGGGATTTTGGCCCACTCCTCCATACAGACCTTCAGGTTTCGGGGCTGTCGCTGGGCAATACGGACTTTCAGCTCCCTCCAAAGATTTTCTATTGGGTTCAGGTCTGGAGACTGGCTAGGCCACTCCAGGACCTTGAGATGATTCTTACGGAGACACTCCTTAGTTGCCCTGGCTGTGTGTTTCGGGTCGTTGTCATGCTGGAAGACCCAGCCACGACCCATCTTCAATGCTCTTACTGAGGGAAGGAGGTTGTTGGCCAAGATCTCGCGATACATGGCCCCATCCATCCTCCCCTCAATACGGTGCAGTCGTCCTGTCCCCTTTGCAGAAAAGCATCCCCAAAGAATGACGTTTCCACCTCCATGCTTCACGGTTGGGATGGTGTTCTTGGGGTTATACTCATCCTTCTTCTTCCTCCAAACACGGCGAGTGGAGTTTAGACCAAAAAGCTCTATTTTTGTCTCATCAGACCACATGACCTTCTCCCTTTCCTCCTTTGGATCATCCAGATGGTCATTGGCAAACTTCAGATGGGCCTGGACATGCGCTGGCTTGAGCAGGGGGACCTTGCGTGCGCTGCAGGATTTTAATCCATGACGGCGTAGTGTGTTACTAATGGTTTTCTTTGAGACTGTGGTCCCAGCTCTCTTCAGGTCGTTGACCAGGTCCTGCCGTGTAGTTCTGGGCTGATCCCTCACCTTCCTCATGATCATTGATGCCCCACGAGGTGAGATCTTGCATGGAGCCCCAGACCGAGGGTGATTGACCGTCATCTTCAACTTCTTCCATTTTCTAATAATTGCGCCAACAGTTGTTGCCTTCTCACCAAGCTGCTTGCCTATTGTCCTGTAGCCCATCCCAGCCTTGTGCAGGTCTACAATTGTATCCCTGATGTCCTTACACAGCTCTCTGGTCTTGGCCATTGTGGAGAGGTTAGAGTCTGTTTGATTGAGTGTGTGGACAGGTGTCTTTTATACAGGTAACGAGTTCAAACAGGTGCAGTTAATACAGGTAATGAGTGGAGAACAGGAGTGCTTCTTAAAGAAAAACTAACAGGTCTGTGAGAGCCGGAATTCTTACTGGTAGGTAGGTGATCAAATACTTATGTCATGCAATAAAATGCAAATTAATTACTGAAAACTCATACAATGTGATTTTCTGGATTTTTGTTTTAGATTCCGTCTCTCACAGTTGAAGTGTACCTATGATAAAAATTACAGACCTCTACATGCTTTGTAAGTAGGAAAACCTGCAAAATCGGCAGTGTATCAAATACTTGTTCTCCCCACTGTACATTGCCACTGTGGCACTCCAGGGCAGTGACTCCACACACATTGTCCTTGTGTCACATCCTGAGGTCAGAACAACCCAACAGAACTCGTACAAAACCAATGGAACTGGGGGAAGTCGAACCAGTTGAAGAAAAAAAGAACCTGTCCTTCAAAAGAGGGGGCAATACCATGACAGGTCATTTACTTCCTGAGGCAAAAATGACTCCCGTTCACTCATACAAACCAAGACATTTAATCAATACTGCGGTAGATTCGTTCCTCTTCCCCATCCATGTCCAGTGTTTCCCCTAAGATATTTTTCTGCAGTGGTGGCAAGGAAAGCTGGAGGCAGGTGGGGGCAGGGTTTCAATGCATTGCTACTAAACAGGGGGAGTGGGGTGCATTGCTACTAGCGTTAGCGCAATGACATGCTAGCTGTTCCCATAGACGTGGGAGCCAACAACTACCCATTTAAAAGCGCATCCTACTAGTTAAGCCCTGGGCTTACAGACACACAGACGGTGATATATAGAGGGGAGGTGCTGGAGCATGGCAGAAAGCCTCTGTTGAAAGGCTCCAAGCAGGGTGTCTGCTGATAGCACGTAAACACAGCCAGCCAGCCAGGCATGCACGGCAGGGTGTACACAGTCAGTCAGGCAGGGAGCCAGTCAGTCAGGGAGTTGTTATTCACACAGTAGGCCTGGCTAGCTAGCTAGCTAGCTGGTCGTTCAAGGTGTCCCTGATAACACCAGGCAAGTCAAGGAAATTGGCCGCAATCGGGGAGTGAAGGGCCAGTCAGAATAGCCTGGGTTCCATGTTGAGGTTTAGTGGATAAAGGGCCAGTCACAATAGCCTGGGTTCCATGTTGAGGTGTAGGTAGCGGTTCTACAGAGATGGGGATTTGCACTGCAGTGTGAAGTAAAAAGTAGAAAACCCACCCTCTCAGATAGAGTTGGTGGTATTTAAACTTGTATAAGCCCAGGGTCATAATAATGTGCTCCCCCTGCCCTGACTTCAAATGTAGGCCTTCATCCAGACCAAAGCACTGTTCAATGGGCTTAGAATGAAAGCGTAGAAGTCTTTTGTGTTGTAGCGACCATGCAGGAACAGAGAGTACACTTTCACTTTCAATTGTCCAGGCGTTTAGTACAGTGTGTTTTGTACTAGCCTTAAAATATATGAGTCACAGCAGGTTTGATATCAGCTAGGACCATTTCCCTCCTAAATAATTCATTTCAGCCTTCTCAATCAACACCGTACATGCATTATACGCATTGATAATGCAATATTAATCAAAGAGACTATAAAGAGTTATAGGGGCGAGCCTAAAACATCCACTTAGTCTCCCACTGACATCAATACATGACTAAGTGAAAAATCGGAAGTTAGAATTAGACCCATAGCGGTCCTGTGTTCCTTACCTCAGACACCACCTCGTGGGACATGAGTCTCTGGATAGCAGTCAGACACAGCTGGGTGATCTTGGGCTCCTTGGTGCCACAGCCCATCAGGAACGGCTGCACCACCTCCGAGCTGTTCTCCTTCAGAGCTAAGGGGGAGACGATACATGGGCGCAGTCAGGCAGCTGTTATAGAACAAAAACACACCTAGAACAACTCTCTTAGAATGCATTCTTCTTTCCTTTGCTTGTTTGAATTAGGTCTAAATCACTGATCTGTACGTGGATAATTGGTTCAGCCAAAACATCTTTCTCGCACAAACAAGGCATTTAAGGGTGTCCCTCCCTCCCTCCTTCACTCACTCGCCAAGATGTCTGTATTCCTCGCGGCGATGGTCTTGATCTTGACAATCCCCGACTCGGCAGCCTAGGAAAGCACAGACAAGAGGCCCATTAAGATTACATTGACCTATATGTTCCTTATGAGACCGCTGACGATGCGTTACCACCTCTATATCCACTGTTATACCTGAGGTAGACATCTCCCAGTCCTTATTAATGATCCTCAGAGGAGAGGGCAGAGAAGACAAGCGTGGCCAGAAACATTGAGGGCTGTAATCAGTTAACCCTAAGTCCCTTTACCTGAGAGGAGACACAGAGGGAACCATAGTGATTTCTCTTGTGTGGAGCTGTGCTGCCTAACATAGTGAGAGGCTAAGATCCGGATGGGGGAGATATGGAGGGAGGAGAGGGAGAGAAGGGGGGAAAGCGAAAGATGGGGGAAGAGAAGAGCGACTGAGGGGAAGGGAGTGAGAAAGAGAAAGCAAGGGAGTGAGGGAAGGAGAGGGTGAGGAAAGGAGAGAGAGAGAGAGGAGAGGGAAGGAGAGAGAGGAGAGGGAAGGAGAGAGAGGGAAGGAGAGAGAGGAGAGGGAAGGAGAGAGAGGAGAGGGAAGGAGAGAGAGGAGAGGGAAGGAGAGAGAGGAGAGGGAAGGAGAGAGAGAGAGAGAGAGGAGAGGGAAGGAGAGAGAGAGAGAGAGGAGAGGGAAGGAGAGAGAGAGAGAGGAGAGGGAAGGAGAGAGAGAGCATGCTGTGCTTTCAGCAGTCAACAGAGGCCTCTTTATATCTCTACAGCAACTGCAGCTCTGTCAAGATATTCTCCCTCTCTCCAACTTCGCCCCCTCGTTCTCCTCTTTTCTGTGCTTCTCTTGCCTTGTTCTTTTCTTCCCATTCCTAAACCAACCACAACAGCAAGCAGATCATTAACAATTGCCTATGCACTGTGATACGGACTGGGCCTATAGCCTACATAAACATACTGTCAGTGTCCAATATTTCATAGGCTGACTCGACCATGAAAATGCCCTTTCTGAAGAACACACCAAAAAACAAAGGCCTATTAACATACACTCCCTGCATTTAATAATCATAATTGAAATGATGTCAAGTGCCACAATTGACAGCAAGAAGTGCTTTGACATTGAGCGATTGTTTCTTGGCAACTGCTCACAATTCTAGTCCCAAGTTAAATTGAAAAAATATTGGATTGGTGTTCCAAGTTCAAGACATCCTGTTCTAGTCACTGCCTCTCCTTCATACTCAAACATGCATAGCCTAGCAGGGTTTCTTTCAGGTAACATCTGACCACAAAGGGCCTAGCTTGAGAACAGTGTGCGAGACCTCAGCAGGTCATTCATAGGATATGAATAACAAGAAGCAGTCACCCCCTATTCATATGATGTTAAACCACTTAGGAAGACAGAGCGTGAGAAACACTTGCCGTTGTTGTTCTTTCTGACCGTGGCTACTGTGCTGTGGTGTTTCACCTCTCCTAGCTTTTATACAGTCATATCACTTAATATTTCATTTGAACTGCAACAAGGCCGCACAGAAGACGGGAGTCAACGGGACAGGACGCGACCTTTTGAACCTCTTGGTTACCAGGCAACAGGGCCTTAATACTTCGGAGTGTGGACTGAGCCAAACTGTGTAGAACTACAGGCCCGATCACCACGCCACACCGCGACTTTAAAGTTAATCTGGAGAAATGCAAGTCTCCCTCATCTCCTTTGTTCTCAGTGTGGAGCGAGGCTGAGGGCTTTAACAGGGTAATAAACCAACATACAGAACTTTCTTTAATAATCATTCCGTTCCTGCTGGTGTAGCCACTTTTAAAGCTTGCCCAAACTGAGATATAAATACAGCCATTGGTGCTACGAAGTGAATGAAAATAATATTCAATAGGCTGCGGCTCATATTCAAAATGGGAGGCAGGCAGGACGTTTTTTTGTTGAGAACATTAACTCTCTGCCACAAACATGGTTAGGCCTCCACAAAAGGACAATAAAATCTGTGTTGGGGGGGGGAAAGGGGCAATATAGGGCCGTTGAGTTCTTATTCTAGGTGTTGTTGATAGGGGGTGGCTGGATAAGCAGCAGCTGCTGAGCTGACACTTCCTCATCATGAAGTTAGTCTTGTTATCTTGGCTAATGAAGTTACAGCAGTTGGCACTGGACAAGGTTTCTCAGGGCGCTGGTTCTCGCCATACATTATAACAGGTTGACCATAACCACGCTCTTAAACCATTGATATTCCTTGTGGCATGACAGAAATTCTTTCCAAAGTGAATTTGACCAAAGTGCTGTTGAGTTAAACTAGGCAAGGCTGTGTTCTCTATGAAGGCTGTGTTATCTATGAAGGCTGTGTTATCTATGAAGGCCGTGTTATAAACAGCCTTTAAAAGGTCCTTCTCAACCCCTCCTCACACACCATCCATTGTGGTTAGGTGGGACTAGCACTAGCAGCGATCAGAGACGCCACAGTGAATGGACCCTGTATGCAATGTAAACGGGAGCCACTCATGGCAGGAAGATGACGACGGTGGTGGTGATGAGGATGATTACAAAAATGTATAACAATGAGGCTGTAGTCTAACATGCCTGGTTTAAAAATAAACTTAGTATGGGTTCTGCAATCCGGGCAAACAATGAACTGCCTCCTACTGAAACCTTGAAGGAAGATCAAGATCATTGAACTCCATACAGAGATTTCAACCGGTCACATAACAAAGCAAGTCAGAGAGCCTTGAATCAGAAGCAGATTGCTGGGATTTCAATGGAGAGTCAATGGAGAGGGTAGGGTTGCAAAGCTACCAGTAATTTACCAAAGTTACCGGAATCTTCAGTAATTTTGGTAATTAACAGAAAATCTATGGCAATCTATCGTAAAAGCAATCTATCGTTTGGTAACTTAGCATCTGCACTGTTCAAGTAAATGTGTTTTTGTACGATTTTCGGAGGAATCCAAAGTAATTGTCAAATGCCAACCACGGACCCCCCACACACCACGCCAATCCGTGGATGGCTTTGACAATTACTTTGGATTCCTCATGTCTAATTCATTGTTAGAAAAAAGTTTGGTCCAAATCGGATTTTGGGTACTATATTTATTCAATATTATATGAATCCTATAAATTAAAAAATTGCCAATTTGGCTGCAATTAATTAGCTGGTAGGTACTATAATTCTTGAATATAATAGGAATATAATAATAGGAATCTATGAATTAAAATAGCCAATTAGGGTGCAATTAATGAGCTTAATTTCTCAGAGACTAAATTATATTTCAACAAGATAATGCTTAACTTATCTGTTTTTAACTGTCATGGCTTGCTGAAATTACATGGAACGACCCTATTATTTTATCTGAATGGAGTTGTTGTAGACAAGAACGAGAAGTGCAGCAAAACGGCCTCAACTAGCCTACGTAAGCTAGCTAGCTAGCTTAGTTCTTTACATCGATTTGATGCAGTCAAGACAGACACTACTAGATGGGATGATAGATAACCTACGGCATCTACAAGTTTGTCTAACTAGCGCAAGTCTGTATGGCTACTCTCTCTCTCCCGTGTCAAACACACCGGCCCATGCCCATCACCGCTGCAAGCGAGCAGAGCGGCACCTCTCTCCCAAGTCACGCAGGCTGCGCCACAAGCCAGTTCGGATATGTGAAAAAATGTTATGATATTATTTGAATAGTGAAATTATTTCAAATGCCCATCCCTACTTCCCTCAAAAGACCAGCATCATTAGGTCAGCCGCTCATCGGCGGTCTCAGAACATGCTGAGAGAGAAAAACACTGCAGATTTTAGCATTGGTTCTGCTGCTGCATAGCCAACATTGAAGGGGCTTATTCAATGAATCCAAACCTTAGTCTCACATTTAGTCAGTTCTTCTTAACGTCCCAGTGCAGTCAAAAACTAGATTTGTGTGTTTTATATACATTTCTACACCACGAGGTTGGAATAATACTGTGAAATTGTGGAAATTATGATAATGCCCTTTTAGTATAAGAGCTGTTTGAAGAGACCGCCTTAAATTTCAGCCTGTTTGGTGGGATGGAGTTTTGGCCTGCCTGGTGACATCCCCAGGCGGTAATTTACAAACTTCTCTACCAATAACAGTAGGTTTTCAGTTTTCCCCTCAGACCACTCCCAGACAGTCCTAGCAGAATTCTTGCTTGAGAAATTGCTCTTTGCTAAGAAGCTATTTGTTTATTTTTGACTATTTTAATTTATTACGATCACAGTAAGGTACTTAAATGTTACTCAGAAATTATTAGATGAAAACGGCTGCATTGGACCTTTAAGTTTCTACTCTTCTGCTTGTTATTTTGTCAGACTGTATGAAATCTGTGTGGCAAATTCAGCCATACAGGCAGGGTGTAAAGCAGGAGGCTGCATGATCCTTTTCATTAATACTGCAGTATTCCTGGAGATGCCAGGTTTCACATACAGTCGACAGACACAGCAAGGGCAATTCTGTGGGAAAGTCAACCTGAGCATCCACAGGTCAGTCATTTACAAATGGAACCCTGTTCTAATTATCCTTAATGTCTATATCAGGGTTGGGCAACTCCAGTCTTCGGGGGCCTGATTGGTGTCACACTTCTGCCTCAGCCCCAAACACACCTGACTCCAATAATTCATGAATAATCATCTTCAGTTTAGAATGCAATTCGTTTAAATCAGCTGTGTTTGCTCGGGATGGGGAAAAAGTGTGACACCACTCCGGCCCCCAAGGACTGGAGTTGGCCATCCCTTGTCTAGGCTATATGTTGGAGTTACAGAGTAGGATGCCAAAACTCAAAAAAGGCTTTTCAGTCAATCATATTTCATGGCTTTTAGAAAGGACCCACAGAGATTGTTTTTCCACTCACAGCTGTTCCCCAGTGTTAGTTATGAACACTAAGGAGAGGACATCTACTCGAAACTGTGCCCGAGGAAGGCCTCCAGCATCATCTTAGCACACATGCACTCACTCATCCACACACACAGCTACCAGACTCTTATTATGATTGCTAAATACTGCACAATTTAAAAACATTTGCCCCCCAATCCCCCCTTCCCCAAAACATGTAAATATTGGACTATAAATTGTGCCTTCCTGTATTATACTTATGTTAAGATGTTTATTATATTCTACCGAGCCATTTACATTATGTTCATATTCTTATCTTTTCTTATTGTTGTTACATTATCGAGACGGAACCTGCAAGTAGGTATTTCGTTGGACAGTGTATACCATTGTATATGTACGGGATACACATACAACTAATAACATTTGATATGTGAAACTTAAAAATGATATGTTAATGAAGCAATACAGACCAAATTGAAGTGTCTTGACTTCTGTTTGCGTGTTCTACAGTCTTGTAAAGATAGGGGGTTACTTGGAGAGGCAATGTAACATCCCAGATGACAACAAATGTGTTTTAACAGATTTTGATCAAGACATCTTTAAGATTTGAATGTCTATTTCAGACTCTGTAACATCCAGAACGGAGGGTGTAACATCCATAACGGCCGTTTTTGCTCTCTAAAGTAATAATGGAAATGACTATATTTTCAAAATTATTGTTTTTGTGTTCAGCCAAGCCTGAATCTATGGCTATCCATATTTTGACCTAAGACTTACAAACTCAGACTTTCACTAATATGTTGTTTAGCCATTCTGTGAGACATTAAGGTTATGATTTTGCGTGCAAACGTAACATCCATTACCCTGGAATCACCGGTAAATCATCAGAGAGAGCTGCTGTGTGTGTGTGTGTTTGTGTTTTGTCAGACTATAGTGATCAGAGCACAACAAACAGAGAATCTCCCATGGAGATTAGAAGGAAAGGTCTTGAAGCTGTGATGTAGAGCGTGAAGCTGTGATGTAGAAAAATCAATGGGATTCTTCTCAGCCCTTTTTAACCCAGAAAAACCATAAAGAAAACGGCTGCTTTGCAGTGTGTCAGAGGTAAATGAATGGGAGAGGGGTGTGTGAGACTGGTCAAGTTGGTGTCTCGTACCTGGCTATCTGAGTGAAAAGAGAAGGGTCAAGGGCACACTAAGATTCTCAGTTCCCATGGAAAGGTAAGATAATTCCAATATGTTGATCAAAATGTAAAAGTTTGCGCCTACTTAGAAAGCCCAGCAAAGGTTAGACTTCGTATAACCAGATTCTAGCCACGAAACAAAAGACTGAAATATTAGGCTACTGTAGAGGTATTTTCCCCAGAGCAGTGCTGAGTCTTTCACTCCCTTACACATGGTAAGGTCTGAGGAAAAACAAACAAAGCCAGGGAGAGTTATACCTGGCGGCCTGCTGCCCAGCAGTGGCTGACTCACCTCAGTCTAGAGTGGAGGCCCACAGGCTCAACATAAAGGAGCAGTCATTTAAATGTGGAGACAGCATTACTTCTCCTCTGACAGCTAGGCCTACACTGGCATGACATCATAAAGGTGGTGTGGATTTTCCTAGTGGGATAATTGTAATAGAAACATGACAATTAAGGCCTTGTTTTTATCTAGATGAAAACATGTCCTAAAGAGATTACTATTATAGGCCCTCAATCAGAATCTCAAAAGCAAGTGAAGACTGGTCATTAACAAGTTAATCAGATTGTCTTAGGCTAATTTCTTTGACCTATAAATGAGAGTTGAAAGGAGAATGCAGTCAATTCCTGTCATATAGGCCAGGGGTTTTCAAACTGGAGTTTGAAGCAGGTCCGCGATTTTTGTTTTTGTTGAGTTAAAAATATATATATATTTGTTGGGATTTTTTATGTGAAAAATATTTATTTTATGAATATTGCTAGCGGCAACAGAATACGATCGTGGATACCATTTTTATGTCTCTGCGTCCAGTATGAAGGAAGTTAGAGGCAGTTTCATGAGCCAATGCTAACTAGCGTCAGCTCAATGACTGGAAGTCTACAGGAACATCCGACTCTGGGGAAGTAGATAAATGGCTTCATTGCCAAAATCTCGAACTAACATTATAGTCATTGGAGCTAATTACAGGTATTTTTCTTAGGCGGGCTGTCTAAGGGTTAATTTTCTTAATTGAAAAACAGTTTCAGTGTCAACTTAAATGACCAAAACCAGATAGAAAACATGCAGAAATTATACTTTTATTTGTATAATACCATCTTTGAGAACTAACAATCAAATAAAAGCTCAGGGAGAATTTAAAATTCCAAAAACCGGGCGTGGCGTTCAGGGCACATGCCCATTGATTTTGTTATAATGTTTGAGCAGTGGAACACAGAATTAGCCATAGCAAAATGCATAGAATTGCAGGATATTAGCTTTAAATTTGTAAAATTGTTTCTCAGCTCTATGCCAAACTGTGTAGAATCGCTGGAAATTAGCTTCAAAACCGCAAAATTCTCTCTCTGCTCAATGATATTGCCCATACCACAACCCCACCGCCACCATGGTGCACTCAGTTCACATGAGCAAACCACTCACCGATCTGCCTGGTACAGTTGAAACCGGGTTTCATCTGTGAAGAGCACACTTTACAGCATGCCAGAGGCCATCGAAGGTGAGCATTTTCCCACTAAAGTCGGTTTCGACGCCAAACTGCAGTCAGGTCAAGACCCTGGTGAGGATGACGAGCATGCAGATGAGCTTCCCTGAGACTGTTTCTGACAGTTTGTGCAGAAATTCTTCAGTTGTTCAAGCCCACAGTTTCATCAGCTGTCCGGGTGGCTGGTTTCAGACGATCCTGCAGGTGAAGAAGCCTAATGTGGAGGTCCTGGGCTGGCGTGGTTACACGTGGTCTGTGGTTGTGAGGCCGGTTGGATGCACTGCCAAATTCTCTAAAACGACGCTGGAGGCAGCTTATGGTAGAGAAATGAACATTCAATTCTCTGGTAACAGCTCTGCACATTTTAGAGTGGCCTTTTATTGTCCCCAGCACAAGGTGCACCTGTGTAATGATCTTGCTGTTTAATCAGCTTTTTGATAGGCCACACCTGTCAGGTGAATGAATTATCTTGGCAAAGGAGAAATGCTCACTAACAGGGATGTAAACACATTTGTGCACAAAATTTGAGGAAAATACGCTTTTTGTGGGTATGGAAAATGTTGGGGATCTTTATTTCAGCACATGAAACATGGGACCAACACTTTACATGTTGCGTTTATATTTTTGTTAAGTATATTTAGCCACATGAAGTAGAGGACCACCATAGCCTTCATGTCAGTAGTTAAACCCGGAAGAGAAGTACTCTGCCTTCAATCACAACGTTTTGGATGTGGCATTTCTGACCAATGCAGTGACAACACAAAGCATCCTCATTGTGTGAATTATTAAAGATATGTGAAAAAATGTGATCTTGACATCCACACAAAACAACGCACGTCCCACCATTGAATGTAAAGTCATTATTTGACAACTGACAATATAAACATGCTATGGATCAAGCCCAACGTTAACGTTACACCGTGGCACAGCATCCATGCAGCCGTCACAACTGGATATTATGCACCCCCTGATACACCATGTCGCGTTGCGCTCGCATTACTTGATGCACTTGATGACAACATCAGCAATTGCATCAAAATGTATTATCACTGGTGAGGTGGCAAATCATCACAACACCACATAACACACAGAGTGAAACTGAGCGAAAGCTAGATAGAGATTGCTAGCTAAAGTTAGCTAGACAGCCATATATCTACCTCTTTGACTGGGGGGAATTTCTTCTTGCATTCCATGGACAGGGACCGCAGATCTGTCTGCATGTTCTCGAGTAATTTCTTCACCGCTTCGGGGGTGCTGGTCGACATTTTGGATTATGTATTCGACCTAAATATCAAAAGCTTGAAATAATAAGGAACGCAAATGCAATCCTAGGATACTGGTCCCCGGCCTACTTATTCAGCTCTTTTGAAAAAAGAAAAACGCTGTGGACCTCCGCACAAGTGTCCATTGACACAATATTACAGTTTTCTGCTTTGCCCTATCCGTCTGTATGCAGAATCGAAGCGATGACAAGGGCATAAACCTGTCTTCAACAAAAAGCCTAGACGTTAGTGTGATAGATTAGCACAATTCTAGCTACTAGTGCCATTCATATGGTTAATCTTTCTCCGTTTCAGCCGTAGGTTTTACGGCTCCAGCCGTCACCATTGCAAGCACCGTTTCGTTCCCACAATGCTTTGGTAGACATTGACACGTCACTTTGACTTCCGTAAACATGACCGGATTCCAGCAGAATGAATACAGTGTCCCCTGGTGGAGTATTGCAAACAAATTGATGGTACGTCCAACTCTGACGTCACCCCATTGAAGTGGAAATGTAAAATGGTAAGGTTAAGGTTAAGGTTAAGGTAAGTTTTATGGTTAAGGTTAAGGTTAAGGTTAGGGTTTAGGGTATGGACGCCCCAAGGATTCCAGAGAGCACTAACCTTTCTGTAGAGCAATGTACAGGTAACTGCCAAAATTATGGAAACACATGAGTAAATGTGTGGTTCATGAGTTAATTAAGCAATTAACATCCCATAGGGACACGCATAGGGTCATGTATAAAAACGCTGGCTGGCCATTATTTTGGCTACCGTGGCTATGCCCCCATCCATAGGGCATGAGTGGTCACTGAAAGGTTTGATGAGCATGAAAATGATGTAAACCAAATGCCATGGCTGTCACAGTCATCAGATCTCAACCCAATTGAACACTTATGGGATATTCTGGAGGGGTGCCTGAGACAGTATTTTCCACCACCATCAACAAAACACCAATTCATGGAATTTCTCGTGGAAGAATGGTGTCGCATCTCTTCAGTAGAGTTCCAGACACTTGTAGAATCTATGCCAAGGTGCATTGAAGCTGTTCTGGCTCGTGGCGGCTCAATGCCCTATTAGGACAGTTTTATGTTGGTGTTTCTGTTAATTTGGCAGTTAGCCTAGTGGTTAGAGTGTTGGGCCAATAACTGAATGGTTGCTAGTTTGAATACTTGAGCAGAAAAGGTAAAAAAATCTGTCTGTGCCCTTGAGCAATCTACTTAATCCTAATTTGCTCCAGGGGCACCGTACTGCTATGGTTGACCCTGTAAAAACAACACATTTCACTGCACCTATCTGGTGTACAATGAGTGTACAAAAGATTAGGAACACCTGCTCTTTCCATGACATAGGCTGTATAGGTGAAAGATATGATCCCTTATTGACGTCACTTGTTGAATCCAGTTCAATCATTGTATATGAAGGGGAGGAGACAGGTTAAAGAATGATTTTTAAGCCTTGAGACAGTGGAGACATGGATTGTGTATGTGTGCCATTCAGAGGGTGAATGGGCAAGACAAAATATTTAAGTGCCTTTGAACGGTTTGAGTGTGCTTGGTTTTTAATGCTCAACAGTTTCCTGTGTGTATCAAGAATAGTCCACCACCCAAAGGACATCCAGCCAACTTGACACAACTGTGGGAAGCATTGGAGTCAACATGGGCCAGCATCCATGTGGAACGCTTTCGACAACTGTAGAGTCTATGCCCCGACAAATTGAGGCTATTCTGAGGGCAAAAGGGGGTGCAACTCAATATTAGGAAGGCGTTCCCTAGTGTTTTGTACACTCAGTGTATGTGACAATAAAGATTTTTTTTTTTGTCAGTTACCTGTATGTGCTCAATAGTAAACACACACATATACTAAATATGTTACATTAGAGATTTCTTTGAGGAAAAAATAAAGGCATACAGCACACACATACCTCAATAGATTGATTTCAGTTGGTTATTGACATACTCTGATGTTGATACTCTGCTACCATCTGCCGGCCATTAGAATGTATTAACGTTTTCTCTCTCTCTCTCTCTCTCTCTCTCTCTCTCTCTCGCTCTCTCTCTCTCTCTCTCTCTCTCTCTCTCTCTGGGTTTTGGATCTCTCTCTCTCTTGCTCTCTCTCTGGGTTTTGGATGGAACAGTTATCAAATATCTCTTGTTGTAAAAATGCCATGATATTTTTATGAATTTTTTATTTTACCTTTATTTAACTAGGCAAGTCAGTTAAGAACAAATTCTTTATTTACAATGACGACCTACACCGGCCAAACCCAGACGACACTGGGCCAATTGTGCGCCGCCCTATGGGACTCCCAATCACGGCCGGTTGTGATACAGCCTGGAATCAAACCAGGGGGTCTGTAGTGATACCTCAAGCACTGAGATGCAGTGCCTTAGACCACTGCGCCAATATGACACATATTTCTTTACAATTTTTAATACTAATCTTTTTATTTTACAATGTCAGTTGTAATGATACATGTGAACGGTATTCAGCTTTGCACTTCACTAGACATGGCCTTAGCAATACTGACAAACACATATTGGTAAGCGTAAGAGCTTATCCTTTTCAAAGTTGTTATTGTTTGCTAAGGCAAAAGATGATTATATCATTAATTAATGAATAGACAACAATACAAGCAAATAACAAAGACTATCTAGCATTGTGTGTGTAAACATAAAAGGTATGAAACTCAAGTTCAGTATTACCAGACAAGTCTCTCTGGTCTGTCACCTCTAAGCTGCTCACTATGATGGTATACTATTGTACTGTACAATGATTTCCAATGCAACATTTTGTAAAAAATATATTGAACACAATCCATACTTTCACTAGTTTTGAAACCATGTTTATCATGTGCTTTATCACATTTTCGACTTGGTATACAACTTAGAAATATATACGATTGTATACCGTTTTTAAAAAATCAAGCCGAGGAGTAGCGCAATGCAAATATCATTGTATTACATTTCAGAATAATTAAAACTGACGTAAAACTATGATTAAAATGCTAATACACAATTATTATATTTCCAAGTAAGCTTTTGAATCAAATGCAATACATTTACAGTAAGTCCTACTCCATCCTAATCTCAAACAATAACCTCAGGCTAGCATAGCCTACTATTCAGTCTCCTACGGTTACTACAATAGAAACAGAGAGTTGGGCTTATTTTTGACATAAATCTGGATATTAAACTGTACAGGTTGTGTGTAACATATTAGCACATGCACATAGCATATTTTAATCTGAAGTCACAGTGTTCGTATGAGAAATTGTTAAAGGTCCAATGCAGTCATTTCTATCTCAATATCAAGTCATTTCTAGGTAACAATAAAGTACCATACAATGATTGTTTTCAATTAAGATGGTCAAAAATAAACAAAATTGCTTCTTAGCAAAGAGCAATTTCTCAAGCAAGAATTTTTCTAAGACTGTCTGGGAGTGGTCTGAGTGGCGAGAGGAAAACTGAAAACTAGCTGTTATTGGCAGAGTGGTTTGGAACTCTCTTTCTTATTGGTCTATTAACTAATTTACCGCCTGGTGATGTCACCAAAACAGGCTGAAATTCCAGGTGGTCTTTTCAAACAGCTCTTACACTAAAAAGGCATTATCATCATTTTCACAATTTCACATTATTATTCCAACCTCATAGTGTGGAAATATATACAAAGCACAGGAAAATCTAGTTTTTGACTGCACTGGGCCTTTAAATGATGTATTACTTCTTGTAACCACAATGACATGATGCTTTTAGTTGGCATGTGCCTATCTGATTCCTTCATTTGTCATGTAAAAATGTTGTCAGTTAAGGTTTAGCACATTCAGGTAAATTAACAAACATTGATTAGAATGATGTATTACATTCAACTCATATGACTTCAGCGAGTTCGACATAATGCACTAAAAGAATACCTAATCATAGCAAATTGTGTACACATATGCCGAGAGATGTCCATGAAAAAAGGAAAATAAAAGATGCTTCCTTAGAAAGCAGGTCTAATCATCAGACAAACATTCTCAAGTCTCAACCACGATGGACATATAACAAATCACTGAATCACACCATTTCAATGTCTGCTCAACTTTAGCCATTGGTGAAAGAAATCAGCAAAACCCAGCTAAAGTTCCTGGTTGATAAGGCAACAGTGGGAGAGAGAAGTGGAGACCGACTCTCCCGTGGATGGAAGTGTAGATGGCGGAGAGCCAGTAGCATTGTGTGTGTAAACATAAGTATATACACGATTTAACAACAGGACAGCACCTGAAGCAGTAGTCTGTGCTGTCTGAGAGACCTTGCAGGAGAGAAAGAGCCAGGGCACAGCAGCACCAGTGTCACTGCATCCATGCTCATTTGGCCGCAGTTGAGCAGTTATGAGGTATTGTTGAGGAGAGGTTTCGGACGGGGCCAAAGCAGAGGCCATGTCAAGGGAATGGACATGGGACCTCGTAAGGTCTGGGTCCACGTTCCTAGCTCTAGCAGTTGGACTCCTTCTCGTTGACGGGGAAGTAGCCTTCCTTGGTGGGAGGGTGTCTCTGACGGAGGCTGTCCCCATCGCCAGCAAAGATGGCCAGCAGCTTCTCTTGCTCCTTCTTGGTTTTAGGTAAGTCAGTGGATGCCGTGGTCAGGATTGTAAAGCGCTACAGAACAACAGAGGAAATAGACAACAACTATTATAGATGCTTTATTGTCACATACACCAGATAGGTGCAGGACACGATTGGTTTGTTATACTGGTTTGTATTGATTTCTAAGTAACAGTAGCTTAAGCCATGACATACTTAGGAGACATGAGACAAAAGCAAGCAGAGGGAAAAGTCAGTGGGGTTAAGGGGTGAAACAGTGGGTGGTGTGTGTGACTTACCTCTTTTAGGGTGCCTTCCACAGAACACATTTTGATGACCACCCAGAGGGGAACACAGAGCATGGAGGACAGGGCCAGGAGCCAGCCCAAGCCGTAGCCCCACCAGGGGTACACATACTCATTGTTGTACTTCAGAGGGGTGTACTTGATCAGGGAGAAGGCAAAGGTACCCTGCAGAGGCAAATAAATGCCTGGTTGCTAGGCTTTTTTCGCATTGATTTAAAAACAACAATACTGACTTGCTTTCATTGGGGTCTTATCCTCTTTTTGAACCTTTACCACTTTCTACAAAATCTTTGTGAATTTGTTTAGCCTTGCTGTGCAATGCCAGATGCTTTTTCAATAGTAACCACCAGTGGGCACCCCTCAGTCAAGAGACATAACAGGGTTTAGTTCAAAAGACAAATACTCACTAAGCAGGTAGCAGGAGTGAAGAACATCCAGCAGTATTTGATAATAGGTCCGGGACGGTAGCCAATCATGTCCTCAATGTTGTCATAGAAACGGTCAGCACCTACAGGAACAGTGAGGAAAGAGAAGAAGAATGGGGCAGGTGTCAGCAACGGACAGATACTCATTAAAGTTTCAAGTTTTATTAGTTGTATGGACGGGATACACACGGTATACACAGAGTATACCAAACATTAGGAACACCTTCCTAATATTGAGCTGCACCCCACTGTCCTTTTGCCCTCAGAACAGACTCAATTCATCGGGGCATGGACTCTACAAGGTGTTAAAAGCGTTCCACAGGGATGGCTGGCCCATGTTGACTCTAATGCTTCCGACAGTTGTGTCAAGTTGGCTGGATGTCCTTTGGGTGTATGGACCATTCTTGATACACACAGGAAACTTTTGAGCGTGAAAAACCCATCAGCGTTGCAATTCTTGACACAAACCGGTACGCCTGGCATCTACTACCATACCCCGTTCAAAAGGCACTTAAATATTTTGTCTGCGCCCATTCACCCTCTGAATAGCACACATGCACAATCCATGTCTCAATTGTCTCAAAGGTTAAAAATCCTTCTTTAATCTGTTTCCTCCCCTTCATCTACACTGATCGAAGTGGATTTAACAAGTGGCATCAATAAGGGATCATTGCTTTCACCTGGATTCACCTGGTCAGTCTGTCATGGAAAGAGCAGGTGTTCTTAATGTTTTGTATACTCAGTGTATACCGTCCAATGATATGCATATTTGCAGGTTCCCTCGACAGTGCAATAACAAATCATAAAAGATAAGAATACGAACATAAAGTAAATGGTTCAGTAGTATAGAATAAACATTTTTGCATAAGTATAATACAGGAAGGCACAATTTATAGTCCAATATTTACACATGTTTTGAGGGAGGGGGGATTGGGGTGCAAGTGTTTAAATTGCGCAGTAATTAGCAATCATAATAAGAGTCTGCTAGCAGCAGTTATGATGCGTGTAGGATCAATGTATATGTGTGTGTGTGTGTGTGTGTGTGTGTGTCTGTGTTGGTGAGTGCATGAGTGAGTGCATGCACTGTAAACCCCAAGGCATTTTTAACTCAAATACTTCTAGTAATGAAAAGTCATTATTACTTAAAATGCTTATGTGGTACTGACTCAAAACTAAATGAGAAGTCACATCAAGTCTATTTGTTAAAGTTATGATAACAAATTAACTGCAGGTCGATTTTTTGTAATTGTTTTAAGTTCAGTGTAAATACATTATATTCTACCATACCACATTGTCAGGTACTAAACTAAATGCACTATATTGTACCATACCACATCATCAGGTACTAAACTAAATGCACTATATTCTACCATACCACATCATCGGGTACTAAACTAAATACACTATATTCTACCCTCCCGCGGGGGCACATCTATCCTCTCTCGCATGCAGAGACCGAAGCCATGGAGGTCTACATCCAGGAGGCGCTGGCCCAAGGATACCTCCGTCCGTCCACCTCTCCGGCCTCTTCCAGCTTCTTTTAGGTGAAGAAGAAGGATAGGGGTCTCCGCCCCTGTATCGATTACCGGACACTGAATAAGGCTACGGTTAAATTGAGTTATCCCCTGCCTCTCGTACTCACTGTGATCGAACAGATGCACGGTGCTAAGTACTTTACCAAATTGGATTTATGCAGTGCCTACAACCTGGTGTGCATCAGAGAGGGAGATGAATGGAAGACCGCCTTCAGCACCGTGCACTACGAATACAGGGTAATGCCCTACGGCCTGACAAATGCACCCTCTGTGTTCCAATCCTTCATTAACGAGGTGTTTAGAGACATGTTGGGTCGCTCTGTAGTGGTGTACATAGACGACATCTTGGTGTACTCCACTACACGCGAGCAACATGTCTCTCATGTCAGGTCTGTTTTGGAGAGGCTGACAGGGCATCACCTGTACGCCAAGGCGGAGAAGTGCCTTTTCTTCCAGCAGGCGGTCTCCATCCTGGGCTATCGGATATCCACCGTGGGAGTGGAGATGGAAGTACAGAGGGTCAGTGCAGTACGGTCGTGGCCTGTTCCCTCCAACATCAAGGCGGTGCAGCGCTTCCTAGGTTTTGCCAAGTATTTCAGGCGCTTCATTAGGGGTTTCAGCACAGTGGTGGCCCCTCTCACCTCCCTCCTGAAGGGAGGTCCTCGACAGCTGCGCTGGACTTGGGAGGCCAACAAAGCTTTTCGTGCGCTCAAGGAACGGTTTAAGAACGCACCGGTTCTGGCTCACCCTGACCCGTCTCTGCCCTTCATCGTGGAGGTGGATGCCTCCGAGTTTGGAGTAGGGGCTGTTCTCTCCCAACGTACTGGATCGCCGCCTAAACTCCATCCTTGCGCCTTCTACTCACGGAAGCCGTCTCCCGCTGAGCGGAATTACGACGTAGGGGATTGTGAGTTGTTGGCCGTCAAGAAGGCGCTGAAGGCATGGCGGCACTGGCTGGAGGGTGCTCAACACCCATTCCTTGTCTGGACGGACCACCGGATCCTAGAGTACATTCGAGCAGCGAAGAGGCTTAACCCGCGTCAGGCCAGCTGGGCCCAATTCTTCACCAGGTTTGACTTTACCCTCTCCTACCGGCCGGGATCTAAGAATGTTAAGGCCGATGCGTTGTCCCGGGTGCATGACACAGAGGATTGGAGGGAGGAAGTGACACCCATTATTCCCCTGTCCCGCATTGTGGCTCCTGTTGTGTGGAATGTGGACGCGGACATCCGTCGAGCCCTGCGACAGGAGCCCTCACCTGCTCACTGTCCCGAGGGGCATATATACTTGCTCTCTGATGTGCGGGACCGTCTCCTCGCCTGGGCACACACAGCACCTGTTTCGGGGCACCCGGGTATAGCCTTTACTATCGACTGTCTCTCCGCCAAGTACTGGTGGTCCACCTTGGCCCGGGATGTCCGGGTTTACGTCTCTTCTTGCTCCACCTGCGCACAGAGCAAGACACCTCCCCTATGGCAAACTCCACCCGCTGCCGGTCCCATCTCACTGTGGACTTTGTCACAGACCTTCCCCCCCCTCGGAGGGACACCATCCTGGTCGTTGTGGACCGGTTTTCCAAAGCCTGTCATTTGATTCCTCTGCCTGGTCTCCCTACGGCCATGCAGACCGCGGAGGCTCTCTTCTATCACGTCTTCTGGCACTACGGGTTCCCGGAGGACATCGTGTCTTACCGTGGTCCTCAGTTCACCTCCCGTGTCTGGAAGGCCTTCATGGAACGACTGGGGGTCATGGTCACCTCCGGGTACCGTCCCCAATCAAATGGGCAGGTGGAAAGGGTAAATCAGGAACTGGGTAGGTACCTTCGTAGTTACTGTCAGGACCGGCCGGGAGAGTGGGCTACGTTTCTGCCTTGGGCAGAATACGCACAAAACTCCCTCTGTCACTCCTCCACTAACCTCACACCGATCATCACCGCAGTGTGGCCCCGGTCTTTCACCCCGGTGACAGGGTCTGGCTTTCTACGAAGGACCTGCCCCTCTGCCTGCCCTGCCGGAAGCATCTGGTCCTTTGGCTAGTGCTGGACCCCACAACACACCTCCCCCTCCCTTGGACGTCGAGGGAGCCCCGGCGTATTCCGTCCGCAGCCTGTTGGACTCTAGGCGTCGTGGGGGGGGTACTGTCACACCAGCCTTTACGTTGGCTCCCCCTCCTGTCCAGCTCAGGCGTTCGGCGTCGCCGGCCTTCTAGCTGCTGCCGAACCTGCTGCTGGCAAACGCTCTTCACTCATCAACCCCGGACTTGTCTCGTCATCATTACACACACCTGGTTCCAATCCCCACTCTATCACTGTATAAATACTCCCTCTGTCATTTGTCTTTGTCAGTTATTGTATATGTTGCTTGTTTTCCTGAGAGGAATCTCTCCTACTATTTCCTGAGTACATTATATTTTGCGCTTTGGGTTTCGTCTGCTTTAAGCTATGGTGCTTTAATAAATTCAGTAGTTCTAAACCTGCGACTGCCTCCTGCCTACTGCTCTCTACACTTGTGACAATTATAATGGTAATATACGCCTAGGAACTCACTTGGTGAAGGCCACAGGACTGAAAATAAACAAATTCAACAACCATACAGTGGGGAGAACAAGTATTTGATACACTGCCGATTTTGCAGGTTTTCCTATTTACAAAGCATGTAGAGGTCTGTAATTTTTATCATAGGTACACTTCAACTGTGAGAGACGGAATCTAAAATCAATCAAAAATCCAGAAAATCACATTGTATGATTTTTAAGTAATTCATTTGCATTTTATTGCATGACATAAGTATTTGATACATCAGAAAAGCAGAACTTCATATTTGCTACAGAAACCTTTGTTTGCAATTACAGAGATCATACGTTTCCTGTAGGTCTTGACCAGGTTTGCACACACTGCAGCAGGGATTTTGGCCCACTCCTCCATACATACCTTCTCCAGATCCTTCAGATTTCGGGGCTGTTGCTGGGCAATATGGACTTTCAGCTCCCTCTAAAGATTTTCTATTGGGTTCAGGTCTGGAGACTGGCTAGGTCACTCCAGGACCTTGAGATGCTTCTTACGGAGCCACTCCTTAGTTGCCCTGGCTGTATGTTTCGGGTCGTTGTCATGCTGGAAGACCCAGCCACGACCCATCTTCAATGCTCTTACTGAGGGAAGGAGGTTGTTGGCCAAGATCTCGCGATACATGGCCCCATCCATCCTCCCCTCAATATGGTGCAGTTGTCCTGTCCCCTTTGCAGAAAAGCATCCCCAAAGAATGATGTTTCCACCTCCATGCTTCACGGTTGGGATGGTGTTCTTGAGGTTGTACTCATCCTTCTTCTTCCTCCAAACACGGCGAGTGGAGTTTAGACCAAAAAGCTCTATTTTTGTCTCATCAGACCACATGACCTTCTCCCATTCCTCCTCTGGATCATCCAGATGGTCATTGGCAAACTTCAGACGGGCCTGGACATGCGCTGGCTTGAGCAGGGGGACCTTGCGTGCACTGCAGGATTTTAATCCATGACGGCGTAGTGTGTTACTAATGGTTTTCTTTGAGACTGTGGTCCCAGCTCTCTTCAGGTCATTGACCAGGTCCTGTCCGTGTAGTTCTCACCTTCCTCATGATCATTGATGCCCCACGAGGTGAGATCTTGCATGGAGCCCCAGACCAAGGTTGATTGACCGTCATCTTGAACTTCTTCCATTTTCTAATAATTGCGCCAACAGTTGTTGCCTTCTCACCAAGCTGCTTGCCTATTGTCCTGTAGCCCATCCCAGCCTTGTGCAGGTCTACACTTTTATCCCTGATGTCCTTACACAGCTCTCTGGTCTTGACCATTGTGGAGAGGTTGGAGTCTGTTTGATTGAGTGTGTGGACAGGTGTCTTTTATACAGGTAACGAGTTCAAACAGGTGCAGTTAATACAGGTAATGTGTGGAGAACAGGAGGGCTTCTTAAAGAAAAACTAACAGGTCTGTGAGAGCCGGAATTCTTACTGGTTGGTAGGTGATCAAATACTTATGTCATGCAATAAAATGCAAATTAATTAATTAAAAATCATACAATGTGATTTTCTGGATTTTTGTTTTAGATTCCGTCTCTCACAGTTGAAGTGTACCTATGATAAAAATTACAGACCTCTACATGCTTTGTAAGTAGGAAAACCTGCAAAATCAGCAGTGTATCAAATACTTGTTCTCCCCACTGTATATCTGTCACTAACAAATACAGTTATGGGTGTTAACTGTACAATTCACTCAAAAAGGCAAGGCACACTGGGAAATTATATTGGAGGCATGGTTTAGTGGGGGCGCTACTCAACATTTTCAAGCTGATACAACTCAAATCTGGACCACCTACATGGTCACAGTGACTATCGGTTTGAGTAATGGCTACAAAATGTATTTAAATAACTGTACTCAGATATATTTAGTGCAACAGGTTTCCTCCAAAGTTTTGAGTAATGACAGCACATTGGGGTTTACAGTGTGCGGAGAATCAGAATTGGTGGTCAGTCCAGTTCAAGTGTTCAGCAGTCTGATGGACTGTTGATATAAACTGTCTCTGAGCCTGTTGGTATCAGACTTCATGCTCCGATATCATCTGCTGTGGGCCTTGCTCAGGCACCGTTTCGGTACGCAATACTAATTTGTTACATCTAACTGGTCGCTCAAAGTAGTATCAATCTCTTTTTTTTTCCTTTTTCAAAATGGTCTAATAATATCACATTCAGCTAGTTGTTCCTCTCCCAGAGGCCCTTTCACTTCTATTAATAGCAGACTACTGATGGAGGGCAGAGGATGGCTCAATGAAAATACTGCCTTTGTCATGCTAATGTCCCCCTCAATGCATTCCCTCATAACTTAGCTAAACACTCACCATAAATCCAAGCAATGCAAACAGTCTCAAAGACAGCCACAAAGAGCAGGCACATCCCACTGGCAGCATAGTAGTCAAAGAGTTGGAAGACGTACATGCCTCCCTGGAGAGAGAAACGTGTTACGTTACGGCAGGGCAGCTTGGGACACTTTCTCTATTTCATCATCCCATGCACCTCCAAGACCACATGTAGAACAACATGTAGAGCATGTATTATGCCTCGATCACACCGACAGCATCATTGCATTTTGGTACACCAGAAGTACATTTGTTTCCAATGGAACGCTGCGTTTGACTTGCAACATTGCATTGCAGAGGCAGTTGCAGTGCGTTCTTTGTGGTGCATACATTGGATTTATCAAACGTATGTGTCAAACTGTATGCTAAGACGGCTTGACAGAAATGGTAGCGGAAGGTGAATGTTGAACTTTTGTTGCATACATATCCAGATGATTGCTGCGTACCATTTTGCGCAATAACACTTTAGGTCTGATCGAGGCATTAGAGAGGCTAAACATCATGCACAGAATAAAGGTTCCTGATTTCAGTAACCTATAGTATGTGGCTGTTTTTCTTACCAACGTGACAATGTGACAGTCTCCT
Source organism: Coregonus lavaretus (assembly GCF_964263955.1). Classification (NCBI taxonomy): domain Eukaryota; kingdom Metazoa; phylum Chordata; class Actinopteri; order Salmoniformes; family Salmonidae; genus Coregonus; species Coregonus lavaretus. Next base: position 41,475,104 of record NC_139996.1, on the reverse strand, counting down.
TCTGTAACTCAGTTGGTTTAGCATGGCACTTGTAATGCCAAGGTAGTGGGTTCGATTCCTGTGGTCCACCCATATGTAAAATGTATGCACGCATGACTGTAAGTCGCTTTGGATAAAAGCGTCTGCTAAATGGCATATGTTATGTTACAAGAAACAAAGCCCTAAATGAAAACATTTGGGATTTCGTTCTTGTTGATGAAAATATGTGAACGTTTCTGCTACTGTGCAGTTCTGAGACATGACCATAGGTAATAATAATAATAAAAATAATAATAATAATAATAATAATAATAATAATTTAGGTAGGTGCTTATATTTGTCCTATTAGTACTTGTGTGTATTTTGTTTTGCATATCCCAACTCCCCCTGAGACACCCGTGGAGAGTTGGGGTCAGAGCCAGGGTCAGCCATTTTACCAGTGTCCATGAACCAGTTGGGGTCCTGGGGGGCACTGTGGGCTGTGGCCTACCTCTGTCAGCATGATAAGACCCATGAGGAAGGAAACAATGGCCACCGCCAAGATGAAGAGCTCTCTGCGGTTCTTACGACGAAAAGTTTTAGGGTACATGTCCACCATGGCCGTCACCAGACTCTCCACACAGACAAACTACAGCAGGGGAGAGAACAGATGGGATGCTGTGTCACTGATTTAAAAAACACCACAGTGGACACTGTTAGAGCAGAGTTTACAAGCATATTGTGTGTGTGTGTGTCAGAAAGAAAGTGAATGAGTGAGAGAGTGAGAGAGTGAGAGAGAGAGAGAGAGAGAGAGAGAGAGAGAGAGAGAGAGAGAGAGAGAGAGAGAGCGAGAGAGAGAGAGAGCGAGAGAAAGAGAGCGAGAGAAAGAGAGAGAGAGAGAGAGGAGACAGAGTGCTGTTCTAGCCTCACCTGGCTGTCCAGCCCCAAAAAGACAATCATGATGAAGAAGAAACAGGCCCAGAGAGGAGAGAAGGGCATCATAGACACTGCACGGGGGTAGGCTATGAAGGCCAGACCAGGACCTGGTACACAAACAGTTAATACAGGTTTATAACAGGTCATAGAGTCCTAACAGGTCATAACAGGTCACTACAGAATTGTCATCCTGTGAGCAGGACTTTGGATCCACATTGCAACAACGACCTCCACCCGATTGTATTGTAAAACTACTAGGTTATCTTTGGATTCTCTGAACCTTGAAAGTTGACTTGTAAAGATTAACATGTCATTATCATGGAAAGGCCATTACAGCACAGTTTAACAAAGTGTTTTTCTCTTGAACAGTGTGGGAAATGTACAGTTACTAACCTCTTAAGTGGGCAGGAGCGTTTCTACTAATTCACATACCAAAATATATTGCTAACATGTCACAGATGATTACATATGACAACACAAGTGCATACAGTAAAATACATGTTGAATTATGGAAAATCATGACCATTTTCCTAATGATTAACTGTCTAGAATGGTCTATGTGTGTCTGTTAAAAATGACTACCAACCAGATTCTGCCACCTCTGAGATGGGCACGTTCTGCTCGTAAGACATGAAGCCCAGGATGGAGAAGATAGCAAAGCCTGCCACGAAGCTGGTCCCACTGTTCAGGAAGCATAACGCCAAGCAATCTCTGTAACCCCAGAGAGACAGTCGTCAGCCAGGCATAGATACCAGCCACAACAGATATACTGTATGTATGACAAAGTAAAACATAACAACTTCAAAGCAAAATCAATACTATATTGTGAAACAAATACTGTACAAAATACAGATAAAGATACAGAACAAATGGTTCTGACAACCTGTTATTAGCTTACTAGGTTAACTTATTATGGTGTAAAACAGAACAAATCACTTATCAGTCTTAGAAGTCTAAGCCTTTGGGGAGGGGGGGGGGGGGGGGGGTCTTCTAAGCTAATATATGGAATTGTTTTAAGATGGTCATACCATGAATCATTTAGCTATTTGATTTTGAATTTTAGGACCCATGTAGGTATCCCCCCCAAATATTTTAAAATTATTTGATAAAATATTTAATTTAGCCTTTACTGCTATAGCCCATATAAATGCATTGAATAGCACATTCATAAATGGCTAAACATACAGTCAAAAAATAAATAATATGGAATAAGGTTTTGAAGTGTCTGTCCTATATCTAGGAGATATAAGAAAGCTCAGGATTTTTGTTTTTTGTTTTCCATACTTCCATTCATTTTTTTAACCGGTACCAGGTTACCTTCAGACGAGTCACGTGACACTTGTAGGGGTCGTAGAACAACAATAACAACAAACGTTTGTGTTCGTGAGAGTCTAGTGGGGTCATGTTAGTTTGTAGCCCAAACGGTTTGGACGCTACAGACTGAAGTTGGCACATAGGTGGTACCGACTTCAGAGTCCATTTGGGCTTGTGGGGGTCATAGAGCAAAACGGTGAACACCATCGTGTCCGTTCGGATGCTATAGACATTTTCGTGAGAAGACCAATTTTCAGGATGTCAGGATGACATAGAAGATTGTGGTGGATTGGACATAGAAGATTGTGGTGGATTGAGACGCAGCCCATGCAATAAAATTGACATCGCTAGATTAAATAGACAGATTTCTATGGGGATTTTTGTATTATATTAATTAGATTGACGCATGGGTGCGTCAATCGACTCTAGGTTGGTTTAAGACAGAGATACACCTGCTTATTGTTGGGTGTCAGTCATTTCTGACTAGGGTAAGTAGGAGGTGTAGGTGTAAGTGTCTGTCCTGAGGTGAGCACTGACCTGTAGCAGTTGTTGTTGTACTTGTTGTAGCTTCCCAGAGCAGTCAGACACCCCAGACAGATGGCATAGGAGAAGAAGATCTGAGTCCCTGCATCCATCCATACCTAGAAAGAAGAGGGAGAAACCATACCAATGCCTTTTCATTTGCTGGGAGAAACCATGGCATTGCTCCTGGCTAATACCTTTATTTCTATGAAGCACATCACTTTAGTCAAAGACAGCTATAAACCCCTTCCGGTGAGACATTTGGTGTGTACATATGACCTACACATTCCTCATTCTGTGGTAAAACCTGTCACCCCATTTCTCGTCACTTATGTGACCACCCACAATGGCCACCCCAGTATGCTGGCTCTCCATCTCTATGGCTCCCCAGCACCAAGTGTGGTACTTTTCCACCACAGACTCTGTGAACAACCAGCGCAACACAGTTCCAATTTAAATTAGGGTGCCCTTTGTTCTCCCTATTCACCAAAGTCGTGCTGAAGCACAGAGGGCACGTTTCAATTAGCTGCCTGGCAGCCAGGAATACTTCTTCCTGAGTCCCAAATGGCACCCTATTGCCTATGTAGTGCATTACTTTTGACCAGTGCCTATAGGGCTCTGGTCAAAAGTAGTGCACTTTATAGAGAATATGTTGCCATTGGGACACAGCTTTTGATTCAGCCAGTCCAGTGCAAAGACACAAGCCTGGCCATAGCCACTTAGGCAGATGTTCCCATCATACAGACAGCTTGCCTCCATTTGTTGAATGGGGGCCAAAATTGAGAAGTGGTTGTGAAATCTCTCTCTCTCTCTTTCACTTTTATTTATACAGGTAAGTCAATTAAGAACACATTTTATTTACAATGACATCAGGGAGCGAGCGCAGCACGTATATAACACACAAATAGGTTAAACAATATCATCCAAACAAACAGTCAAAAATACTAAAAAATCACAGTCAGTAAAACTCTCTCTCTCTCTCTCTCTCTCTCTCTCTCTCTCTCTCTCTCTCTCTCTCTCTCTCTCTCTCTCTCTCTCTCTCTCTCTCTCTCTCTCTCTCTCTCTCTCTCTCTCTCTCTCTCTCTCTCTCTCTCTCTCTCTCGCTCTCTCGCTCTCTCTCGCTCTCTCGCTCTCATAACCAGACGAGAACTAGCCTAGGAGCTGTGCTTGCTGACCACATTCCTCATGCCGCCGTTCATGAGACATCACCCGTCCACTCGTCAAATATTCCTAGGGACTGCCAACTTTACAGATTCAGTCATTCTCTGGCACAGCATTAGTTTGCGAGACAATGTCCTCCTGGTTTTTCCCATGTCATGTTCTTCTCATGATCAGACATTTATATGTTTTATTTATTGTTTATTCTTTTATATATATATTTTTCTTTAAAAAAAAGAGGGTAGATCAGCTTTAATATTGCAGATAGATTGTAACTTCCATCAATGTAATTGTCTGCATCACTTCCAATCCCCCATATGTTTCTTTCTCGCAAATATATATATATATACACTGCTCAAAAAAAAAGGGAACACCTAAACAACACAATGTAACTCCAAGTCAATCACACTTCTGTGAAATCAAACTGTCCACTTAGGAAGCAACACTGATTGACAATACATTTCACATGCTGTTGTGCAAATGGAATAGACAACAGGTGGAAATGATAGGTAATTAGCAAGACACCCCCCAATAAAGGACTGGTTTTGCAGGTGGTGACCACAGACCACTTCTCAGTTCCTATGCTTCCTGGCTGATGTTTTGGTCACTTTTGAATGCTGGCGGTGCTTTCACTCTAGTGGTAGCATGAGACGGTGTCTACAACCCACACAAGTGGCTCAGGTAGTGCAGCTCATCCAGGATGGCAAATCAATGCGAGCTGTGGCAAGAAGGTTTGCTGTGTCTGTCAGCGTAGTGTCCAGAGCATGGAGGCGCTACCAGGAGACATGCCAGTACATCAGGAGACGTGGAGGAGGCCGTAGGAGGGCAACAACCAAGCAGCAGGACTGCTACCTCCGCCTTTGTGCAAGGAGGAGCAGGAGGAGCACTGCCAGAGCCCTGCAAAATGACCTCCAGCAGGCCACAAATGTGCATGTGTCTGCTCAAACGGTCAGAAACAGACTCCATGAGGGTGGTATGAGGGCCCGACGTCCACAGGTGGGGGTTGTGCTTACAGCCCAACACCGTGCAGGACGTTTGGCATTTGCCAGAGAACACCAAGATTGGCAAATTCGCCACTGGCGCCCTGTGCTCTTCACAGATGAAAGCAGGTTCACACTGAGCACATGTGACAGACGTGACAGAGTCTGGAGACGCCGTGGAGAACGTTCTGCTGCATGCAACATCCTCCAGCATGACCGGTTTGGCGGTGGGTCAGTCATGGTGTGGGGTGGCATTTCTTTGGGGGGCCGCACAGCCCTCCATGTGCTCGCCAGAGGTAGCCTGACTGCCATTAGGTACCGAGATGAGATCCTCAGACCCCTTGTGAGACCATATGCTGGTGCGGTTGGCCCTGGGTTCCTCCTAATGCAAGACAATGCTAGACCTCATGTGGCTGGAGTGTGTCAGCAGTTCCTGCAAGAGGAAGGCATTGATGCTATGGACTGGCCCGCCCGTTCCCCAGACCTGAATCCAATTGAGCACATCTGGGACATCATGTCTCGCTCCATCCACCAACGCCACGTTGCACCACAGACTGTCCAGGAGTTGGCGGATGCTTTAGTCCAGGTCTGGGAGGAGATCCCTCAGGAGACCATCCGCCACCTCATCAGGAGCATGCCCAGGCGTTGTAGGGAAGTTATACAGGCACACACACTACTGAGCCTAATTTTGACTTGTTTTAAGGACATTACATTAAAGTTGGATCAGCCTGTAGTGTGGTTTTCCACTTTAATTTTGAGGGTGACTCCAAATCCAGACCTCCATGGGTTGATAAATTTGATTTCCATTGATAATTTTTGTGTGATTTTGTTGTCAGCACATTCAACTATGTAAAGAAAAAAGTATTTAATAAGATTATTTCATTCATTCAGATCTAGGATGTGTTATTTTAGTGTTCCCTTAATTTTTTTGAGCAGTGTATATACATATACATATACATACATACAATCGTGGTCAAAAGTTTTGAGAATGACACAAATATTAATTTTCACAAAGTCTGCTGCCTCAGTTTTTATAATGGCAATTTGCATATACTCCAGAATGTTATGAAGAGTGATCAGATGAATTGCAATTAATTGCAAAGTCCCTCTTTGCCATGAAAATGAACTTAATCCCAAAAAAACATTTCCACTGCATTTCAGCCCTGCCACAAATGGACCTGCTGACATCATGTCAGCGATTCTCTCGTTAACACAGGTGAGAGTGTTGATGACGACAAGGCTGGAGATCACTCTGTCATGCTGATTGAGTTAGAATAACAGACTGGAAGCTTTAAAAGGAGGGTGGTGCTTGAAATCATTGTTCTTCCTCTGTTAACCATAGTTACCTGCAAGGAAACACGTGCCGTCATCATTGCTTTGCACAAAAAGGGCTTCACAGGCAAGGATATTGCTGCTAGTAAGATTGCACCTAAATCAACCATTTATCGGATCATCAAGAACTTCAAGGAGAGAGGTTCAATTGTTCTGAAGAAGGCTTCAGCGCGCCCAAGAAAGTCCAGCAAGCGCCAGGACCGTCTCCTAAAGTTGATTCAGCTGCGGGATCGGGGCACCACCAGTGCAGAGCTTGCTCAGGAATGGCAGCAGGCGGTGTGAGTGCATCTGCACGCACAGTGAGGCGAAGACTTTTGGAGGATGGCCTGGTGTCAAGAAGGGCAGCGAGGAAGCCACTTCTCTCCAGGAAAAACATCAGGGACAGACTGATATTCTGCAAAAGGTACAGGGATTGGACTGCTGAGGACTGGGGTAAAGTCATTTTCTCTGATGAATCCCCTTTCCGATTGTTTGGGGCATCCGGAAAACACTTTGTCCGGAGAAGACAAGGTGAGCGCTACCATCAGTGCTGTGTCATGCCAACAGTAAAGCATCCTGAGACCATTCATGTGTGGGGTTGCTTATCAGCCAAGGGAGTGGGCTCACTCACAATTTTGCCTAAGAACACAGCCATGAATAAAGAATGGTACCAACACATCTTCTGAGAGCAACTTCTCCCAACCATCCAAGAACAGTTTGGTGACAAACAATGCCTTTTCCAGCATGATGGAGCACCTTGCCATGAGGCAAAAGTGATAACTAAGTGGCTCGGGGAACAAAACATCGACATTTTGGGTCCATGGCCAGGAAACTCCCCAGACCTTAATCCCATTGAGAACTTGTGGTCAATCCTCAAGAGGCGGGTGGACAAACAAAAACCCACAAATTCTGACAAAGCATTGATTATGCAAGAATGGGCTGCCATCAGCCATAATAAATAGATATGCCGATAGTGGACAACCTTGTTTTACTCCTCTTGACAGTTTAAAACTTTCTGAGAAATAGCCATTATTTACTATTTTACACCTAAGGTTACTATACATGATTTTAACCCATTTTATAAGAGATTGTCCAAAATTGAAATGCTCCAGGCATTTATATATAAACCCCAGTCGTACTTTATCAAAAGCCTTTTCAAAGTCAGCTATGAATAGCAGGCCTGGTTTTCCAGATTTTTCATAGTGTTTTATTGTTTCCTGTACTTGCCTTATATTATCTCCAATGTACTAACTGTAAGTCGCTCTGGATAAGAGCGTCTGCTAAATGACTAAAATGTAAAATGTAAATGTATCGTCCATGTAAAAAACCTGTCTGATTAGAATGAATAATGTCCGACAATTCCTTTTTAATTCTATGTGCTATACATTTTGCTAGAATTTTTGCATCACAACACTGAAGTGTAACGGGCCTCGATCTTTACATTTCCCAGTTATATCCTGATTCATTAATAATAATATCAGACATTCTTCTTGAGTGTCTGATAATCTACCATTTACATAGGAGTGGTTAAAACATGCCAATAACGGTCCTCTGACTATATCAAAAAAGGTTTGGTATACCTCAACTGGTATGCCATTCAACCCTGGAGTTTTCCCGGACTTAAAGTCTTTAATTGCATCCAGAAGTTCCTCCTCTGCAATTTCACCTTCACATGAGTCTTTCTGTATGGCTGTTAACATTATCAATATAAAAAAAACACCTACAATTAGCTTCAGTTAGAGGAGATGGAGCCGGATGAAATGAAAACATATGCTTAAAGTACTTTGCTTCCTCCTTCAAAATATAATTTGGTGAATCATGGGTGACTCCGTCATTTGCAACCAGTTTCAGTCAATTCTTTTTGGTAGCATTTCTATGTTGAAGACTAAAAAAGAATTTGGTGCATTTTTCCCCATATTCCATCCAGTTTGCTTTATTTTTATAACATATTACACTTGATCTTTCTTGAATAAGTTCCTCCATTTCTTTTTGTTAATCATAGAGTGTTGTATTGCTTGCAGGGTTGATAATTTTCAAAGAAGTGTGGATCATCATTATTTGGTCCGTAAAGGTTAATGAGCCATATCTATTTATGTTCAATAACATATTTAAAATCATCCATCTACCTTGCGGATCTGTTTGGACAATTTGCACATTCGGATCAAAATTACTGTTAATTAATATCATCATATTTTTATTTGTTAATGATCAATCTTGATAATCTTGATAACAATCTTGGTGATATTGAGTTAGTTCCCTCAAATTCCTAAGCACAGTATAATAATCACTTCAACAGCTCAACTAATGAAATTAATAATTAATTGTCCAAACTCTATGTGGCTACACATATTGTAGTCATAAACTAGGTACAAGAAGTGTGACTGTGAGAGGTGTTTTAATGCTGACAGGCAGAGGTCAGAGGAACACTAGGTAAGTCTATAGGGTCATTGTGTCAAACACTGTGGGTTTTTCCACTTCCCACAGTGATGGTATGGGTGTGTTTGTATGTATAATGTGTGTGCGTGTGTGTGTGTGTGGGGGGGGGGGGGGGGGTTGGTTCCTCTATCCTTGTGGGGACATAAAATCCCCTTGTGTGTGTGTGAAAGGGCTGTGTGGGTTTTCCACTTCCCAAAGATATGATGGTATGGGTGTGTTTGTACATATAATGTGTGTGTGTACATGTGTCTGTACAATACATGTACCTGTGGATCTGACAGGCGTCCCAGGTCTGGGTAGAGGTAGAACTTGATTCCTATGAATGCTCCTGGCAGGGTGACCCCTCTGATGAGCAGGATAGACAGCATGATGTAGGGGAAGGTAGCTGTGAAATATACCACCTGAGAGGGGTGGAATGGGGTTAGGCTTAGGGTTAAATTGTGCAGACATGCTGCTACAGTATGTACAGTGCAGTACAGTACAGCACCAAGAGTCACAGATGGATTAACCAGTGGTCTATTCATAACAAAAAGCAAAAAGGTCAATGAATGGTCTCTAGTCATCTCAGCTATCACATTATCTGCCAGACTTCAAAAGGACCACATATCTAGAATACTTGGCTGTCCAAAGGTATTAAGCAACATTGAGAAAATGCATAAGAATACTTAGAAAATGTCCTGAAAAAGTCACCTGACTGACCAGGAGCAACTCTTAGTCATGTTCATTGCCATAGACTCTGATATTGACTGTTTCAAATTTAAGAGCCTATCCTGTAAGAACACCTTTCTATATTCCGGCGCTGTTAAGGGGAACAAACTACCACAACAACTTAAAGCTATACCTAGCAGATCGTATTTTAAAAAGTATGTCAAAAGCTGGCTGATGACCAAACCATAGACCCATTTTCATGTCTGTATCTACAGTATGTAATGTATCCAAGTCGGCATCTATGTAATGTGTTGCACCATGCACTTTAAGGAACCACAATGGAAATAAGTCATTGACTTTATTGTATAATCCCTGTCAAGGTTTTCAAAAGTATGTACTGTGTGTATATGCATACTGTGTGTATATGCAATTAATCAATCAATGAACGGCCCAGAGGTTCTTCCTGGTCAGAAACTGCATTAGGGAGGCTCACAGAGAGAGACTGTAGAGTAGAGCCATTTACCTTGCCAGTGGACTTGACTCCCTTCCAGATACAGAAGTAGACTAGTACCCAGGCTATGGCCAGACACAGCACCAGGTCCCAGTTGAGAGATCCTATATGATCTATGCCAGAGGAGATACGCAGAACCCTCCGCCTACACACACATGCACACACACAAACACACACACACGCACAAGCAAATATGACTTTCAGTGTGATCATTATTTAGATATGAATATCTAACATGAATACTAAGCTCTGATATTCCAGCAAAAGTAATGTGGATGCTTGTTAACTATTTACATTAGGGGGGCATATCCTGTATACTATTTGTCAGGACATAACACAACCCTCCAATTCAGCCTCAAGCCAGCCTGTTTTTGTATTCAGCAGCGCTACACTAGTTGGCAAGACAACGGCCAGTTGGCCGAGGAATAAACATTAGGCCAACCAGGCTCCTTAAGGAGATGGAGAAACAATAGACTCTAAGCAGCACTTAGTACTTACTCCCAGAACTCAATGACAGGAGACGTGGCGTTCAGACGTGGCTGATTGAAAGAGTCATTCCTCCTCTGGAACTCCATGCAGGAATCTTGAGAACAGAGATGCACAACAAGTTCACACACACGTTTACTGAGAACACCAGCTATGTGGTTTTTCTATTGTAACATTACGTAAGGCTACATGAGACACCAAGTAGTCAGGGATGTTTCGGCTCAGCCACTGTCTGTGTATGGTGGCAGATTGGAGTTTTCCTTATTCAGTCTTGTTTCGAGGGCAGCTCTGCCTCGAGGGCAGAAACAATGTGAATGTTTAGGCAAGAAATATGATTGGTTAAATTGAAGTAATCCCAATTGGTTAGGGTTGGTTTAGCGGTTGGGTAACATTCGAACTAGCAACCTTGCCCGTAAGCTGTTCACATTAGTTCTGCCTTTTGGCAGAACTTCAACAAGATTGAATAAGGAAAAGTCCACTGAGTGTATGGTGGATCTCTGACCTGTGTTCCATGTGTTGTTGCAGGAGGCCCAGGGCAGGTCCCAGGTGAAGGAGTAGGACAGGTAGAAGATGGCCCAGGCCAGGACGATGATGTAATAGAAGTTCAACAGAGCCACAATGACTTGTGTGGCGTAGCCCACTCCTGCAGCAAGGACAAAGGGGAGCATTGTGGTTAGCTATGATAATGCCATTCAATGTTGAATACAATGACACATGAATACAACGACACACACATGAAAACCATGACTTCATTCGCATTGCTTTTGCATGTCCAACTCCACCATTTCTCACCCGGTAGCCTATCTGGCTACAGTCATATTGTCCTTCTTGGGGGGCCAATTGAATTATGAAAGCGATGGATACTTGGAAGTCTGCCAGTGTTGGTGGAATGCCAACCATTACATCAACCCCCTCCTACTAGCCTACATACTGGCAGACGCATGCACAAACACACACATGCACTCACACACACGCACTCAGATCGTTCTCAGAATTCCTTCTCTTATTCTATTCAGTAATGTAGACAGGCAGCAGACATGCCTGGGTGTAGTTACCTTGAAAGGCATTCCTATACAGTGCACATTAAACAAAATGGAGTTCTAAACAGTAGATGTGAGAGGATGATCACCTTCAAACAGTGGAGTGATCTTCCTCCAGCAGGTAATGCCTCCCTCGCTGGTGAACTGTCCCAGGGCTGTCTCCAGGAAGAACACTGGGATCCCACAGGTGAACAGGAAGATGAGGTAGGGGATGAAGAAAGCACCTGTTTGATAGAGGGGGAAGAAGAGAAGTTAACAAGGTGTTTACGCATGCACTAGAACTCCCCTGTGATATGAGGTCAGAAGAGATAACCAATCAACAAGGACGCTTTTGAGGCAGCATTTCATGGCTGGACATTAAAATTGCAATATCCCAAAGGTACCTATAAATGCTACCTTGATTTTCAATTTTTTTTTAAGTCAGCATCTTCGCCGGGTAGGACTTCTGTTTGGAGTCCCCGTTTGGAGAAACATTTCCAGAAGAATGAGGAGTGACTTTGTAAAATGTGAGTATTACATTTATTTATTCAGCAAATATATAATAATAATATGCCATTTAGCAGACGCTTTTATCCAAAGCGACTTACAGTCATGCGTGCATACATTTTTTGTGTGTGGGTGGTCCCGGGGATCGAACCCACTACCTTGGCGTTACAAGCGCCGTGCTCTACCAGCTGAGCTACAGAGGACCACCCATATTAAAATGTTGATCACATTTTTGGGACAATGGCGAGTTTGCTGTTATCAACCCGCTAACCAAGCTAGCTAGCTAACGATTCAATTTGACCAAGATATTAGAAATGGGAGCTAGACATATAGGCCTACCCACTGGGCAAAAACTGGTTGAATCAACATTGTTTCCACATCATTTCAACCAAAAAATTATATGTGATGACTTTGAATCAACGTGGAAAATTGATTGGATTTGCAAAAAGTAATCAACGTAAGGGAATTTCGTTATTTTTTTACTCAAATTTTTACCTAAATCCAATGACAGGGTGACATTTTTGGTTGATTTCGCATTGAATTCACATTAGTTGACAACTCAACCAAATGTAAATCAAACCTAGACGTTGAACTGACATCTGTGCCCAGTGGGTATGCATCAACCATTTTTCCTGATGAAATGATAAAGTATCTTCACCTTAAAGGTCTAGAGATATACAAACTATCAAGTATTATACAAACTATTAAGAGACCCAGAACTACTTTGTGCACTTGAGAAAAGTTGCTCCAGAGAAGAAACAAAGACAACCTTAGTCAACAGCAATGAACTTTAAACCTTGACCTGGGCAAGCCCCCGACCAGCTTGACATCAGAGTATCACATAGCGTAGCCCAACCAACAATACAGTAGGACAGCCAGTATGTATTTATCCCTAATTTCACAACATATTGGCATATAACATTTTTTTTTACGTAAACGAGCAATTCCAAAGTATTCAGCCTGTTGAAAAACTTGCCAATAATTGGTGCCTCCATAATGTTGTTGGATATAACAAATTCAACGAAACTAGTGTTGATCTTATGACTTCTTGCCAACCCAAACAGGAGTGTGTTGTTTGCTACTATTGGATTGCATGTTTAATATGTTTTATGAATCTAGTCTTGGCAGGCAGCAAAGAAGCATAAATACATATACATCTAAAAATAGCAATTGTTATACACACTGTGATGTTAACACCCACCTCCTCCATTCTTGTAGCACAGGTAAGGGAAGCGCCACACATTGCCCAGTCCTATGATCTCCCCGGCAACAGAGAGGACAAACTCCACCTTGTTGCCCCACTGGCCCCTCTCCTTCATCTTCTCATCGCTCTGCGGCACAATGTCCAGGGGTCGACTGTGGTCGTTGGAGGGGTCCATCTTGGGCAGGCTCTCCATGTCGCCTGAGGAAGCAACACGTTAAAGTGAGTTTAGGAGAGGTTGGACACTGGGAGAGTACCGCTATTGTGCATCATTATATAGGCTAACCCCACAGCCTTGTATTGACTGTGTAGTTATTGTGAGCAGGGGAGGGGTTTCTATGTATCTTTATCCCACCACTCCCAGATCAATAGGCTTATCATAAAGTAAACACAACATTACAGTCCCTAAGCCTCCCTGGGGACCATCTCCTGGAAATGAAGAATGGGAGGAGACAAAGGCCTTTGAATGTGGCTCAAGAACATGGGGGTTATAGGGGACATTATATGGACTCAAACTCTAAGTCATGCAGACTCCTAAGACAACAGCATAGAATACTACAAACTAATGCAAAACTTCAGCTGTGCATGCATCCCCTTTGAATGTTTGGAACAAAGGTCAAGCAGCAAGAGGTGTGAGACAAGGAAGAATTTCAAGACTTTCTGTAGTTCTCATGGAGGATTTATGGCAGGCACGAAAGTGTCAAACATCAAGTGGTGGGAAAAGTAAAGATACCTTAATAGAAAAGGACTCAAGTAAAAGTGAAAGTCACCCAATAAAATACTACTTGAGTAAAGGTCTAAAAGTATTTGGTTTTAAATATACTGAGAACGCCAAGTCTCAAGTATCAAAAGTAAAAGTAAAAGTACAAATCATTTCAAATTCCTTATATTAAGCAAATCAGGCGGCACAATTTCTTTTTTTTTGTATTTACGGATAGCCAGGTGCACACTCCAACACTCAGACATAATTTACAAATGAAGCGTTTATGTTTAGTGAGTCCACCAGATCAGAGGCAGTAGCGATGACCAGGGATTTTCTCTTGATAAGTGCGTGAATTCAACCACTTTACGGTCCTGTTAAGCATTAAAAATGTAACGAGTACTTTTGGGTGTCAGCTAAAATGTATGGAGTAAAAAGTACATTATTTTCTTGTAGTGGAGTAAAAGTAAAAGTAGTCAAAAATATAAATAGCAAAGTAAAGTATAGATACCCCAAACGACTACTTAAGTAGTACTTTAAAGTAGTTTCACTTAAGTCCTTTACACCACTGTAAAACATGCATAGTCAAATTGACATGTCATTTATGCCACTCTGTCTCTCACTGGCTAGAATGGGTCCCCGGCTGTACGAGCTGGACAACTCGTAGCCGGCCAATGTTTAGGGCCAGTGATGCTGAAAGAGTTTCTCTCTGTGCAGGAAACAGAGAGCTCACTGACCGTGCTCACTGCTCTCATGTCTCATTAACAAGGCCTCTCGCTGCCCTCTCTCTTTCGCTTTGTTTCTCTTTCACTCTCTCTCTCTCCCTTCTCTCTCTTCATCCCTCTCTCTCACTCTTTCTCTCGCCCCCTCGCTCTTTTCATCTCGCTATGTCACTCTATCTCGCTCTCTGCCACCCTTCTCTCTTCCTCTCTCCACTTTGGCTAGTCCAGTGGCCAGTCCTGTCACAGATCAAACCAAACAAATTAAAGTTGAGTTTAAGTCCGCAAAAACAGGAGAGATGGCTACCCCGCTGTGCCAGAAGCCTTGGGAATGCGCTCTCAGCTCAGCTCAGCCTCTCGCTGGCAGAGCAGGGTGGGGTGGATCGGATGGAGGGGAGAGAGCAAACATTTTCTGAGCCTGGGCCAAATTGTGGCCAGCGGTAAAAATAGAGTCCCTTGTTTTCAGAAGGTGCTTGGTGGGAATGAAGGCTTTGCATCCTAAAGGACTGGAGCCCCTTATTGGCCAGGGGCTTCTTTGTGCTGCTGTGAAGGAGAGGAGAGCTCCAGGCTGCCAGGAAGCCTGATCACACTTTACCTTCGTTTTCACAGGCTCAGTGTGGGCCAAGGGGGCAGTGTGAGCCACAAGTGAAATTCCTTCACACTGAGATCTCTCCAGACTCCAGTCTAGGGGAGCAGTCCCCACTTTTTTTTTACTAGGTGAGAATAAATATTTGCCACATTTTTAGTAACAGGACAGGACAGAAATAGCCACTTTGCAGATAGATGTTTACAGAGAAGCTAGGGGAAGTGTGGGCTGTGAGAAATGAAGACCAAGACTGAGGAGGACTGAGCACGCCAAGCCTCAAGCCAAGCCACTGGGCCAGCATTCACGTCTCTCATAAAGGCCTGCACTATAACAGACTCACTGACTGACTACAGCGGGTAGCCGACTGGATATCACTCTTTCTGTCACCGTACTGATGGAAAGTCACAAAGCTGCTTTCCACCCTTTAGTCATCACTTTGATGATCAAAACACAACACAATATAGCTAACTACGATGTTAGGGTTTCATCATGGTTTGTGTTTAGGCTACAGTTAGTTATTTCAATCATCGACAGACCATAGATGGATGAAGGACTACAGATTTCAGAAAAAAAAGAAGCATGCTTCTAAGTGTTATATGTCACAAATAATCAAAACCCTTAAGTTGTGCCCGATCAATATATTGTTTCACCAATATATCGATATTGGACAATAATTCCATGATATTCTACAAATAGGATGAAAAAAAGTATGTTCCTTTTTTCAACTTTATTATTATGGTTAGGAGGCTCAAACACTAAGTTACCACAGGATAACGGCAAGTCACTTTCTCAGCAAAACCTCTCACAGACCTAGCCTGGTTCCAAATCTGCATGTGCTTCAGAAAAGAGAACAGAGCTGTGAAGTAGCACAGAGCCATGAAGGAATGACTGTTCAGCTGCAGTGTTTTTCCTGTAAAACCCAGGGGTTATTATTTGACTGTGCGTGCATGTTTGTGTTCATGTTGTGTTCCTAATTTAGTGTCAGAATCTGTTTGTGGGTTTGGATGCGTTTGTGTGTTCATGTGTGTTCAATCATGTGGTTTTCCTAGGTGTGGACTGATGCTGGCCCTCAGATCTTATTCTCCTATGTCATTGGCACCTATGCTGCTATGGAATTCATGAAATGTGAAATAATCAATGGCTGTTGTGAATATAGGTGATTACGATTCTTGGCATCATAACAACGATAGTCAGAGGAGTTGGACTGGAAGTTCCAACAGAATCACCTATATTCACAACAGCCCTATTTTCCTGACAGTTTTTCCTTAGGCGTTATAGGTGTGCCACAAAGCACCGCACGTTACCGTTAATGTTGGCACACAAAGCAGAAAAATATTTGAATTTTGGAACTAGATGTACACTTGTTTGAAGAACGATGTAGCATGTCATCACATCTACCAGCGCTGAGAGCCCACTGTAGCTGTTATTTCCATGATCTATGCCTAAATTGGTTTTAGGTGGTTTTAACGACCAGTTAATATACACTGAGTATACAAAACATTAAGAACACCTGCTCTTTCCATTACATAGACTGACCAGGTGAATCCAGGTAAAAGCTATGATCCACTTCAATAAGTGTAGATGAAGGGGAGGAGACAGGTTAAAGAAGGATTTTTAAGCCTTGAGACAACTGAGACATGGATTGTGTATGTGTGCCATTCAGAGGGTGAATGGGAAAGACAAAATATTTAAGTGCCTTTGAACTGAGTATGGTAGTAGGTGCCAGGCGCACCGGTTAGAGTCAAGAACTGCAACGCTTCTGGGTATTTCAAGCTCAACAGTTTCCTCTGTGTATCAAGAATGGTCCACCACTCAAAGGACATCCAGCCAACTTGACACAACTGTGGGAAGCATTGGAGTCAACATAGGCCAGCATCTTTAATCCTTCGACACCTTGTAGAGTCCATGGCGCAACGAATTGAGGCTGTTTTGAGGGAAAAAGGTGGGGGGGTGCAACTCAATATTAGGAAGGTGTTCCTAATGTTTGGTCTGCTCAGTGCACTTAACGCAGTCATAGCGTTGCCTCTGTGCTTCTTTATTAAGAGACCTCATAACATAATAATACTCAGTCAATCAGTTAAAGACACACTGACAGATGACAGACTGTAAAGTCTCCAAACGTCAGGTTTATGCACATGTTAACTGTTAACGTTTGTACAGTGGAAAATGCCAAGCATGATCTCAGTTACCTGGCATATTCCAACACGCTAGAAGAATGTAGTATTTTCAGATTGCCTGGCAGGTGTATTGGATTTCAATTATGCAACCCATTACCAAACCCATTTTAAAATTATAAAAAAGTTAGATGATTTAACATCTCTGATAAAATTATTCAACAAATCTGTCTGGAATTATTTAACTTTTTATTTAAGACTTTCCATTGTATGTGTGATACTGTACATCAATGTTCAAATTCTCCAATATCTGAGTCCCATTGTTTGTTCGAGATAAGTTAAGTCAATACTTAGATCTGGGTGAAAACCCACCATATTGATTGTGATCAAAATGTACTGTCAAGGCACAAGTTCCTGGATCAGTTGAGGACACAACTAAGTGAAAACCACCAGTGAAAATGAAAACAATGAAATTGATTTCCACCACAGGATCAGATCAGATCTGCTAATAGGGCCCCGTATCATAGAGCTAAAAAGCAGAATGTTTTAAGAACCAGAAAAATACAAACCACATTCAAAACTATTACTAAAACTATTACTGTACTCAATCTATTTGTATGCCCCTCACTCTGTCCGTCTGACAGAACAAAACAATAATATTCTAGATCGGTCCCATTATCCAGAAAAGTGCAGCAGCTAAGGATGGGCAACATACAGAGAATGACTTCCCCTGTGGCTCTGACTGCATCTATTATGGTAATACATTACATATGGATGATCTCACTGTATTCCTGTTGAGTAATTCTGCAGTTACTCTAGCAACAATATTATATCAACAATATTGTTGCTAAGCTACAATTACTAAGCTACAATACAATACAGTACAATACAATCTTGTAATTGCATGATGGAGTTGGGGGATGGTCCCACTTTAAAATAACTACAACTTATAAATGCTTTATATAGCACACATAGTCTTCGTAAGCATGGCATAAACCCAAACTATCTATAAGCTTATGTCTTTATGTATTAAGGGTGTATAAAGGGTGACATAACATCTCCTTATGTAGGTTGCATTGCCAAATAAGCCAATATAAATGTAACTCTAAAGACAAAAGAGCAAGGTAATTCATGCATGCTTCCAAAGTTATTCATTAGCCAAGGTTAACCAGGTCAGTAGGTATTGTTAATAATAATCCCTATACAGTAACACATTGCATTTAAAATGGTTTAGATGTTTAATGCATTTGTATGTGGTCACCAATAGAAGAGCTGTCAACCTTCACTTCTTAGAGTATATCCATGACTTGAATATCTTAAAGACTGGACACGTTCCATGGACATGAGCTCCACTCAATAGATCAACTATTCCGAACATCAGCTACAGTTTTCAACATTATACAATCAGAAAAGTGCCAAATAATGTGTCACCAAATGCCCCAATAAGGAAGCATCACCAAACCAGATGAGATATCTTCATAAAGACAAACCAAGCATGAAGCAGAGCCAACATCTAGGATTCCACAATACTCACAGAATATTCATTAAACTTAACCATTGAACAAACTGTTATTTTTAGAAGAGCCAAACTCATGCCAACCTAAAATAAAGCAGGAAATATGTCACTGTAATTGTGCATGATGCTTTCATCAGTACAGATGCATGAGAAAGTAAGCATTTTCTTCACCCAGTGGTACTTACCTTTCATAGTGATGTAAAGACAGTCTTATGGTTTGAATGGTTAGCCAGATATTGGCCTGTTGGTGTCCAGGTTTCACTATATAACGTGCATGGAGGGGTGGGGATCTCGGTAACTCCAAACCGTAGTTCAGCCTTTAATGAGCTTCTCGTCTACTTTGCTCTGCACCCTCTTCTACCCCCCCCCCCCTCCTCTAGTCCCATTCAGAAACCCCTACACACTCTCTCTCACACACAAACACACACACGCTCCATGCAGCACACTAGAGGTCTGTGCCGTCTCAGTGTGGTGGGCCGATTGCATAACCTTCAACACACATTCTCCCAGGGTCTCTCTTTCGGCCTATACACTCTTAGAATAAGGGTACGGTATCGTTCCCTTGGGTACAAAAATATCAAAATACACATAATGTACCATCAGAGGTACACATAATGATCTTACATTTTAGGGTACACACAGAGTATAATGGTAAATGTTTGTACCCTATATTTTGAATATAAAGGTACAATCATCACAGTCTCACTTACAAAAATTGGGTACAATGTGAAGGTACATTTCTGTTTCCCAGGGTAAAAACGATTTTTTTGTACCCTCAATATCCTTAATAATACCCAACATAAGGTACAATTATGAATTTTTGCCACCTCAAGGGAACTAATGGCTTTGTCGCTGGGGTGGTACCCCAAAAAAGGCAAATTTGTACCATAATTATTATCATCATCATATAATAATAAGCCATTTAGCAGACGCTTTTATCCAAAGCGACTTACAGTCATGCGTGCATAAATTTTTGTGTATGGGTGGTCCCGGGGATGGAACCCACTACCTTGGCATTACAAGCGCCGTGCTCTACCAGCTGAGCTACAGAGGATCATATCACATATGCTCTACTGCAGGTTAATGAATGAATGTGTTTTTGCATGTACATTGATTGATTGATTAATCTTATGCTACACAAAGATACATAACATACATTTTTCTCAACTAATCGAATCAGTTAGTTAGATTTTTTGCACCCTTTAGTGAAATGGTTGTCCAGCTTAAACCCTTACAGTCATTATGAATGCAGGTTGCAGGTGAATAAAAATTCCAACTGTTGGATATCCTAACTTTGGCTGGATTCCAATAGGAATTGCAAATCACTTTGCAAGCCAGCATAATGTGACTTGCAGGTAGGGTTGCACATTTCTCGTAACGTTCACAAACTTCCCAAGTTTTCCAGAAATCCAGGTTGGAAAAGTCCTGGAAACAGTAGGGAATAAGCAGGAATTCCTTCAAGCAGGATTTTTTGAAAATCTGGGAATTTAGCAAGCCTACTTGCAGGCCTGATGTGGCCTGTAACCCAGGAGTTTCAGGCTGTTGTATTAGCGTTAAGCTACACCTAAAAATAAGCCCTTAAGAAATATTTGATGTAGTGGCATAAGAGTTTCATTCTAATGATAATATGCTGTATGCCCAGGAACTCACTTGGTGTAGGTCACAGGACAAAAAATGAACTAATTCAACAACATGTCTCTGTCACTAACAAATACAGTCATGGGTGGTAACTCAACAATGCACTCGAAAAGGCAAGGCACATTGGGAAATTATATTGGAGGCGTGGTTTACTGCGAGAATGGCTTTCAGATTGTTCTTTTGGCCACCCTTTATTGGAAGTGTTGTGCCAGTTTAACTGGTCTATGGTAGAGGTACATTTTTGCCACTTATAAGGAACAAATGGCTTTGTGACTGTGGTTGTACTATATAAAGTTCAAACAGAAATGTGCATCCTGTAGCACTAACTCCAAAAAGTTTTGGGACACTGTAAAGTCCATGGAGAATAAGAGCACCTCCTCCCAGCTACCCACTGCACTGAGGCTAGAAAACACTGTCACCACCGATAAATCTACGATAATCGAGAATTTCAATAAGCATTTTGCTATGGCTGGCCATGCTTTCCACCTGGCTACCCCTGCCCCGGCCACCAGCTCTGCACCCTCCGCTGCAACTTGCCCAAGGCGACTCAATTACCACCCCATCGACAGGGGGATTGTGCGATAAACCTCCAGGTAGGTGCTGCACTTCCCCGGAGTCACGTGTATCCTCTGTCACAGAAGGAGACGGCGGCTATGGAAACATATGTCACCGAATCTCTGAGACAAGGATACATTTGGCCATCCACTTCCCCTGTGTCATCGAGTTTCTTTTTTGTGAAGAAGAAGGATGGTGGCTTACGCCCGTGCATTGACTACCGTCGTCTAAATCAGATCACTGTAAAATACAGCTATCCATTACCTCTGATTGCGAGCATGACGGAGTCATTGCACGGGGCGCGCTTCTTCACGAAATTGGATCTCAGGAGCGCGTACAACCTGGTGCGTATCCGGGAGGGAGATGAGTGGAAGACGGCATTTAGTACCACCTCGGGGCACTATGAGTACCTCGTCATGCCACACTGCCCTACCCTATGCTTTGACTTCTTTCTCCCCTCTCTCTCCAGATAAAATCTTGCGACTTGTGACGGCAGGCCGACCAACAACCTGCCCGCTTGACCCTATCCCCTCCTCTCTTCTCCAGACCATCTCCGGTGACCTTCTCCCTTACCTCACCTCGCTGATCAACTCATCCTTGACCGCTGGCTATGTCCCTTCCGTCTTCAAGAGAGCGAGAGTTGCACCCCTTCTCAAAAAACCAACACTCGATCCCTCTGATGTCAACAACTACAGACCAGTATCCCTTCTTTATTTTCTCTCCAAAACTATTGAGCGTGCCGTCTTTAGCCAACTCTCTTGCTATCTCTCTCAGAATGACCTTCTTGATCCAAACCAGTCAGGTTTCAAGACTGGTCATTCAACTGAGACTGCTCTTCTCTGTGTCACAGAAGCTCTCCGCACTGCTAAAGCTAACTCTCTCTCCTCTGCTCTTGTCCTCCTAGACCTGTCTGCTGCCTTTGATACTGTGAACCATCAGATCCTCCTCTCCACCCTCTCCGAGCTGGGCATCTCCGGCGTGGCTCACTCTTGGATTGCGTCCTACCTGACCGGTCGCTCCTACCATGTGGCGTGGCGAGAAGCTGTCTCCGCACCACGTGCTCTCACCACTGGTGTCCCCCAGGGCTCAGTTCTAGGCCCTCTCCTATTCTCGCTATACACCAAGTCACTTGGCTCTGTCATATCCTCACATGGCCTCTCCTATCATTGCTACGCTGACGACACACAACTAATCTTCTCCTTTCCCCCTTCTGATAACCAGGTGGCGAATCGCATCTCTGCATGTCTGGCAGACATATCAGTATGGATGACGGATCACCACCTCAAGCTGAATCTCGGCAAGACGGAGCTGCTCTTCCTCCCGGGAAAGGACTGCCCGTTCCATGATCTCGCCATCACGGTTGACAACTCCGTTGTGTCCTCCTCCCAGAGTGCGAAGAGCCTTGGCGTGACCCTGGACAACACCCTGTCGTTCTCCGCTAACATCAAGGCGGTGACCCGATCCTGTAGGTTCATGCTCTACAACCTTCGGAGAGTACGACCCTGCCTTACACAGGAAGCGGCACAGGTCCTAATCCAGGCACTTGTCATCTCCCGTCTGGATTACTGCAACTCGCTGTTGACCGGGCTCCCTGCCTGTGCCATTAAACCCCTACAACTCATCCAGAATGCCGCAGCCCGTCTGGTGTTCAACCTTCCCAAGTTCTCTCACGTCACCCCGCTCCTCCGCACACTCCACTGGCTTCCAGTCGAAGCTCGCATCTGCTACAAGACCATGGTGCTTGCCTACGGAGCTGTGAGGGGAACGGCACCTCCGTACCTTCAGGCTCTGATCAGTCCCTACACCCAAACTAGGGCACTGCGTTCATCCACCTCTGGCCTGCTGGCTCCCCTACCTCTGCGGAAGCATAGTTCCCGCTCAGCCCAGTCAAAACTGTTCGCTGCTCTGGCACCCCAATGGTGGAACAAGCTCCCTCACGACGCCAGTACAGCGGAGTCACTCACCACTTTCCGGAGACATTTGAAACCCCACCTCTTTAAGGAATACCTGTGATAGGATAAAGTAATCCTTCTACCCCCCCCCCTAAAAAAAATAATAATAATAATAAAATAAAATAAAATAAACATTGTAAAGTGGTTATCCCACTGGCTATAAGGTGAATGCACCTATTTGTAAGTCGCTCTGGATAAGAGTGTCTGCTAAATGACGAAAATGTAAATGTAATGAATGCTCCTTCAGTCTTCCAATCTTTTGTTGATGAGATTTTCAGGGATCTGCATGGACAGGGTGTAGTGGTGTATATTGATGACATTCTCATATACTCCGCTACATGGGCCGAGCATGTGTCCCTGGAGCGTCAGGTGCTTGGTCGACTGTTGGAGCATGACCTGTATGTGAAGGCGGAGAAATGTCTGTTCTTCCAAGAGTCCATCTCCTTCCTAGGACACCGCCTGTCCGCGTCAGGTGTGGAGATGGAGATTGACCGCATTTCGGCCGTGCGTAATTGGCTGACTCCAACCACGGTGAAGGAGGTGCAGAGATTCTTGGGTTTTGCCAATTACTACCGGAGGTTTATCCGGGGCTTTGGTCAGGTAGCGGCTCCCATTACCTCCTTGCTAAAGGGAGGACCGGTGCGTCTACAGTGGTCAGCTGAGGCGGATAGGGCTTTTGGGCATCTGAAGGACCTGTTTACTTCGGCTCCGGTGCTGGCTCATCCGGATCCCTCCTTGGCATTCCAGGTTGAGGTGGACGCGTCCGAGGCTGGGATTGGAGCTGTACTGTCTCAGCGCTCGGGTACGCCACCAAAACTCCGCCCCTGTGCTTTCTTTTCTAAGAAGCTCAGTCCGGCGGAGCGCAACTATGATGTGGGGGACCGGGAGCTGTTAGCTGTGATTAAAGCTCTGAAAGTGTGGAGGCATTGGCTTGAGGGGGCTAAACACCCTTTTCTCATTTTGACTGACCATCGTCAGGCAAGGTGGGCCATGTTCTTCACTCGTTTTGTCTCACTTACAGACCAGGTTCCCAGAACGCTAAGGCAGACGCCCTGTCCCGACTGTATGACACAGAGGAGAGGTCCATTGAGCCCACTCCCATACTTCCGGCGTCGTGTCTGGTGGCACCGGTAGTGTGGGAGGTTGACTCGGACATCGAGCGGGCGTTACGTACCGAGCCCACTTCCCCCCAGTGTCCAGAGGGTCGGATGTACGTGCCGCTCGAGGTTCGTGATCGATTGATCTATTGGGCTCACACGTCACCCTCCTCTGGTCATCCTGGCATCGGTCGGACAGTGCACTGTCTTAGTGGGAAGTACTGGTGGCCCACTTTAGCCAAGGACGTGAGAGTTTATGTTTCCTCCTGCTCGGTGTGCGCCCAGTGTAAGGCACCTAGACACCTGCCCAGAGGGAAATTACAACCCCTACCCGTTCCACAACGGCCATGGTCCCACCTATCGGTGGATTTTGTGACGGACATTCCCCCGTCACAAGGGAACACCACGATCCTGGTCGTTGTGGATCGGTTTTCCAAGTCCTGCCGTCTCATTCCTATGCCAGGTCTCCCTACAGCCCTACAAACTGCTGAGGCCCTGTTTACACACGTCTTCCGGCACTACAGGGTACCTGAGGATATTGTGTCGGATCGGGGTCCCCAGTTCACCTCAAGGGTCTGGAGGGCGTTCATGGAACTTCTGGGGGTCTCGATTAGCCTTACCTCAGGTTTTCACCCCGAGAGTAATGGGCAGGTGGAGAGAGTTAACCAGGATGTGGGTAGGTTTCTGCGGTCCTATTGCCAGGACCGGCAGGGGGAGTGGTCGGATTATATCCCCTGGGCAGAGATGGCCCAAAACTCACTCCTCTACTAACCTTACGCCTTTCCAGTGTGTGTTATGTTATCAGCTGGTCCTGGCACCTTGGCATCAGAGCCAGATCGAGGCTCCTGCGGTGGATGAGTGGTTTCAGCACTCAGAAGAGACCTGGAACGCTGCTCATGTACACCTGCAGCGGGCAATCAGGCGACAAAAGGCGAGCGCCGATCGCCACCGCAGTGAGGCTCTCGAACCGGAACCTGCCCCTTCGCCTGCCCTGCTGGAAGCTGGGTTGGCGGTTTGTGGGGCCATTTAAAGTCCTGAGGAGATTGAACGAGGTTTGTTATAGGTTACAGCTTCCTATTAATTACCGTATTAACCCCTCGTTCCATGTGTCTCTCCTCAGGCCGGTACTAGCTGGTCCATTCCAGGAGTCTGAGGTACGGGAGGTTCCTCCACCTCCACTGGACATTGAGGGGGCACCGGCGTACTCGGTCCGTTCCATATTGGAAATCGAGGCTGCCCCTCCTCCTTGCTCGGGCAGGCTTCGGCGTTCGTCGTCACCGGAGTACTAGCTGCTACTGATCCATGTATCTATGTTCGACTTGTTTTGTCTTAATTGGTCACACCTGTTTCCCATCATGTAGTTATGTCTTCCCTATTTAACCCTATGTCTCACACTGTGTGTTGTGTGTGTTTGTTCATGTTTTGGTTGTCATTAGTGTGCGGGTTTGTTCCCTCCCTGCGTGGAGGTTGTTGTTCATTCTTTTACCTACGAGTAAAGTACGCCTTTTGATTAGCTCTGTGTCCTGCGCCTGAATTCACCTACCGCATTACACTGACGCCTTGACATGCAGGAAGTAAACAGTTGTAGTGTATTTGAGGTTTAAAAAGTTTGTAATTTCCACTTTTAAATTTCAGACTTGATTTTTCCTTATGAAAAATGTATCAACCCCTACAAAAATGTCCATTAATTATAATTCACGTTCCCTGTTGCTACAGGATATTTTCCTGCTGTAGCAAACGGGCACAAATTAAGATCCTACATGTGTAGCCACACGCACACACACACACACACACACACATCAAAGAGCCCCATCCCATCCCACCCCATCCCATATTCCTTCAGTCAAGTGAGATTTCTAAGCTGTCTACACTGACTGATTGTAATTAAAACATCACTCCTGCTTAGTGAAGCCCCTGCTCCCAAACACATCCCTGATTCAACTCCCGGAAAATAGTCTTTATTCCCCGACCGGATCCCTTCCTCACAGGCCCAGCACACCATTCACAACATTTTCCCACCGCAGGGGGCTAGAGTGGCCCAGTTCAGGGCATTTGTTTGAAAGTCGTGGGTCTTAACAATCCAGAAGCCTTTTCTGAGGCTGATGTGTTTTTGCCTTTTGTGCCTTGCAGGTTCATTTGGGGTGAGCGTGTTTTTTTGAATCCTCTTTTTACCCCCATTTTCTTTTTCTTTTCAAATTGTATTATTATTCTAGTCAAAGTCGTAGAAGTTTGCTTTCCCACAACCTGTAGTTGTTTGACTTAGTTGTACTTGTTGTATTCAGGGTCTTGCAGCGACCGTAAATTAGAGATACAGATTGGCTTTGTCAGATAGCTATCTAGCTTTCCAGGAATTAACACTATGTGGAATCAACAAATGATCTATCTGGATAATATATTTTACTGTACTTCTTTACTACATCTACTCTAATGATCACTCACAGTGCTTTATATTGTATTCCAACACCAAACTGCCTCTAGTTCATACTGTATGCATAGAGATACTTGAACTGTAAATAATTTGCAACAGAACTGACTAACAGACAGAATTGAACAGTAGACAGTCTATAGCTCTGTACAGAAGACAGCAATGACAGTAACTTACATAACCAATACTGTTGTCAATGAAATTGTGTTTACCCGATACAACAACCCATTTAACCTGCCAAAAGGGTGGGACGATGTTTCAGCAGTAGTAGTAACCTTTGGCAGAGTTCTCCTAAAGCTTGCTTCTTGTAGTAGCTTGACATTGTATCCTTCATCTTCTCATTTAACTGTGTGCTGGGTCACCATGACTCAGTCCTTATACAAGGACCTAGTAATCTTCTTCTTCTTCAAGTTTTTATTGGCGGATCGCAACCAACTGACAGGTGAATACACCTGTGTGAGGCCGGTCACGACCTACCACTTTATTCTCTTAACTAACCCTGAATTTCTAATAAAATTAAATAATTCCCTACAAACCTCACTACTCCCATCACCCCCACCCAGAATAACACCCACTCTCATTCCCGTCCAACCTCTCTGACCCTGTCAAACAACCTCTCCCTTTCTACATCATACATTTCACAAAATAATAATACATGTTCAACCATTTCCTCTACCATACAGTGAGGTAAAATAGTATTTGATCCCCTGCTGATTTTGTACGTTTGCCCACTGACAAAGAAATGATCAGTCTATAATTTTAATGGTAGGTTTATTTGAACAGTGAGAGGCAGAAAAACAACAAAAAATCTAGAAAAACGCATGTCAAAAATTTTATAAATTGATTTGCATTTTAATGAGGGAAATAATATTTGACCTCTCTGCAAAACATGACTTAGTACTTGGTGGCAAAACCCTTGTTGGCAATCACAGAGGTCAGACGTTTCTTGTAGTTGGCCACCAGGTTTGCACACATCTCAGGAGGGATTTTGTCCCACTCCTCTTTGCAGATCTTCTCCAAGTCATTAAGGTTTCGAGCCTGACGTTTGGCAACTCGAACCTTCAGCTCCCTCCACAGATTTTCTATGGGATTAAGGTCTGGAGACTGGCTAGGCCACTCCAGGACCTTAATGTGCTTCTTCTTGAGCCACTCCTTTGTTGCCTTAGCCGTGTGTTTTTGTCATGCTGGAATACCCATCCACGACCCATTTTCAATGCCCTGGCTGAGGGAAGGAGGTTCTCACCAAAGATTTGATGTTACATGGCGCCGTCCATCGTCCCTTTGATGTGGTGAAGTTGTCCTGTCCCCTTAGCAGAAAAACACCCCCAAAGCATAATGTTTCCACCTCCATGTTTGACGGTGGGGTTGGTGTTCTTGGGGTCATAAGCAGCATTCCTCCTCCTCCAAACACGGCGAGTTGAGTTGATGCCAAAGAGCTCCATTTTGGTCTAATCTGACCACTTTCACCCAGTTCTCCACTGAACCATTCAGATGTTCATTGGCAAACTTCAGACGGCCCTGTATATGTGCTTTCTTGAGCAGGGGGACCTTGCGGGCGCTGCAGGATTTCAATCCTTCACGGCGTAGTGTGTTACCAATTGTTTTCTTGGTGACTATGGTCCCAGCTGCCTTGAGATCATTGACAAGATCCTCCCGTGTAGTTCTGGGCTGATTCCTCACCGTTCTCATGATCACTGCAACTCCACGAAGTGAGATCTTGCATGGAGCCCCAGGCCAAGGGAGATGGACAGTTATTTTGTGTTTCTTCCATTTGCGAATAATCATACCAACTGTTGTCACCTTCTCACCAAGCTGCTTGGCGATGGTCTTTTAGCCCATTCCAGCCTTGTGTAGGTCTACAATCTTGTCCCTGACATCCTTGGAGAGCTCTTTGGTCTTGGTCAAGGTGGAGAGTTTGGAATCTGATTGATTGATTCTGTGGACAGGTGTCTTTTATACAGGTAACAAGCTGAGATTAGGAGCACTCCCTTTAAGAGTGTGCTCTAATCTCAGCTCGTTACCTGTATAAAAGACACCTGGGAGCCAGAAATCTTTCTGATTGAGAGGGGGTCAAATACTTACTCAATTTATAACATTTTTTACATGAGTTTTTCTGGATTTTTTTGTTGTTATTCTGTCTCTCACTGTTCAAATAAACCTACCATTAAAATTATAGACTGATCATTTCTTTGTCAGTGGGAAATCGTACAAAATCAGCAGGGGATCAAATACTTTTTTCCCTCACTTCCAGTACCATTCAAACCTGTATGCCCTAATCTCATCCTACACAACATAACTTCCTCCCGTCTGTTCCCATTATATGACACTATTTCCCATACAGATTTGACCTAATAATCTAAACAGGATACATCTATAAGTACAGTTTAGAGCATTGTCGGTTCGACCATGGGTATGCCCAGATCAATCAAATAGAATGATCATCCCACTGGGCACATACGTCAGTTCAACAGTTTAATAAATTATTTACATTGAATTGAGTTGTAAACTAATGTGAATTCAATGTGAAATCAACAAATATTTGAACCATGTCATTGGATTTAGGTTAAAGAAATTCAAATAATATTGAAATTCCTTTCAACGTCATCACATAAAATATTTTGGTTGAAATTACGTGGAAAAAATGTTGATTCAAGCACTTTGTGCTTAATGGGATAATATCAAATACTCCATCCACTACCTCAAGTGTATATGATCAGTATAATTTTGTTTTAAAGGTCGACTTAGACATGATAAAGGGAGTCAAGACAATGTTAGATGTTCAAAATCAAAGCAAAACAACTGCTTCAGGTCACCATAGTTCAGTCGTTCAGTTTTGTTTGCCAGTAAAGCTTAATTAAAATTGCCCGCACATTCCATTCTTTAAAAACATGTCCCAAGACCTTGTCCAGAATAATTGTCACACTTGGTGATTTCCACCGGACTAAAAAAGCACAAAGAAAAAAAGGTTCCAACATTTCCTTTCAGCTTCCTGCTGTTCTTCACTGTACTGCCACAGGTTGCTGATCAGTGTGTCTGCATCCCAAATGACACCCTATTCCCTATGTAGTGCACTACTTTTGACAAGGGCCCATAGGGCTCTGGTCAAAAGTAGTGCACTATATAGGGAATAGGCTGCTAATTAGGACTCACTGTGTCTGTCCGCCAGGCTGAAGACGCTGCCCTGTCTTTCCTTGTTACAATCAGCCTGTCTTGTTCATAACAACCACGCTGTTCATTAGGAGGTTTAAGCATGCAGCTCGAGGTCTCCTGTTGTGAAGGAAGGCAGTTTGGGCATGAACTGTAGTCTGACTGAGACACAGTGGGAAAGTTTGTCCATAAAGATTCCCATAGTGCCCTGCTTTATCTTAATTTAACCAGTTAGTTGCACTTAGAGGCCATGATTACACATCTAAATGGTCGATGGATGTAAAGTCAGTGGTTGAAAAGCATGTAGTATTATGATGAGTACTCCACGCATTTAAAACTATTGGAAATCCAGTGGCTTAGATGGACATTGAGGAATATGTAAAACTATGTCAAGTATGGGGACATTTATTACAGAGATATACAGAGTGTACAAGACATTAGGAACAACTTCCTAATATTGAGTTGCACCCCCTTTTGCCCCTCAGAACAGCCTCAATTTGTCAGGGCATGGACTCTACAATGTGTCGAAAGCGTTCCACAGGGATTCTGGCCCATGTTGACTCCAATGCTTCTCACAGTTGTGTCAGGTTGGCTGGATGTCCTTTGGGTGCTGGACCATTCTTGATACACACGGGAAACTGTTGAGCGTGAAAAACCTAGCAGTCTGTCATGGAAAGAGCAGGTGTTCCTAATGTTTTGTACACTCAGTGTAATAGAACATTATTTTTAATTGAATTGTTGTTTCTACCCCATTACCCCCTATAGGTTAGTGTGTCAGTTAGACATTGATTGGTTAGGGTTAGTGGTTAGGTAGCCTGGCCTGAGTGCCATTCTGTTTCTACTCACTTGACAACTTCTTGTCACACTAGACCAGAGTTCCCACTCAGAAGTCAGCTTGATATAGCACAAACACTAGGGGCAGCGATGTATTAACCTCTTAAGGATCGGACCCTTTTTTTCAATTTTAGCTTAAAATGACATACCCAAATCTGCTCAGGACCTGAAGCAAGATATGCATATTCTTGATACCATTTGAAAGGAAACACTTTGAAGTTTGTGGAAATGTTAAATGAATGTAGGAGAATATAACACATTAGATCTGGTAAAAGATAATACAAACAAAAATACATGCGTTTTCTAGATTTATATTTTTTATCATCTTTGAAATGCAAGAGAAAGGCAACAATATAATATTGCAGTTCAGGCGCAATTTAGAGTTTGGCAACAAAATGACAGCAGTGTGTGTGCAAAGTTTCAGATTGATCCAGTGAAGCATTGCCATACTGGACTATTTTGTATCAAATCTGCACAAATGTGCCGAATTGGTTAATTGATACATTTTCAAGTACATAACTATAGAGAACATACAAAAATGATATGGTAATACAAAATGTAAGTTTACACACTCCCAGGAATGTCATACATGATGGATCATTAGCTTATACACTAACTTTCACATATCTAGATGGCCGGGCGTGGTGGATGTGGAGCCAGAGACAGCAGGGGTTCAAACTGTAGAACCCAGTTCCTATATTTGAATATAAAAATGGATTTGATCAAACAAAACTATGCTACATTTTATCTCTGGGACCCTTAGGATGACAAATTAGAGCAAGATTACTAAATGTAGGTACATTATTTACCTTCAGAGGTGAATGTATCAAACTAGTTGCTGTGATAATTTTGTTGTTGTTGTGCACTCTCCTCAAACAATAGCATGGTATTTGTTCACTGTAATAGCTACTGCAAATTGGACAGTGCAGTTAGATTAACCTGGAAGGTTTGCTGTTCCTTACAACAGTCATGTTAGCGCACGTTAGCTCAACAGTCCCGTATACGGGACACCGATCCAGTAGAGGTCAACAGTTATGAGAGTAGTGTTACATTTCAGAACTAGGGATACTTCAGCAGTCTCCGGTTATTATTATTTTTTAAATGTGTTAAATACAATTAATGTGCAATAGGGAATGATTTCACAAACTGTTTTTAATGTAAACTGATCATTGGTTTTCATTCATTGTCAAGTAGAGCCCCCTGGTGGTCTTTTGATGAAGGGTACTGTCTCACAAAATGACAGAATTAACTCAAAGAAATGTAGGCTACTACAGTACAGTTACACACAAAAAACGAAACATGTTCAGTGAATATGTCAGGGGTACAGGAATACATGGAATTATATTGCCAGGCTTAATATTCATCGTGAAATGGGTATTCAGGATGGTCACTCCACCTGTGGGAAAAATAAACAACACTTACTGTATCAACACCCAAATATAGCAATTGACTCAATATTGCCCCATGATATATAATACTTACATTAGAAGCTCCACAAAACGGATGTCTTTGTTCAGTCCTTCAATTGCTTTCATTTCATCCTCAGTGAGTGAAAAGTCAAATATCTATAACAAAGTACAAAAAGGGGGTATAAGGACATTCATAACTGAAATAGGTCACCATGCAGTGTAAAAAACATTAGGAACAGCTTCCTAATATTGAGTTGCACCCCCCTTTGCCCTCAGAACAGACTAATTTGTCTGGGCGTGGACTCTACAAGGTGTCGAAAGCGTTCCACAGGGATGCAGGTCCATGTTGACTCCAATGCTTCCCACAGTTGTGTCACGTTGGCTGGATGTCATTTGGGTGGTGGACCATTCTTGATACACAAGGGAAACGGTTGAGCGTGAAAAACCCAGCAGCATTGCAGTTCTTGACACACTCAAACCGGTGCGCCTGGCACCTACTACCATACGCTGTTCAAAGGCACTTCAAAGCGGATTTAACAAGTGACATCATTAAGGGACCATAGCTTTCACCTCGATTCACCTGGTCAGTCTATGTCCTCGTGGTCCTCTGTAGCTCAATTGGTAGAGCATGGCGCTTGTAACGCCAGGGTAGTGGGTTCGATCCCCGGGACCACCCATACGTAAAAATGTATGCGCACATGACTAAGTCGCTTTGGATAAAAGCGTCTGCTAAATGGCATATTTTTATGTCATGGATGGAGCAGGTGTTCCTAATGTTTTGTACACTTAATGTATATTAGTGGTTGTTGACTATGTTTAATTCAGTTGAACCTGAAAGTTGTCCTTGATCCTGTGAGTGCTGAAGCTTTTGGGGATGACCACCACTCCTCTCTGGACGTTGAATCGCAGAGCCACCTGAGCACTGTTCTTTCTGTACTTCTTTGCTATGGACACCAGGACCTCATCCTCCAACAGAGGAGGGCATTTCAGGTTCACCCAGGAGGCGTCCCTTGAAGTTCCTATGGGGCTGTAGCCTACGATCACAATGTTATTCTGACGGCAGTACTCCAGCAGCTTCGGCTGAGTGAAGTACGGATGACACTCGACCTGTATTGAAAATATATATAGCACTTATTAATTATGTGCACGAATCTCAACTTCGGTTTGCAAATGTAATTGCATAAGCATCTCAGCATTGAGAGAGAGTATGTCCCACCTGGTTGGACACAGGTCTGTGTTTGAGGCCAGGCTTTCTCAGTAGGAGCTCCAGCTGTCTCCTGTTGAAGTTGGATACTCCCAGAGATTTGACCAGCCCTGCATCTTTGCAGGCCTCTAAAGCCTGTTGGAAGAGAGGAGACTTTAAAATATGTCCATTCATAATGATTTACCAGAATGAGAGCGATACCCCAGAAAAAACACAACACAAATTCTAGAGACTGTGTAGAACTTTGAAAAGAGGTTGACTGACTATTTATGGCTTTGTCCTTGACACAGAGATTAGAGCCAAGGCCATTGCAATGGTATTTACATTTGTGCCCAGAGGATTTACTCTGGGTTTTGTATATAGGCTAGTGCCTACACAGTTCTCATCCTCTGTAATACATTATTTTTCATATACTGTTCATTATAACCACCCCATAAGTATGCTGATAGTTGATATTCCTCAACTATTCTAAACACAATTGATCTTGATAATGAGACAATGATGCAATTGGCTATGGGCCTGGAAGACAAAACTCACCTCCCATGTTGCACATAGGTCTGTCTCATGGTAAATATACCGCCCATCCTCATATTTAGGATAAAACTCATCACCAGGCTGGAATTGAGATACCGTTATAAGAATGATTGACACATTTGAAAACATTGTGAGTTTACTTTAAAATAGTTGGCCTTTAAGAGGTGAGTGCAATTTCAAACTGACATCTGTAGACTACAGTAGCTACAATATGTTAACCTTGAATGCAGTGGGCATCTCGATGATGTATAGATCCACATAGTCCAGTTTCAGTGCCTTCAGTGTCCTCTCTAAGGCAGGCCTGACCAGCTCTGGAGGGTGGAAGGTGTTCCATAGCTGAGACAGGTAGAAGGAGATCGCTATGACCAACCACTATTAGCCTGACAGACCTGGGTTCAAATACTATTTGATATCATTTCAAATACTTTAGCTTTGCTTGATTGCAATAGAACCAATAGAAAAGGCCCCAAAATACAAACAAATACAAAGGTATGTAGTCTGATGTATTTGGAATACATTCAGGACCAGTTTACCGGACAAAGATTATCGCCTATTCCTGGACAAAAATGCACTTTAAATTGTGAATCACCATTGAACATTAGTCTAGTTCTAAATCAAGGACTAGGCATTTGTGCAAGGGAAAACGGCCCTTAAAATATAGGCCTACTATTGTTCTGTGATAGAAAGTTAAGTGATATTGAAGTGTGTAAATCAACCAGCAATAAAATAACTTCACCTTTCCACAGTAAAAGATGTCTTCCCTTTTGACGGTTCCATCTGCAATTTTATCTCTTATGGCTTGACCTACTTCGTGCTCATTGAAATACACCAAAGCCCCATCAAAGTGTCTGTATCCCACATCTATTGCATGCTTCACACTGTTTAATGCTGTGCCTCTGGGTGTCTGTCAAAAAACAGAGTTAAGATAGTGAATTTACATGAAATAAATAAGTTAAGTTGATTTATATGTTAAACTCAGATACATTATGTAGGCCTACTTTGTTTATCACTAGTAATAGTTAATGATTAACCAGTCAATCACAGCAGTGAACATGGACTTTATGCTCATTTGAACATGGACTCTGTGATAATTTGAACTTTGATTCTCAAAACACATTCTAATTTACAGGTGGCTGGCCTCGTCCCCAGGCTAAACGTGTCTGGGACCGAGATTAACAGGCAGCCTGCCTGTCAGTGAGAAATCCTAATTACGTTATCCAAATCAGACTGTCAGGTATATTGTACATTCTTGAAAAATAAGAAATTCCAACCCTGGTATTCTTGAATACTTAACAAACAATGTAATGTGAAGTATTCGTGCTGGAGTACATTTTATCAAACAATTTTTTCCCCATGCACCTGGTGTTCAAACTGCTCTTTTTAAAAATAGGTTTCCCTTACCGTTCGTGGGTCTCCATAAGTCCCCAGCCCAACGAGGGGAATACGGTTCCCATCACTGAGGGGAACACTGTTGTTCTCAGCAGTCAGGTTCATCTCTGAGTCTGTCTGGACTATTGGAGAAGTGAGGCTAGGGCTTATCTATGTAGGAAACTTAATGGCTGATGTATTACTGAGCTATCTTTGATCCAGAGTGCAAAATTACGCGCCCAGCGCTCAGCTCTCTGTGTCACTCAGTGCAAAATGGACTGGAAAACCCAGGGAAGAAGAACTGCCCCCTCTCATTGAAGCAATGAAGTTCAAGGCCGACTGGGGTACTGCAGGCTGTTGTTTTCAGAAAGCAGGATCCCCCATTATAGTGATTATTTATATATACACACATACACAGTTGAAGTCGGAAGTTTACATACACCTTAGCCAAATACATTTAAACTCAGTTTTTCACAATTCCTGACATTTAATCCTAATAAAAATTCCCTGTCTTAGGTCAGTTAGGATCACCACTTTATTTTAAGAATGTGAAATGTCAGAATAATAGCAGAGAGAATGATTTATTTAAGATTTTATTACTTTCATCACAGTCCGAGTGGGTCAGAAGTTTAAACACACTCAATTAGTATTTGGTAGCATTGCCTTTAAATTGTGTAACTTGGGTCAAACGTTTCGGGTAGCCTTCCACAAGCTTCCCACAATAAGTTGGGTGAATTTTGGCCCATTCCTCCTGACAGAGCTTGTGTAACTGAGTCAGGTTTGTAGGCCTCCTTGCTCGCACACACTTTTTCAGTTCTGCGCACACATTTTCTATAGGATTGAGGTCAGGGCTTTGTGATGGCCACTCCAATACCTTGACTTTGTTGTCCTTAAGCCATTTTGCCACAACTTTGGAAGTATGCTTGGTGTCATTGTCCATTTGGAAGACCCATTTGCGACCAAGCTTTAACTTCCTGACTGATGTCTTGAGATGTTGTTTCAATATATCCACATCATTTTCCTTCCTCATGATGCCATCTATTTTGTGAAGTGCACCAGTCCCTCCTGCAGCAAAGCACCCCCATAGCATGATGCTGCCACCCCCGTGCTTCATGGTTGGAATGGTGTTCTTCAGCTTGCAAGCGTTCCCCTTTTTCCCCCAAACATAACGATGGTCATTATGGCCAAACAGTTCTATTTTTGTTTCATCAGACCAGAGGACATTTCTCCAAAAAGTACGATCTTTGTCCCCATGTGCAGTTGCAAACCGTAGTCTGGCTTTTTTATGGCGGTTTTGGAGCAGTGGCTTATTCCTTGCTGAGCGGCCTTTCAGGTTATGTCGATATAGGACTCGTTTTACTGTGGATATAGATACTTTTGTACCTGTATCCTCCAGCATCTTCACAAGGTATTTTGCTGTTGTTCTGGGATTGATTTGCACTTGTCGCACCAAAGTACGTTAATCTCTAGGAGACAGAATTCGTCTCCTTCCTGAGCGGTATGACGGCTACGTGGTCCCATGGTGTTTATACTTGGGTACTATTTTTTGTACAGATGAACGTGGTACCTTCAGGCATTTGGAAATTGCTCCTAAGGATGAACCAGACTTGTGGAGGTCTACAATTTTTCTTCTGAGGTCTTGGCTGATTTCTTTTGATTTTCCCATGATGTCAAGCAAAGAGGCACTGAGTTTGAAGGTAGGCCTTGGAATACATCCACAGGTACACCTCCAATTGACTCAAATCATGTCAATTAGCCTATCAGAAGCTTCTAAAGCCATGACATAATTTTCTGGAATTTTCCAAGCTGTTTAAAGGCACAGTCAACTTAGTGTGTGTAAACTTCTGACCCACTGGAATTGTGATACAGTGAATTATAAGTGAAATAATCTGTCTGTAAACATTTGTTGGAAAAATTACTTGTGTCATGCACAAAGTAGACGTCCAAACCGACTTGCCAAAACTATAGTTTGTTATCAAGAATTTTGTGGAGTGGTTGAAAAACGAGTTTTAATGACTCCAACCTAAGTGTATGTAAACTTCTGACTTCAACTGTATATACAGTGGGGAGAACAAGTATTTGATACACTGCCGATTTTGCAGGTTTTCCTACTTACAAAGCATGTAGAGGTCTGTAATTTTTATCATAGGTACACTTCAACTGTGAGAGACAGAATCTAAAACAAAAATCCAGAAAATCACATTGTATGATTTTTAAGTCATTCATTTGCATTTTATTGCATGACATAAGTATTTGATCACCTACCAAACAATAAGAATTCAGGCTCTCACAGACCTGTTAGTTTTTCTTTAAGAAGCCCTCCTGTTCTCCACTCATTACTTATATTAACTCCACCTGTTTGAACTTGTTACCTGTATAAAAGACACCTGTCCACACACTCAATCAAACAGACTCCAACCTCTCCACAATGGCCAAGACCAGAGAGCTGTGTAAGGACATCAGGGATACAATTGTAGACCTGCACAAGGCTGGGATGGGCTACAGGACAATAGGCAAGCAGCTTGGTGAGAAGGCAACAACTGTTGGCGCAATTATTAGAAAATGGAAGAAGTTCAAGATGACGGTCAATCACCCTCGGTCTGGGGCTAAATGCAAGATCTCACCTTGTGGGGCATCAATGATCATGAGGAAGGTGAGGGATCAGCCCAGAACTACACGGCAGGACCTGGTCAATGACCTGAAGAGAGCCTGGACCACAGTCTCAAAGGAAACCATTAGTAACACACTACGCCGTCATGGATTAAAATCCTGCAGCGCACGCAAGGTCCCCCTGCTCAAGCCAGCGCATGTCCAGGCCCGTCTGAAGTTTGCCAATGACCATCTGGATGATCCAGAGGAGGAATGGGAGAAGGTCATGTGGTCTGATGAGACAAAAATAGAGCTTTTTGGTCTAAACTCCACTCGCCGTGTTTGGAGGAAGAAGAAGGATGAGTACAACCCCAAGAACACCATTCCAACAGTGAAGCATGGAGGTGGAAAAATCATTCTTTGGGGATGCTTTTCTGCAAAGGGGACAGGACGACTGCACCGTATTGAGGGGAGGATGGATGGGGCCATGTATCGCGAGATCATGGCCAACAACCTCCTTCCCTCAGTAAGAGCATTGAAGATGGGTCGTGGCTGGGTCTTCCAGCATGACAACGACCCGAAACACACAGCCAGGGCAACTAAGGAGTGGCTCCGTAAGAAGCATCTCAAGGTCCTGGAGTGGCCTAGCCAGTCTCCAGACCTGAACCCAATAGAACATCTTTGGAGGGAGCTGAAAGTCCGTATTGCCCAGCGACAACCCCGAAACCTGAAGGATCTGGAGGTCTGTATGGAGGAGTGGGCCAAAATCCCTGCTGCAGTGTGTGCAAACCTGGTCAAGACCTACAGGAAACGTATGATCTCTGTAATTGCAAACAAAGGTTTCTGTACCAAATATTAAGTTCTGCTTTTCTGATGTATCAAATACTTATGTCATGCAATAAAATGCAAATTAATTACTTAAAAATCATACAATGTGATTTTCTGGATTTTTGTTTTAGATTCCGTCTCTCACAGTTGAAGTGTAACTATGATAAAAATTACAGACCTCTACATGCTTTGTAAGTAGGAAAACCTGCAAAATCGGCAGTGTATCAAATACTTGTTCTCCCCACTGTATATATATATATATATATATATATATATACTACCAGTCAAAGTTTGGACACACCTACTCATTCAAGGGTTTTTCTTTATTTTTACTATTTTCTAAATTGTAGAATAATAGTGAATCATCAAAACTATGAAATAACACATATGGAATCATGTAGTAACCAAAAAGGTGTTAAAGAAATCAAAATATATTTTATATTTGAGATTCTTCAAATAGCCACCCTTTGCCTTGATGACAGCTTTGCCTTGATACAGTGCATTTGGCAAGTATTCAGACCCCTGACATTTTGTTACGTTTCATCCTTATTCTAAAAAAGGATTCAATTGTTTTTTTCCAAAAATACCCCATAATGACAAAGACATTATTTTTAAATTTTTTGCAAATGTATAAAAAAAAAAAAACGTTTATCACATTTACATAAGTATTCAGACCCTTTACTCAGTACTTTGTTGAAGCACCTTTGGCAGTGATTACAGCTTCGAGTCTTCTTGGGTATGACGCTACAAGCTTGGCACACCTGTATTTGGGGAGTTTCTCCCATTCTTCTCTGCAGATTCTCTCTAGCACTGTCAGGTTGGATGGGGAGCGTCGCTGCACAGCTATTTTCAGGTCTCTCCAGAGATTTTCGATCGGGTTCAAGTCCGGGCTCTGGCTGTGCCACTCAAGGACATTCAGAGACTTGTCCGAAGCCACTCCTGCGTTGTCTTGGCTGTGTGCTTAGGGTCGTTGTCCTGTTGGAAGGTGAACCTTCGCCCCAGTCTGAGGTCCTGAGCGCTCTGAAGCAGGTTTTCATCAAGGATCTCTCTGTACTTTGCTCCGTTAATCTTTCCCTCGATCCTGACTAGTCTCCCAGTCCCTGCTGCTGAAAAACATCCCCACAGCATGATGCTGCCACCACCATGCTTCACCGTAGGGATGGTGCCAGGTTTCCTCCAGACGTGACACTTAGCATACAGGCCAAAGAGTTCAATCTTGGTTTCATCAGAGTCCTTTAGGTGCCTTTTGGCAAACTCCAAGCGGGCTGTCATGTGCCTTTTACTGAGGAGTGGCTTCCGTCTGGCCACTCTACCATGAAGGTCTGATTGGTGGAGTGTTGCAGAGATGGTTGTCCTTCTGGAAGGTTCTCATATCTCCACAGAGGAACTCTAGAACTCTGTCAGAGTGACCATCGTGTTCTTGGTCACCTCCCTGACCAAGGCCCTTCTCCCCCGATTGCTCAGTTTGGCTGGGCGGCCAGCTCTAGGAAGAGTCTTGGTGGTTCCAAACTTCTTCCATTTAAGAATGATGGAGGCCACTGTTTTCTTGGGGACCTTCAATGCTGCAGACATTTTTTGGTACCCTTCTCCAGATCTGTGCTTGACACAATCCTATCTTGGAGCTCTACGGACAATTCCTTCGACCTCATGGCTTGGTTTTTGCTCTGACATGCACTGTCAACTGTGGGACCTTATATAGACAGGTGTGTGCCTTTCTAAATCATGTCCAATCAATTGAATTTACACAGGTGGACTCCAATCAAGTTGTAGAAACATCTCAAGGATGATCAATGGAAACAGGACGCACCTGAGCTAAATTTTGAGTCTCATAGCAAAAGGTCAGAATACTTACGTAAATAAGGCATTTCTGTTTTTTATTTTTAATACATTTGCAAACATTTCTAAAAATCTGTTTTTGCTTCGTCATTATGTAATACATTTTAGAATAAGGCTGTAACGTAACAAAATGTGGAAAAAGTGAAGGGGTTTGAATACTTTCCGCCAGTGGAGGCTGGTGACTTGAAAAATTGAGGAGGATGGGAGACCCATGGTATAGGCGCGGAACACAAGGAGACGTCAAAGTGTATTTCAAAAATCGGCAAAGAGTAATTATTTTAACCTAAAACATTTAATAAATACATTAATAATATAATACTATGGGGAATGGGAATGAGAGGGCTACTTACACCGTTTTGGGAAGGGATCACTGCAGTGATTGAATGAGGGTATAAGGTATGATTTGAGGTGTTCAGAGGCTTGACTTCAGTGCAGGACATGATTTGACTGGGAAGACAAAATAACAATACGCAACAAACTACACATTTAGACAAAATAACTAAGAATGAGTTAGTCCAAGCAAGGAGTAAAATCATTGATTTGTAATAATGTGATTGTGTTTGTGTATGTGATTGACTCTACATACAGTAATGAGAGAAAATTGATAGGTGTACTCACAGTGCTTGGAGAGGAAACATTAAATATGCCAGTGGATGAGCGGGCACATGAGACATGGCTTCAGTTCATGTCAGGAGAGAGTTGACAATGGTGGTGTAGTGGAGTGGTCATCACTTCTTAAATCAGGGAACAGGGGGGGACTTAGCTGGAAATACAAATAGCAGATACATTCCATTACAGCTGCGCCATTATAGGTTTGAACAACAAGTTTGTCCGTGAAGTTAAACACAGACTGCGCATCTCGCCCACTTGACACATCAATGTAGCCCAAGAAACGTTCCTGAATAAAGCCTTGATCATCCACATACCTGACGA
Organism: Coregonus lavaretus; assembly: GCF_964263955.1. Taxonomy (NCBI): domain Eukaryota; kingdom Metazoa; phylum Chordata; class Actinopteri; order Salmoniformes; family Salmonidae; genus Coregonus; species Coregonus lavaretus. Next base: position 41,434,133 of record NC_139996.1, on the reverse strand, counting down.
TAACTGATGAAAACCCTGTCAAAATGCCGCTACCTTATACTTGTTCATATTAATTATATATAGATTAGATTAGGTGGGGGATTTCCTCTACCCAGACACAGAGACAGCAACTGATAGACAATAGTACTCACAGGGCTGAGCTTGCTTTATGCATGTTTGCATCATGCAGGCCTATGCAACTGTAGGCCTTGTAAAAAATTAACTCACATCTGTCATCACTATTATGCTGATTGATTAATTACAGTTAATAATTTGGGATTGAAAACGTATAGGCAGCCTAGCCAGCCCAATTTTGAAAACAAACCAAATTTGATCACGTTCACATTTTCTCCTGACACACAAATGGACTATAAATAACTTTACCAATTAGTTACCCTGAACAAATGAATAGCGCACATAGGCTGTATGCATCTGCTCTTATTAGTAGCCTACAGTTGATCAGACTGAACATTTTTCTCATTTTCATCCCATACAGCATGTCAAATCTCTAATGTTTAGGTGTAGCCTAGGCTGCTGCAACATTTATGTAATGTGTTTTTGCTTGTGTCTGTCTGGAGTGATTATGTGTTATCATCTTTGCTAAATAAATACAGGAGGAAAGTGGAAAGCCTACTTGAGCGCGCGCAAAAAAATTAACTGCGTCAACATCTCTCTTTAATCTAACTTTTAATGGATGATGTGATGGAAGCAATCAAATCATTCTGAATTGATTTCGACATCCCAGAAAATACATTAGAAAGTTCCATATGTTCAGCAAGTAACGTGCAATTAACACTGCAACCTCCTTGTAGTTGCACTTGTTAGCGGAACTTTCCCTATTGTCGTGTCCTGTAAAAGCCAATTATTGCATGCCCAAAAACGCAGTGGTGTTGATAAGCCGCTTGAGAACATCCCTGTTTCGTCTTACTTTCTTGCTGTGTTGCGCAGTTTGAATACGCAGACCTTCGTCATGATCGATACTGCTTTTTCCCCAGAAGCTTCAATCTGATGTGGGCATTTATATGCTCCCTGCTTTTGTTTTGCCATTTAGCTGAACGATTGATGTTCTTCAGGTCACTGTACCCCTCTTTCGCCCAAGTCTCAGTCTTTCCAAGAAGCAGGCAAGGCCAGCAATACAGGCGGCTTGATGAAAGGCTCACTGCTAACCAGCTATACTTTTGATACCAATTATTCATCCTTCTTCATGAAACTGATCTCAGGCAGAGTTCGACCCTCGGTTTTAATTCACACCTTTTCCGTGTGCCCCAGAGAATGAAAGGGGTTCTTCAACAAAATTTACTGTAGTGTTGGTGGCGAAAGGTGCACACTCGAGCTGGTAGCTAGCTACTTGCTACTGAAGTTAGCAAGGCAAATTGAAATAAATTGCACTAACTGGTTATAAAACCAAGAAAACAATTTATAATCTACCTCCTCCATCTCCTGTAATTTGAAGAAACTAATTTGAATTGAATAATATCCCAAAAATGCTCAACTATCACTTTTCAGTCTCTATCCAATAATGTCACCAAGCTTCTCAACACATAGAACCCCCCAATAATGCTCTGCGGCTCAACCCCAATACAACATACTAGGTTCATTCTCTGATCCTAATCCTATGATTGGATGGACAACATGTCAGTTCATACTGAAAAAGCTTTGATTGGTTGAATGACGTCCTCCGGAAGTGGTCATCATTACCATGTACAGTGAGGGAAAAAAGTATTTGATCCCCTGCTGATTTTGTAAGTTTGCCCACTGACAAAGACATGATCAGTCTATAATTTTAATGGTAGGTTTATTTGAACAGTGAGAGGCAGAAAAACAACAACAAAATCTAGAAAAACGCATGTCAAAAATTTTATAAATTGATTTGCATTTTAATGAGGGAAATAATATTTGACCTCTCTGCAAAACATGACTTAGTACTTGGTGGCAAAACCTTATTGGCAATCACAGAGGTCAGACGTTTCTTGTAGTTGGCCACCAGGTTTGCACACATCTCAGGAGGGATTTTGTCCCACTCCTCTTTGCAGATCTTCTCCAAGTCATTAAGGTTTCGAGCCTGACGTTTGGCAACTCGAACCTTCAGCTCCCTCCACAGATTTTCTATGGGATTAAGGTCTGGAGACTGGCTAGGCCACTCCAGGACCTTAATGTGCTTCTTCTTGAGCCACTCCTTTGTTGCCTTAGCCGTGTGTTTTTGTCATGCTGGAATACCCATCCAAGACCCATTTTCAATGCCCTGGCTGAGGGAAGGAGGTTCTCACCAAAGATTTGATGTTACATGGCGCCGTCCATCGTCCCTTTGATGTGGTGAAGTTGTCCTGTCCCCTTAGCAGAAAAACACCCCCAAAGCATAATGTTTCCACCTCCATGTTTGACGGTGGGGTTGGTGTTCTTGGGGTCATAGGCAGCATTCCTCCTCCTCCAAACACGGCGAGTTGAGTTGATGCCAAAGAGCTCCATTTTGGTCTAATCTGACCACTTTCACCCAGTTCTCCTCTGAACTTTAATGAGGGAAATAAGTATTTGACCACCTCTCAATCAGAAAGATTTCTGGCTCCCAGGTGTCTTTTATACAGGTAACAAGCTCAGATTAGGAGCACACTCTTAAAAGGGACTGCTCCTAATCTCAGTTTGTTACCTGTATAAAAGACACCTGTCCACAAGGCTGGAATGGGCTACAAGACCATCGCCAAGCAGCTTGGTGAGAAGGAGACAACAGTTGGTGCGATTATTCGCAAATGGAAGAAAAACAAAAGACCTGTCAATCTCCCTCGGCCTGGGGCTCCATGCAAAATCTCACCTCGTGGAGTTGCAATGATCATGAGAACGGTGAGGAATTAGCCCAGAACTACACGGGAGGATCTTGTCAATGATCTCAAGGCAGCTGGGACCATAGTCACCAAGAAAACAATTGGTAACACACTACGCCGTGAAGGACTGAAATCCTACAGCACCCACAAGGTCCCCCTGCTCAAGAAAGCACATATACAGGCCCGTCTGAAGTTTGACAATGAACATCTGAATGATGTTCATTGGAAATAATAAAAAAAATAATGTATGCACTCACTAACTGTAAGTCGCTCTGGATAAGAGCGTCTGCTAAATTACTAAAATGTAAATGTATTTCAGAGGAGAACTGGGTGAAAGTGTTGTGCTCAGATGAGACCAAAATCGAGCTCTTTGGCATCAACTCAACTCGCCGTGTTTGGAGGAGGAGGAATGCTGCCTATGACCCCAAGAACACCATCCCCACCGTCAAACATGGAGGTGGAAACATTATGCTTTGGGGGTGTTTTTCTCCTAAGGGGACAGGACAACTTCACCACATCAAAGGGACGATGGACGGGGCCATGTACCGTCAAATCTTGGGTGAGAACCTCCTTCCCTCAGCCAGGGCATTGAAAATGGGTCGTGGGTGGGTATTACAGCATGACAATGACCCAAAACACACGGCCAAGGCAACAAAGGAGCGGCTCAAGAAGAAGCACATTAAGGTCCTGGAGTGGCCTAGCCAGTCTCCAGACCTTAATCCCATAGAAAATCTGTGGAGGGAGCTGAAGGTTCGAGTTGCCAAACGTCAGGCTCGAAACCTTAATGACTTGGAGAAGATCTGCAAAGAGGAGTGGGACAAAATCCCTCCTGAGATGTGTGCAAACCTGGTGGCCAACTACAAGAAACGTCTGACCTCTGATTGCCAACAAGGGTTTTGCCACCAAGTACTCAGTCATGTTTTGCAGAGGTGTCAAATACTTATTTCCCTCATTAAAATGCAAATCAATTTATAAAATTTTTGACATGCATTTTTCTGGACTTTTTTGTTGTTATTCTGTCTCTCACTGTTCAAATAAACCTATCATTAAACTTATAGACTGGTCATGTCTTTGTCAGTGGGCAAACGTACAAAATCAGCAGGGGATCAAATACTTTTTTCCCTCACTGTAGGTCTATGGATGGGGGTGAGGCCTACGAGCCTCCTAGGTTTTGTATTGAAGTCAATGTACACAGAGGAGGACAGAAGCTAGCTGTCCTCCGGCTACACCATGGTGCTACCCCAGAGAGTACTGTTGAAGTTACTATAGACCTTCATTGCAAAACAGTGTGTTTTAATCAATTATTGGGTGTATTTATATATATTATAAATTTAGTATGGTCTATTCTATAAAATATAACTTTTTTAGTGTTTCACTATTTTTATTTTTATGAAATAATTTTGGATATTTGGAGACAAAAAAACCCTGACCTACAGTAGTGAGATATACAGGGAGGAGACTTAATCAAGCTAGTTGGCTTGATTACTTTCTTGTCTCTTTCACTCTTGCATCAAATGTTAAAAAAGTATTGATAGGAGACAGAATACGATTGGACCATCATCTAATTCAAATCAAATTCAAATCAAATTCTATTGGTCACATACACATATGTTATTGCGGGTGAAGCGAAATGCTGGCCTTCACATAACTCTTACAGAATTTCCACATGGACGGGGATATTGGAAATTTAATCAAACTATTTATTCTTAACTAAGACAAAATAATTTATAACGGAATTTTTTTGAGTACAATATATGTTCAGCAGGAAGCTAAATAGTTTAAGCAAATATTTTCTTTTTTGTCTCGTCCTCACCCTCTGAATGACGATTACTGTGTCACGCCCTGACTCAGGGGACTCTTATAGGTTGAGTCAGGGTGTGTATATTCCTTGTTGTGCTTTTTCTATGTGTGGGTTCTAGTATGTGTGGATCTATGTTGGCCGGTGTGGTTCCCAATCACAGGCAGCTGTCGCTCGTTGTCTCTGATTGGGGACCATACTTAGGCAGCCTATTAGCACTGTCTAGTTGTGGGATCTTGTTCCTTGTAAGGTATGTTGTGTGTTCTACCTTGGACTTCACGTTTGGTTTGGTTTGTTGTTTTGGTTTATGTTTATCGGTGAAATAAACATGTACGTATATCACGCTGCGCCTTGGTCTGACCCGTCATTCAACGAACGTGACAGAAGATCCCACCAAACAAGGACCAAACAGCGTGCCGAGAAGGAGCAAACGGCTGGGACTCAACAGGAGGTAGAATTACAGAGGAGGAGGCCGTCCGTTATCGGAAGGCGATGAAGGAGGAAGCCCGGGTAGGAGAGGAGAAACCGGAGACCCGAGAGGCAACTCCAATAATTTGGTATTCCAGCATGACAAAAACACACGGCTAAGGCAACAAAGGAGTGGCTCAAGAAGAAGCACATTAAGGTGGCCTAGCCAGTCTCCAGACCTTAATCTCATAGAAAATCTGTGGAGGGAGCTGAAGGTTCGAGTTGCCAAACGTCAGCCTCGAAACCTTAATGACTTGGAGAAGATCTGCAAAGAGGAGTGGGACAAAATCCCTCCTAAAATGTGTGCAAACCTGGTGGCCAACAACAAGAAACGTCTGACCTCTGTGATTGCCAACAAGGGTTTTGCCACCAAGTACTAAGTAATGTTTTGCAGAGGGGTTAACTACTTATTTCCCTCATTAAAATGCAAATCAATTTATAACATTTTTGACATGCGTTTTTCTGGATTTTTGTTGTTGTTATTCTGTCTCTCACTGTTCAAATAAACCTACCATTAAAATTATAGACTGATCATTTCTTTGTCAGTGGGCAAACGTACAAAATCAGCAGGGGATCAAATACTTTTTTCCCTCACTGTAGGTAGGATGAATACTTCCCTAATCATAAATGATGTGTAAGATCAGAGTGTTTTTAAATCTACCCATGGGTTCTGAAATGGAGACAAATATTCATATGTTTTGATGGCTATCTGTCCTGGATCTCCATATTCTGAACACATTCTCCATAGGTTACATTATATTATTGTGCCGATCAAATTCAAATTAAAGGTATACAGTTTTTAAAGGGATGGCTTTAGATAAATGAACAGAAAAATGAATTGAACAAAAACTCCATGACTAAATTGGTCGGCCACCCAGTGGGTGTGTATTCTGGGATTTAATTACATTTGTTCAGTGCGCGCAAGGGAGCATCACCCTCAGAGCTTGTTACACACCTGCATGAGGTACGTCTGAATACCAACTACTGAGAAGACCTTAAATCAAAATGTGTAAAACAGGCAATGATTTCCTAAGTCTAAACTGGCCAGGTAGCAATAGTAATTGTTGTTATTGTAGTGGTAGTAAATTAGTAGTTGCAGTATGCACTGATGGTGGTAGTAGTAGTATAGTAATAAATTAGTAATAGTGGATGTGGTTGGTATGGCACAGTATGTTCTTGAAATAAAAGATAGCTACTAGGTCTGTGTATTAGCTCTTCCGTTATGCTTGTTATGCTATTATTCCTGTTCCCTCTGGCCACCAGCTGCGCAGCTTCCAGGGTATCCATGATCAACTCCCACATCCTGGGGAGGGCCACTCAGGCTCCCCCAACAGCCTGCCCCCAGACCTCTCCCAGCACCAGCCCCGCCTGGCCCCCCACAACCACAACACCCTGGCTCAGCTCCAGATGCAGGTTGAGAAACTAACCCAGCAGCCCCACTTGTAGCCCCAGTCCCCACCTTGGGCCTGGTACCAGAGAATGCGGCTCCAGAGACCCCCTCCAGGGTGTCTCTCCCTCGCAGAGTCTCCCTCCATGCCCCAGCAGGGCCAGAGGTTCATGCCCACCCCCTGCAAACCATCTCAGTCCCACCAGCACCCTGCCAAGCCCTGGATATCTTCCCCAGGTGAAAGAGAGTGTGTGTGAGTATATGTTTGTGTGTGTGGTTGTGTGTGTGTGTGTGCGTGCACGTGTGTGTGTGTGTCGATTTGAATGACAGGGATAATTAATTAATTAATTAATTAATTAACAGGCGCAGACAGTGGATGATGTCGCCCCAAATGGAGCAGAGAACCTTCACATCCAGGGTAATTTATACCTTGACTTGTCAAGATCAGTTTGAATCATAAGCTACCATATTAATAAAAAACATGGACATAAAAAAGGGCTAAATCTCAATTTGCAGCTTCTCACATGTGATACAGAACAGACCAAAAGCCTCCAGAAATGATGATAGATATGTCTTGTCTACAGTGTTTAGTCTGGGGCTAAGGCTGTTTTCTTCTAGCTCTAAAATACAGGCAGATCAAGAGGACAATCCACTGGCCTGTAGATTTCAGACAGGAGTTGATGGCTGATCTGAACAAGCTGTTGAAGTGGAGCCTTGAAGCACTGTTCTTTATAAAAGAGCCACTTTATAGATCATTAATAATATGCCATTTAACAAACGCTTTTATCCAAAGCTACTTACAGTCATGCGAGCATACAATTTTTACGTATAGGTGGTCCCAGGGATTGAACCCACTACCCTGGTGTTACAAGCGCCATGCTCTACCAATTGAGCTACAGAGGACCAAGTAATTAATACACTAGGCCTTGTGTTTAGTTTGTCTTTATAACGTGTCATCAATGGTTTGTATTATATATAGTGTCAGTGTTATTTTTTTTTACCCTGTTGGCACCTGCAACTCACCACAGGTGAGATAAATTACATTTACATTTTAGTCATTTAGCAGAGAATTACACAGTAAACGAGAATCACCTGTCTCCTACCAAATTCATTGTAATTCTGAATAATTTAGTCCAGGCCAATTTTTGACAAAAAACTAAAATGGTGGTCCTCCTGTGCAGTTGTAAATCAAACAAATACATCTATGAACACCAAGGTTTTTTTTTTTCAAGTAGTGAATCATGCAAGGGGGTCAATATATTTGAGCACAACTGTAGCTACATTTCATGTTTCCACATATCAGTTTGTAACATTTTGTTTTAAAGGATCAGATTGTAAGCAGTTGAATTGGATCTTTAGATGGAGTCTGCATATCGGAACAAGCACCCTGGAGGCCTTATCTAGATAATAATACCCAACTTCCCTCAGACCCTACCAGCTTCCCTCCCATACAGAACTGGAATGTATTGGTGTTGCGTACTACTCGACTATTACTACACAACAAAATGTAAGAATACAAATACAATAATTATTGTTTATAATATGACCAGTGGCGACCCGTAATTCGGGGCAGGTGGGGCAGAGCCACATTTTTAGCAAAAAATAATAATAATTGGGGGGGGGGCTTGCCTGTCTTGCATGTTATTTTGGCATTAATACGTGTCACATATCAGTTTGCAAACAATGTAAAAAAATATATATAATTGAGTTAATAAACCCAAACATGGTCTCTTTTTTGTTTTCTTCAGTAAGGCAGCTCCAAAATGCAGATCTTTCAGCCTGGCTCAGTGTTTTCTGTGGTGGTGGTGGGGCAAGCCAGCAGAAAATAGGAGCGTTGCGTTGTGATTGGCTCAGTGTTCTGTCACTCATGGGGAGACTACGTCACCGCCAAGTCTAAGTCCTTAGTAAGGGTAGACATAAAAAATTGAAGCCCTTTGGGTCCTGCCATAGAGTTACATTAGAAGTGACCTTCCAAGAAGGCTCAAGGGCATTGGCCACAGATAAAATGACATCAAATCACGTTATATGTACAGTAGCTTTGATTGGACTGATCATGTCAACATTTTACTTTCAAAATCTTAGCTAGCAGTCATCATCATGAATCAAGTCGACAATCTACTGGCAAATCATGTTTAATCCTTGTCATATGAAGAGAAATAATGAAGAGAAATTATAGATAAAACGTATCGGTGCTCATCAGCCATTGTACATAAACATTACACAAATTCAACAATGAGTGGTTTGGAAGGAATCGGTGACAGTGGCTAACTGCAAGCATTGCAACTGGACGTCGGGAATAAACGAGCTCTGACTGGGAAAATACATTTTGAACGGTCATGCAACTCGGAATTGTAAATCCGGCCTCTTTCTCTTTCTTTGATGACAAAATTTGCCCACGAAGGACCGCCGCACCACCTTCCTGTTCAAGTGAGCACATCACAACAAGATGAGTCCAAAAATGTCTTATATGGTGCTGCATAAATGATGTAACATGCCAGGGAGACATGTATACTGTAGCTAAGAAAGTAATACTAAGTGTATGTTGTGTAGTAAGCTGTTAGTAGCCCATGTGCCTCACCCTAATAATTTGATCTATTTTCACCTCTTAATTTCGCCCACTATTCTGACTCGGTGGTGCACATGTAGCCTATAACCTGCTTTTGAGAAATGTAATCATCAAATATTTAATTGTAAGAGCTTTCATTGTCTGCTTATATACCCCCTTTATTTATCCTACGGTTCTGACTTAGTGTACAGGGAGAACACTGTAAGAACGGCTCCCATGTTCTGAATTCTGTCGCTGTACATTTCAAAAGTGCTGAAAAAAACTGTTATATTGACTACGTCCGTCCTGGCTTGCTCATTAATGTCTTAATCGAAATTATGGATTGACTCTTATCCGCTTGTCGTCCCCTTATGCCATAGTTTGTACATCTCAATTGTCAGTAGAAACCACATTTGTTTAAGCAAGTCGGCTATATCAAATACACTACCTGTCAATAGTTTAGAACACCTACTAATTCAAGGGTTTTTCTTTATTTTTACTATTTTCTACATTGTAGAACGATAGTGAAGACATCAAAACTATGACATAACACATATGGAGTCATATAGTAACAAAAAAAGTGTTAAACAAATCAAAATACATGTTATATTTGAGATTCAAATAGCCACCCTTTGCCGTGATGACAGCTTTGCATTCTCTCAACCAACTTCACCTGGAATGCTTTTCCAACAGAAGGAGTTCCCACATATGCTGAGCATTTGTTGGTTGCTTTTCCTTCACTCTGCGGTCCGACTCATCCCAAACCATCTCAATTTGGTTGAGGTCGGGGGATTGTGGAGGCCAGGTCATCTGATGCAGCACTCCATCACTCTCCTACTTGGTAAAATAGCCCTTACACAGCCTGAAGGTGTGTTGGGTCATTGTCCTGTTGAAAAACGAATGATAGTCCCACTAAGCCCAAACCAGATGGAATGGTGTATCGCTGCAGAATGCTGTGGTAGCTATGCTGGTTAAGTGTGCCTTGAATTCTAAATAAATCATAGACAGTGTCACCAGCAAAGCACCCCAAAACCATCACACCTCCTCCTCCAAGCTTTACGGTGGGAAATACAAATGAAGAGATCATCCGTTCACCCACACCGCGTCTCACAAATTGGAACCAAAAATCTCCAATCTGGACTCCAGACCAAAGGACACATTTCCACCGGTCTAATGTCCATTGCTCATGTTTCTTGGCCCAAGTTAGTCTCTTCTTCTTATTGGTGTCCTTTAGTAGTGGTTTCTTTGCAGCAATTAGACCATGAAGGCCTGATTCACACAGTCTCTTCTGAACAGTTGATGTTGAGATGGGTTTGTTACTTGAACTCTGTGAAGCATTTATTTGGGCTGCAATTTCTGAGGCTGGTAACTGTAATTAACTTAACCTCTGCAGCAGAGGTAACTCTGGGTCTTCCATTCCTGTGGCGGTCCTCATGAAAGTCAGTTTCATCATAGCGCTTGATGGTTTTTGCAATTGCACTTGAAGAAACTTTCAAAGTTCTTGACATTTTCCATGTTGACTGACCTTCACATTTCTCTTTGCTTATTTGAGCTGTTCTTGCCATAATATGGACTTGGAATTTTACCAAATAGGACTATCTTCTGCATACACCCCCACCCTGTCACAACACAACTGATTGGCTCAAACGCATTAAGAAGGAAAGAAATTCCACAAATTAACTTTTAAGAAGGCACACCTGTTAATTGAAATGCATTCCAGGTGACTACCTCATGAAGCTGGTTGAGAGAATGACAAGAGTTTGCAAAGCTGTCATAAAGGCAAAGGGTGGCTATTTGAAGAATCACAAATATAAAATATATTTTAATTTGTTTAACACTTTTTTGGTTACTACATGATTCCATATGTGTTATTTCATAGTTTTGATATCTTCACTATTATTCTACTATGTAGAAAACAGTAAAAATAAAGAAAAACCCTTGAATGAGTAGGTGTTCTAAAACTTTTGACTGGTAGTGTGTTTTTTGAAAGTTAGTAAATGAGGCTGAATGAACTGTTTCGCTGCCAGACAAGGCTCCGCTGATAGCCAGGTGTAGCATTGGTAAGGCGTTGGGACTGCTGTTGGGACTCTGCTGTTGGACAGCTTTATGTAGGCCCTAACAGTTTGTGGGCACTGTTTGTCACCGTTATAGTGCAATTAATGTATTGTTTAGTGTTGTGTTGTGTAGTGGCTTTTGCTGGCATGCATCCCACTTTTTTTTTTGGCCCCACCAAGATTTACATGCTAAAATCGCCACTGAATATGACATATGAGAAATACAATTCATCTTCCTTTAACACAAGGATAACATCTTGCAAAGGGACTAAGTGCTACATCCTATGAGGAGGAACCAGGGTAAAATGATGCTTTCTATTTCTTCATCACTTCTATACAGGCATGACATTTTCAATGTGCCATTCTTTCCATTCATCAATCTACACACAATACCCCATAATGACAAAGAAAAAACAGGTTTTTAGAATGTATTGATGAATGCCTTATTTACATAAGTATTCAGACCCTTTGCTATGAGACTCGAAATTGAGCTCAGGTGCATCCTGTTTCCATTGATCATCCTTGAGATGCTTCTACAACTTGATTGGACTCCACCTGTGGTAAATTCAATTGATTGGACATGATTTGGAAAGTGACTAGTCAGAATCGAGGGAAAGATGAACGGAGCAAAGTACAGAGAGATTCTTGATGAAAACCTGCTCCAGAGCACTCAGGACCTCAGACTGGGGCAAAGGTTCAACTTCAAACAGGACAACGACCCTAAGCACACAGCCAAGACAATGCAGGAGTGGCTTCGGGACAAGTCTCTGAATGTCCTAGACTTGCCCAGCTAGAGCTTGAACCCGATCTAACATCTCTGGAGAGACCTGAAAATAGCTGTGCAGCAACGCTCCCCATCCAACCTGAAAGAGCTTGAGATGATCTGCAGAGAAAAATGTGAGGAACTCCCATAATACAGGTGTGCCAAGCTTGTAGTGTCATACCCAAGAAGGCTCGAGGCTGTTATCACTGCCAAAGGTGCTTCAACAAAGTACTGAGTAAAGGGTCTGAATACTTGTGATATTTCCGTTTTTATACATTTGCAAAACTGTATAAAACCTGTTTTTGCTTTGTCATTATGGGGTATTGTGTGTAGATTGATGAGGGAAAAAATGTAATTTTTTAGAATAAGGCTGTAACGTAACAAAATATGAAAAAAGTCAAGAGGTCTGAACACTTTCCGAATGCACTGTACTATTTGACACACATGACTACATGTCCTTACCTGGGATTTGAACTCAGATATTGGTTCACAGCATTCCTAGCTTCCTGCTACACTACCATGTCTGTGTCAGTAAGTGATTTCACCTGTATTCATACTTTGGACTTCAAAGTACATTTTCACCTTTGTTGAAAATACACTCAAGAAAAACTATTATATGTATCATAGTGATTCAGGAGTAACATTAAAACAGAATAATATGCTCCACCAACATTAGACAACTATGCAGAAAACTGCTGAAATAAGTAAATGAAATCTATGATCAGAGAATAGTAAAATAACTGATAACTAAAATAGCAATGCAGATGGAACTCTTTTGCTAAGTGCAGAGATGTAAGGCCAAACCAGATGGGATGGCGTATCGTAATGCTGTGGTAGCCATGCTTGTTAAGTGTGCCTTGAATTCTAAATAAATCACAGAGTGTCACCAGCAAAGCACCATCACACCTCCTCCTCCATGCTTCACAGTGGGAACCACACATGCAGAGATAATCCGTTCACCTACTCTGCGTCTAAAAAAGACACGGCGGTTGGAACCAAAAATCTCAAATTTGGACTCATCAGACCAAAGGATGGATTTCCACCGGTATAATGTCTATAGCTCATGTTTCTTGGCCCAAGCAAGTCTCTTCTTATTATTGGTGTCCTTTAGTAGTCATTTCTTTGCAGTAATTCGACCATGAAGGCCTGATTCACGCTGTCTCCTCTGAACATTTGATGTTGAGATGTCTGTTACTTGAACTCCGTGAAGCATTTATTAAAATTTCTGAGGCTGGTAACTTTAATGAACTTATCCTCTGGAGCAGAGGTAACTCTGGGTCTTCCTTTCCTGTGGCAGTCCTCATCAGAGCCAGTTTCATCATAGCGCTTGATGGTTTTTGCGACTGCACTTGAAGAAACTTTCAAAGTTCTTAATTTTCCGTATTGACTGACCTTCATGTCTTAAAGTAATGATGGACTGTCGTTTCTCTTTGAGCTGTTCTTGCCATAATATGGACTTGGTCTTTTACCAAATAGGGCTATCTTCTGTATACATCACAACTGATTGGCTCAAACGCATTAAGGAGGAAAGATATTCCACAAATTAACTTTTAAGAAGGCACACCTGTGGGTAACCTGGTTTGTGTCCTTCTAGCTGCCCTGGGTGCATCTGCTGATCCTGCAGCTGTTGTGTGCAGTGATCATGTGCCTAGGAACCAGATTTATACTGTTAGCACTGAGCCATTGTGCCCGAGGACGCAGTCCACTGTGTGCAGCTCACCCTGCACTAACATAAAGAACATGAGCACATATACTGCTGCTTAGCTTCCCAGTAAAGCAATAAAAACAAGTAAGCATCTCAAAAGTGCTCAAAATAGCCCACGTTAACATATGTTGCTTAAGAAACAAGGTTCATGACATCAATAATTTGCTAGTAACAGATGACATTCATATTCTGACTATCTCTGAAACTCACTTAGATAATACCTTTGAGGATACAGTGGTAGCAATACAAGGTTATAACATTTACAGAAAATATAGAAATGCCAGTGGTGGAGGTGTTGCTATTTATATTCAAAACCACATTCCTGTGAAGATTAGAGAGGATCTCATGTTAAATACTGTTGAAGTAATATGGCTACAGGTTCATCTGCCTCACGTAAAGCCAATTCTGGTGGGAAGCTGCTATAGACCACCAAGTGCTAACAGTCAGTACCTGGATAACATGTGTGAAATGCTTGATAATGTATGTGATATCAATAGAGAGGTATACTTTCTGGGTGGTTTAAATATTGACTGGCTTTCATCAAGCTGCCCACTCAAGAGAAAGATTCAAACTGTAACCAGTGCCTGCAACCTGGTTCAGGTTATTAGTCAACCTACCAGGGTGGTTAAAAGCAGTACAGGAATGAAATCATCAACATGTATTGGTCATACCTTTACTAATGCTGCAGAGATTTGTTTGAAAGCAGTATCCAAATCCATTGGCTGTAGTGATCACAATATAGTAGCCATATCTAGAAAAACTAAAGTTCCAAAGGCTGGGCCTAATATTGTGTATAAGAGGTCATACAATACGTTTTGTAGTGATTCCTATGTTGTTGATGTAAAGAATATATGTTGGTCCGTGGTGTGTAATGAGGAGCAAACAGACACTGCACTTAACACATTTATGAATTTGCTAATTCCAGTTACTAATAAGCATGCACCCATTAAGAAAATAACTGTAAAAACAGTTAAATCCCTGTGGATTGATGAGGAAATGAAAAATTCTATGGTTGAGGGGGATGAGGCAAAGGGAATGGCAAATAAGTCTGGCTGCACAACCGATTGGCAAACGTATTGCAAATTGAGAAATCATGTGACTCAACTGAATAAAAAGAAGAAGAAACAACACTATGAAACAAGGATAAATGACATAAAGAATGATAGTAAAAAGCTTTGGAGCACCTTAAATGAAATGTTGGGAAAAAAGGCAAACTCAGCTCCATCATTCATTGAATCAGATGGCTCATTCATCACAAAACCAACTGATATTGCCAACTACTTTAATAATTTTTGTTCATTGGCAAGATTAGCAAACGTAGGCATGATATGCCAGCAACAATTGCTGGCACTACACATCCAAGTATATCTGACCAAATTTTGAAAGACAAGCATTGTAATTTTGAATTCCGTAAAGTGAGTTTGGAAGAGGTGAACAAATTATTGTTGTCTATTAACAGTGACAAGCTACCGGGGTCTGACAACTTGGATGGAAAATTGCTGAGGATAATAGCGGACGATATTGCCACTCCTATTTGCCATATTTTCTATTTAAGCCTACTAGAATATGTGTGCCCCCAGGATTGGAGGGAAGCAAAAGTCATTCCGCTACCTAAGAATAGTAAAGCCCCCTTTACTGGCTCAAACAGCCGACCAATTAGCCTGTTAGCAACCCTTAGTAAACTATTGGAAAAAATAGTATTTGACCAGATACATTGCAATTTTACTGTAAACAAATTGACAACAAACTTTCAGCATGCTTATAGAGAACGACATTCAACAAGCACTTACACAAATTACTGATGATTGGCTGAGAGAAATTGACGATGAAAAGATTGTGGGGGCTGTTTTGTTAGACTTCAGTGCGGCTTTTGACATTATCAATCATAGTCTGCTGCTGGAAAAACGTATGTGTTATGGCTTTACACCCCCTGCTATAATGGGGATAAAGAGTTACCTGTCTAACAGAACACAGAGGGTGTTCTTTAATGGAAGCTTCTCAAACATAATCCAGGTAGAATCTGGAATTTCCCAGGGCAGCTGTCTAGGCCCTTGCTTTTTTCCATCTTTACTAATGACATGTCACTGGCCTTGAGTAAAGCCAGTGTGTCTATGTATGCGGATGACTCAACACTATACACGTCAGCTACTACAGCAACTGAAATAACTGCAACACTTAACAAAGAGTTGCAGTTAGATTTGGAATGGGTGGCAAGGAATAAGTTAGTCCTGAATATTTCCTAAACTAAAAGCATTGTATTTGGGTCAAATCATTCACTAAACCCTAAACTTCAACTACATCTCATAATGAATAATGTGGAAATTGAGCAAGTTGAGGTGACTAAACTGCTTGGAGTAACCCTGGATTGTAGACTGTCATGGTCAAAGCATATTGATACAACAGTAGCTAAGATGGGGAGAAGTATGTCCATAATTAAACGCTGCTCTGCCTTCTTAACAACACTATCAACAAGGCAGGTCCTACAGGCCCTAGTTTTGTCGCACCTAGACTACTGTTCAGTAGTGTGGTCAGGTGCCACAAAGAGGGACTTGGGAAAATTGCTCAGAACAGGGCAGCACGGCTGGCCCTTAAAAGTCCACGGAGAGCTAACATTAATGACATGCATGTCAGTCTCTCCTGGCTCAGAGTGGAAGAGAGATTGACTTCATCACTGCTTGTTTTTGTAAGAGGTGTCGACAAGCTGAATGTACCGAGCTGTCTGTTTGGAATACTGGCACACAACTCGGACACCCATGCATACCCCACAAGACATGCCACCAGAGGTCTCTTCACAGTCCCCAAGTCCAGAACAGACTATGGGAGGCGCACAGTACTGCATAGAGCCATGACTACATGGAACTCTATTCCACATCAGGTAACTGATGCAAGCAGTAGAATCAGATTTTTAAAAAACTGGTAAAAATACACCTTATGGAACAGCAGGGACTGTGAAGCAACACAAACATGCATACAAACACACGATAACATACGCACTATACACGCATGTACACATGGATTTTGTGTTATAGATATGTGGTAGTAGAGTAGAGGCCTGAGGGCATACACTTAATGTTGTGAAATATGTTATGAATGTATTGTAATGTTTTTAAAATGTATAACTGCCTTATTTTGCTGGACCCCAGAAAGAGTAGCTGCTGCCTTGGCAGCAGCTAATGGGGATCCATAATAAATACAAATACAAATGTAATAATGGTACAAGTACAGCCGCGTAACCATACCTTTGGAGGTCTGTCACTTTAAAGAGTACGGCAAGCTGTATAGTGTGTAAGGCTGATTGATATTTACTGGGTCGATTGGCAAGGACCCAGTATACTGCTGATAGTTTGTGCATTTTTCTGGACGTGCCAAGTGGGTTAGCAATTTCTAAATAATCAATATACAACTGCATAAAAAAAATAAAGCTACATTTTGTTTCAGCTGATTCCTCAATTCACCAGTGTCAATGTTTGAAGCATCATCTGTTTCTGTGCTCTGGCTGGGACAGAATATCATCACGAAAATCTGACCTAACACTCACTTGGTGTGTCCTACTCTTCTGTGAATTAAATGACGAGTACACAATTGTGCGGTAATCACAACTCTTAAATAGGCATGCCACCATCTCATGTTTCTTTAAAGAGTACAGATTCAAAGACAGGTTGCTTGAATGTACACAGAGGTCAGTCAATAGATGCATGCTCCTGACCTGCCCTATTCCTGACCTCTGCAGTGTGGTATTGCGATAGATGAGTTTTAAGTTCATTGAGCGACTGAAATGTGCAAACACAATCTTAATAATAATAATAATATGCCATTTAGCAGACGCTTTTATCCAAAGCGACTTACAGTCATGCGTGCATACATTTTTGTGTATGGGTGGTCCCGGGGATCGAACCCATTACCTTGGCGTTACAAGCGCCGTGCTCTACCAGCTGAGCTACATAGGACCATCTTCATAGAGACATGGCAGTGGACTCACTCTTGATTAATGACTGTGCTTTAGACGATAGTGTTTTAGTAAATGTGTTCTAGAGTGAAATGGGGTTGCACACAACTGACATTTCCAAGCCATTCTATTATCATCAGCAACCTGGAAGCAGAAGAAATGGTGTTCACTAATTTGTTATGACTAATTGGCTACATAAACAGAATAATCCAAATTGTTGTTCTTGAAGTCATAGGTAAAACTCTGGGGGCCTATCATTTTTAAAACTAAGAACATTTAGTAAGTTTGTCTTAGAAAAATACTGTTGTACTAACAATATTTAATCATGTTTCTATTTCAAGAAGTCACAAAATGCTATTATGATGTCCATCTCAGGTAATTTCAACCTAAGCTTACCTTTAACTACTAGCCTTCTGTCTTGTCTTCTGCACCAACATCCTTCAGTCAGGCCTGTAGACAGAAAGTATCAATAAATAATTAGTATCACAATTTGTAGTGTTAACATTCTTAAGGTTGGAAACTAGTCTTTATGTCAAAGTATGTAGGCCTACTACTGTTCATTCAGAGAATTACAGAAAATGATATTCATAACTTTAGATTTATGTTTCACACCCAAGCCAAATATCAATGTCAGAAAATAAGCATATGTCATTTGAATAGTACATAACTACTGTAATTCAGAATTCATTTTAACTTTCAACAATCAAAGTACTGCATTGTAATTAGGCAGCATTCCATTGAATCAAGCTTAGGCTGCGCCATGTTGTGCACCTGTCACGTTGCTCTCAGCAATTGCAGACATGCGCCAAATGAGGTAGCTAGCTAGCTACCTCAGCTAGCAAGCTAGACAAGTAGCGTAGCTAACAAGCCAAGATAGTTGCACATAACCAGGAAACATGGCATAGCTAATAAACACATTTTATAAAATATGTTTCAGAAAAAAAAACGAATGACACCAAAATCCTTATGTTTAAGCAACTACGTTAGCTAGTTAACGTTATCCATCAACGCTTGTTTACAGTGCGTGGGTGAGTTAGCTAGCTAGCTAATGTGTTTGGCGCGTTGTACTATTCGGATAGGGATAGAGATCTTGACAATGGATATATTCTCCAAAGAAACACAAATAATTTCCAAACTTTAAAATGTATAGCTACTGCTATCTATCGAAGCAAAGTCATTAACTTACCGCGTGAACGCTCAGGCGACAGTGCGCATTTGTATTCGTTTGTAGCTCGTGTATTCATTTGTAGCTGGTGAAGTCCACTCCAGCAGAGACAAATCTGACTCCAGTCAACTTCATACGTCACGCGCGCTCCCAGAGCTTGGCTTGCCTGCATTTAATTTCCAGCTTTCATTAATTACTTTAAACTGATTATGTATCATCAACGCTACCTAACGTTACTTCCCCTTCACCGGCATTTTCAAATCATACTATCTAGCTCTAGCCAGCTAACCTACCTGGCGCATAGCTAACTAGCTAACGTTAGCCCTGCCTGGCACTTGCCAGTTATTATTATTATTATTATTACTTGCCAGTTAACCAGATTGCTAGCTTGACTGATATCCATTTGAAGTTCGACAAATCAGACACACACGACACAGTTAATAATCTTTCATACATTTTTACCATTAAGAAAGTATCCACTGTCGAGGGGACCGTCCGCCATGTTGGAAAGATTTTGAAATGTCACATGCGTTCCTTTGAACATCGACGTATATGATGTCAGACGTAATAAAGGTCAAACTTGACAGATATGTGTACCTATCAATCTATCATCAGAAGTCCTGTTTACATAAACTCACTGATACATTTCATCTGAATAAAAAAAAAACTGTCTCACGAAATCAAAGTGATGTGCATGTTATGGGAACCTAAATTGTTATGTTACTACAACGTTTTCACATATATTATGTTTACAGAACTTAATCCAATTATTGAATAGGACTGTTCGGCTTTACAGTGCATGTAGGCTACTTTACAGCATAAATGGAAACCTGGTTAATGTCAAACCATTTGAGGATGCTGGAATTATATTTTTGATTAATGTGCAAATGCCTACAAGAGACTTTTGAAGTAGCCTAATCAGATTAAAACATTGTGACTGGTTGTGTTTATGCCACATATAAAAGGTAATACTTTTAAAAAGTGAAATGATAAATATTTAGGCTATATTGAAGCGTTAGGGTCTAGGTGTGCGAGGAATAGCCACTCGAATTGGAGCGGAGGCAGAGCGCGTGTTAACTTTCCTGAATAACTGGGCCTGCCTGGAGGCAGCATATGTGGCCACATCATTATAGGATGACTTGGAAGAATGATGATCTGAAGCAGACAGCGCATTCAGTATCAAATCTAATCTAATCTAATTGTATTGGTCGCATACACATATTTAGCAGATGTTATTGCGGGTGTAGCGAAATGCTTGTGTTCCTAGCGACAACAGTGCAGTAATATAGTGCAGTAATATCTAACAATATGCACAAATCTAAAATTAAAAGAATGTAATTAAGAAATATATAAATATTAGGAAGAGCAATGTATATACAGTAAGAGACCACTGCAAAATTATTAGTTTCTCTGGTTGTACTATTTATAGGTATGTGTTTGGGTAAAAATAACATTTTTGTTTTATTCTATAAACTACTGACAACATTTCTCCCAAATTCCAAATAAAAATATTGTCATTTAGAGCATTTATTTGCAGAAAATGACAACTGGTCAAAAAGAACAAAAAATATGCAGTGTTGTCAGACCTCGAATAATGCAAAGAATATAAGTTCATGTTCATTTTTAAACAACACAATACTAATGTTTTAACTTAGGAAGAGTTCAGAAATCAATATTTGGTGGAATAACCCTGATTTTCAATCACAGCTTTCATGCAACTTGGCATGCTCTCCACCAGTCTTTCACATTGATGTTGGGTGACTTTATGCCTCTCCTGGCACAAAAATTCAAGCAGCTCAGCTTTGTTTGATGGCTTGTGACCATCCATCTTCCTCTTGATCACATTCCAGAAGTTTTCAATGGGGTTCAGGTCTGGAGATTGGGCTGGCCATGACAGGGTCTTGATCTTGTTGTCCTCTATCCACACCTTGATTGACCTGGCTGTGTGGCATGGCACATTGTCCTGCTGGAAAAACCAATCCTCAGAGTTGGGGAACAATACAAGTTTTCTTCCAGGACAACCTTGTACGTGGCTTGATTCATGCGTCCTTCACAAAGACAAATCTGCCCGATTCCAGCCTTGCTGAAGCACCCCTAGATCATAACCGATCCTCCACCAAATTTCACAGTGGGTGCGAGACACATTTACATTTTAGTCATTTAGCAGACGCTCTTATCCAGAGCGACTTACAGTTTTTTAGTAAGTGCATACATTTTCATACTGGCCCCCTGTGGGAATCGAACCCACAACCCTGGTGTTGCAAACGCCATGCTCTACCAGGTGTTGGGCAAAGCTGAAAATTGGACTCATCAGAGAAGATTACCTTACTCCAGACCTCTACGGTCCAATCCTTATGGTCTTTTGCAAACCTCAGCCTGGCTCTTCTTTGCTTCTCATTGATTAAGGGCTTTTTTCTAGCTTTGCACGACTTCAACCCTGCCCCTAAGAGCCTGTTTCGAACCGTCCTCGCCGTGCACTTCACCACAGCTGACGTTTGCCATTATTTTTGTAGGTCACTTGATGTCATCCTACAGTTGTTGAGTGACATTCGAATGAGTTGGCGGTCATCCCGGTCAGTAGAGAGTCTTTTTCGCCCTCTGCCGGTCTGTAGCTTTGTTGTCCCCAATGTCTGCTGCTTGACCTTGTTCTTATGAACCGCCGTCTTTGACATTTTAAGGATGGAAGCAACCTGACGCTCACTGTATCCCTCTGCCAGTAAAGCCAGAATTGAACCCTTCTTTTCCTCACTCAAAACTTACCTCAACTCTTTTGGCATGGTCAATAGTTATTTTTTGATTAATATTACTTTTTATGCATAGTCACTTTAACTCTACCCACATGTACATATTACCTCAACTACCTCAACTAGCCGGTGCCCCCGCACATTGACTATGCAACGGTACCCCCCTGTATATATAGCCTCCCTACTGTCACTTTATTTTACTGTATATATAGCCTCCCTACTGTCACTTTATTTTACTTCTGCTCTTTTTTTCTCAACACTTTTTTGTTGTTGTTTTATTCTTACTTTTTTGTTTAAAATAAATGCACTGTTGGTTAAGGGCTGTAAGTAAGCATTTCACTGTAATGTCTGCACCTGTTGTATTCGGCGCATGTGTCCAATAAAATTTGATTTGATTTGATTTGATTTGATTTGAGGTACTATTAGCACTGTTTTTGCCATCCAGCTGGTCCTATTGCAAGAGGATAGTGATGACCACAGCAGTGGTTTTTATACTTTTCCTCGTTAAATAAGATTTGGTTCAGGTGATCACCTAATCAGTACCTAATTCAGTAGAATGAGGTGTGCCTGTGTTGTAATTCTTAATTTTCTCTTAATTTTTTCCACAGCTGTATATATATATATATATATACAGTGCCTTGCAAAAGTATTCATCCCCCTTGGCGTTTTTCCTATTTTGTTGCATTACAACCTGTAATTAAATGGATTTTTATTTGGATTTCATGTAATGGACATACACAAAATAGTTCAAATTGGTGAAGTGAAATGAAAAAAATAACTTGTTTAAAAAAATTCTAAAAAATAAATATCGGAAAAGTGGTGCATGAATATGTATTCACCCCCTTTGCTATGAAGCCCCTAAATAAGATCTGGTGCAACCAATTACCTTCAGAAGTCACATAATTAGTTAAATAAAGTCCACCTGTGTGCAATCTAAGTGTCACATGATCTGTCACATGATCTCAGTATATATACACCTGTTCTGAAAGGCCCCAGAGTCTGCAACACCACCAAGCAAGCGGCACCATGAAGACCAAGGAGCTCTCCAATCAGGTCAGGGACAAAGTTGTGGAGAAGTACAGATCAGGGTTGGGTTATAAAAAAATATCAGAAACTTTGAACATCCCATGGAGCACCATTAAATCCATTATTAAAAAATTGAAAGAATATGGCACCACAAAAAACATACCAAGAGAGGGCCGCCCACCAAAAATTCACGGACCAGGCAAGGAGGTCATTAATCAGAGAGGCAACAAAGAGCCGTTTTCCGGTGCCCCCGCACATTGACTCTGTACCGGTACCCCCTGTATATACAGTGGGGGAAAAAAGTATTTAGTCAGCCACCAATTGTGCAAGTTCTCCCACTTAAAAAGATGAGAGAGGCCTGTAATGTTCGTCATAGGTACACGTCAACTATGACAGACAAAATCCAGAAAATCACATTGTAGGATTTTTTATGAATTTATTTGCAAATTATGGTGGAAAATAAGTATTTGGTCAATAACAAAAGTTTCTCAATACTTTGTTATATACCCTTTGTTGGCAATGACACAGGTCAAACGTTTTCTGTAAGTCTTCACAAGGTTTTCACACACTGTTGCTGGTATTTTGGCCCATTCCTCCATGCAGATCTCCTCTAGAGCAGTGATGTTTTGGGTCTGTCGCTGGGCAACACGGACTTTCAACTCCCTCCAAAGATTTTCTATGGGGTTGAGATCTGGAGACTGGCTAGGCCACTCCAGGACCTTGAAATGCTTCTTACGAAGCCACTCCTTCGTTGCCCGGGCAGTGTGTTTGGGATCATTGTCATGCTGAAAGACCCAGCCACGTTTCATCTTCAATGACCTTGCTGATGGAAGGAGGTTTTCACTCAAAATCTCACGATACATGGCCCCATTCATTCTTTCCTTTACACGGATCAGTCGTCCTGGTCCTTTTGCAGAAAAACAGCCCCAAAGCATGATGTTTCCACCCCCATGCTTCACAGTAGGTATGGTGTTCTTTGGATGCAACTCAGCATTCTTTGTCCTCCAAACACGACGAGTTGAGTTTTTACCAAAAAGTTCTATTTTGGTTTCATCTGACCATATGACATTCTCCCAATCCTCTTCTGGATCATCCAAATGCACTCTGGCAAACTTCAGACGGGCCTGGACATGTACTGGCTTAAGCAGGGGGACACGTCTGGCACTGCAGGATTTGAGTCCCTGGCGGCGTAGTGTGTTACTGATGGTAGGCTTTGTTACTTTGGTCCCAGCTCTCTGCAGGTCATTCACTAGGTCCCCCCGTGTGGTTCTGGGATTTTTGCTCACCGTTCTTGTGATCATTTTGACCCCACGGGGTGAGATCTTGCGTGGAGCCCCAGATCGAAGGAGATTATCAGTGGTCTTGTATGTCTTCCATTTCCTAATAATTGCTCCCACAGTTGATTTCTTCAAACCAAGCTGCTTACCTATTGCAGATTCAGTCTTCCCAGCCTGGTGCAGGTCTACAATTTTGTTTCTGGTGTCCTTTGACAGCTCTTTGGTCTTGGCCATAGTGGAGTTTGGAGTGTGACTGTTTGAGGTTGTGGACAGGTGTCTTTTATACTGATAACAAGTTCAAACAGGTGCCATTACTACAGGTAACGAGTGGAGGACAGAGGAGCCTATTAAAGAAGAAGTTACAGGTCTGTGAGAGCCAGAAATCTTGCTTGTTTGTAGGTGACTAAATACTTATTTTCCACCATAATTTGCAAATAAATTCATTAAAAATCCTACAATGTGATTTTCTGGATTTTTTTTCTCAATTTGTCTGTCATAGTTGACGTGTACCTATGATGAAAATTACAGGCCTCTCTCATCTTTTTAAGTGGGAGAACTTGCACAATTGGTGGCTGACTAAATACTTTTTTTCCCCACTGTATACAGCAATAGCTGAATAGGATGGCATTGACTAGAATACAGTATATTCATATGAAATTAGTAAAACAGTATGTAAACATTATTAAAGTGACCAATTTTACATTATTAAAGTGACGAGTGATTCTGTGTCTATGTACATAGGGCAGCAGCCTATGAGGTGCAGGGTTGTGTAACTGGGTGGTAGCCGACTAGTGACAGTGACTAAGTTCAGGGCAGGGTACGCTGTGGAGGCTGGCTAGTGATGGCTATTTAACAGTCTGATGGCCTTGAGATAGAAGCTGGTTTTCAGTCTCTCGGTCCCAGCTTTGATTCACCTGAACTGACCTCGCCTTCTGGATGGTAGCGAGGTGCACAGGCCGTGGCTCGTGTGGTTGATGTCCTTGATGATCTTTTTGGCCTTCCTGTGATATCGGGTGCTGTAAAAATACAGCCAGACTGGCCAGCTACTGTGCCTTTCTAGACCTTATAAACTAGACCCACAACAGAGTAGACCCACAATGGATCCACATTGAATTAAACATTCAAATCACAGGGCTTTTGAGCTGTTATTCAAATTCATTTTCACTGCAGCCTAGAGTAGAATTTTGTACTCAGTTGAAAATAATAACGCAATTATTCATTGCATTGTGGTGTTGTAGGCTATTATAGTCTAGGTAGGATAATTTTGTTGTAACTAAACAAGACCAATAGGGGAGATTTCTGATTCATGTCTTCACTGTTATTTCATGCACAATGATGCACCTGGCCTGTCCGCTGCCTATCAGCTATTCCTATTTGTTCTTGTCGATTCATATTGAAGATTTATACAGCTTTGAATGCTTTTATATGTGGTATGTGTTAGCCTATTGCAGATCTGGACAAACTATCCACCTACCACTATTGTCACTATGAATGGTGGATAGAGGACAAGATAGACAGACTGGTAGACTAAACTGACCTGTTAGCACATGGAAAAGCGTAGTGCATAAGGGGAGGCGCATGCAAGCAGATGAGGAAATTTGGCTAGGATGGAAGAAATGATATACTTCAACCTGCAAAAGAGCAAATGTTAACCAGGAACAAAATGCACTACCCTCCCCTGTGCCTAATAAAGAACCACACAACCCTCCCCAAAGCAAAAACTTTGACAACCCTCCCCGGTTTTGGACCACCCCTCCCCCAGTAAATTGAAATCTGGCCCTAAGATAATATCATGTTACCATTGGTGTATTAAAATGTGAGTTAAGATGATGTCATGTCCCCTTAATAATGAATCCAAGTGTTTGACATGGGGGAGGGGACCTGTAACTTTATGACCAAACTTTATATACAGTGCCTTCAGAAAGTATTCAGACCCCTTGACTTTTTCCACATTTTCTTATGTTACAGCCTTATTCTAAAATGGATTAAATATTTAATACCCCATAATGACAAAGTGAAACAGGTTTTAAAAAAACAGAAAACTTATTTACATAAGTATTCAGACCCTTTGCTATGAGACTCGAAATTGAGCTCAGGTGCATCCTGTTTCCATTGATCATTCTTGAGATGTTTCTACAACTTGATTGGAGTCCACCTGTGGAAAATTCAATTGATTGGACATGATTTGAAAAGGCGCACCCCTGTTTATATAAGATTGCACAGTTGACAGTGCATGTCAGAGAAAAAACCCAGCCATTAGGTTGAAGGAATTTTCCATAGAGCTCCAAGACAGGATTGTGTCGAGAAACAGATATGGGGAAGGGTACCAAAAACTTTCTGCAGCATTGAAGGTCCCTAAGAACACAGTGGCCTTCAATGGAAGAAGTTTGGAACCACCAAGACTCTTCCTAGAGCTGGCCGCCTGGCCAAACTGAGCAATCGGGGGAGAAGGGCCTTGGTCAGGGAGGTGACCAAGAACACGATGGTCACTCTGACAGAGTTCTAGAGTTCCTCTGTGGAGATGGGAAAACCTTCCAGAAGGACAACCATCTCTGCAGCACTCCACCAATCAGGCCTTTATGGTAGAGTGGCAGATGGAAGCCACTCCTCAGTAAAAGGCACATGACAGCCCACTTGGAGTTTGCCAAAAGGCACCTAAAGACTCAGACCATGAGAAACTAGATTCTCTGGTCTGATGAAAACAAGATTGAACTCTTTGGCCTGAATGCCAAGCGTCACATCTGGAGGAAACCTGGCACCATCCCTACGGTGAAGCATGATGTGGCAGCATCATGCTGTGGGGATGTTTTCAGCGGCAGGGACTGGGAGACTAGTCAGGATCGAGGCAAAGATGAATGGGGCACAGTACAGAGAGATCCTTGAAAAAAACCTGCTCCAAAGCACTCAGGACCTCAGACTGGGACAAATGTTCATGTTCTAACAGGACAACGACCCTAAGCGCACAGCCAAGACAATGCAGGAGTGGCTTTGGGATAAGTCTCTGAATGTCCTTGAGTGGCCCAGCCAGAGCCCGGACTTGAACCCGATCGAACATCTCTGGAGAGACCTGAAAATAGCTGTGCAGCGACGCTCCCGATCCAACCTGACAGATCTTGAGAGGATCTGCAGAGAGCAATGGGAGAAGCTCCCCGAATGCAGGTGTGCCAAGCTTGTTGCATTATACCCAAGAATACTCGAGGCTGTAATCTCTTCCAAAGGTGTTTCAACAAAGTACTGATTAAAGGGTCTGAATACTTATGTGAATGTGATATTTCAGTTTTGTATTTTTAATAAATTTACAAAAAATTCTAAAAAAACGTTTTTTGCTTTGTCATTATAGGGTATTGTCTGTAGATTGATGAGGGAAAAAAACAATTTAATCAATTTTAGAATAAGTTTGTAACGTATCAAAATGTGTAAAAAGTCAAGGGGTCTGAATACTTTCCAAATGCACTGTATGTAGAAGCAACAGTCATTTTTCATACTTTGGTAATCATACTTTGATCTGGTATCCTTCAAATATCATCCAATTTCATGATAAACATGATTTTGACTGTTCGTGACCCTTAAATCCTTCACCATAGCAGTTCAGGATGTGGGTGATAAATTATTTAAATTCTTGGATATCCTCCCTCTGGCTGGATTCCAATAGGAATTACTAATCAATTTAGCTGGACCCCAGGAAGAGTAGCTGCTGAGTAGCAAACCAGAATAATGTGACTTGCAGATCTTATATGGCCCATGAGCCAGGATTTTCAAACCACACTGTTGAGACTAACTAGGCCATAACTAAATGCCTTATGAAATGTAGACTATGTGGTCATAAAGGGTTTACTTTTAATTGAAACACAATCACTTAGGCAGTCAATTGGTGAAGGCTTCAGGAATATAAATTATTGAATGCAACAACCATGTCTTTGTCACTAACACACACAGTCATGTGTGGGAATCTCTCACGTTCACTCGAAAGGCATGCTGGGAAATATGCAAATACAGCTGTATACCCTACAGCGTTAAAACAACATCCCCAGTGTTTAGTGTGTAAAACCTAAACACCTTGTGCTTAATAAATGTTTAAAAAGTGTTACAGTGAAGAAACATGTTCTGGTGTTCACAATCTAAAGACTGTGACGCGTTTTCATTGAAATTGTAAATGCCTTGACATGCAGAAAAGTGTTTAGTTATGTGTTCAGATCCTAAACACTTGGTTTTACAGTGTATGATGAGAAACATTTGAGTGAAACACTTTTAGTCCTTTTTCATATCGTGATAACCTTTGTATTTTGCTGTAGAAAATGCCAGAGATTCAGGAGACCATGAAGACACCAATAAATCTGTCCATTATGATTTATGATTTGTGTCCAGGCAGAGCCCCTGCTACAAGAGCCCCGCTGAGTTTGTCTCAGACATCCGACTAATCTTCAGGAACTGTGCAGCGTTCAATCAGCTAGCAATACAGCACTAACTTGCCCCAGAAGAGTCCTCTTGCCTAAGGTTACACAAACATGTAAATTGCTCTGTTATTGTGAGTGGACTAACTGTTTTACAGTGTTTCTGTCATTTACATTTTAGTTTTAGCAGACGCTCTTATCCAGAGATAAGTGTCCTCTCTCCCATGTCAGGCTGACACTGAGGTTGCCACTGCAGGGAGAAACCTGGAGAGGTTCTTTGAGGAGCAGCTAAAGAGCCTATACCCTAAATGAATGTTTCCAGAGGTCAAGTCTGAGGTCATCAGTCCTGTGACCCTTCCCATCTCTCCTCCCCCTCCCACAGCCCATGATGAGGAATGCTCCCAGCATGCAAAGTGTTAGAGCAGGTGCTTCGAGACCCAGGATGTGTATACTCCTACTCCTGCTCCGCTAAACTCACCAAAGGGTCAGTCAATAACACTCCCAGTACTAGCCTATACTAGTAATTCATCTCAGCCTATGAGAAAGTCAGATTTTCTTAGATGTGCCAAAATACTCTGTCCATATTCTGTGATTGAATCGTTTTCCACAAAATAACTGTGAAGCAGGGTATGAAAACAATTTCCTCCTACTATACCCGGACGCTACTGGACTGGACTGGTTTACATTAATTATGTAGTAATACACTGTAGCTTTGACTAAAGATCCCGAGTATCAAATGAAAACAGAGAAACAGAAAGTGTTAGAAAATCCAGCAGCCTGTGTGGATCTGGTTCTTGTAACAGGGTTTGTGTATCTTCTGGGGAATAAAAATGGTGACGATGTTAATCCAGGTTAAGACAGTAAAGTGAAAACATGTCAAAGGAATCAAACCAGCCTAAGAAAATCTAAGATATTTATGTTTTTGTTTGCAAGACTGCATGAAGTGTTAGTTTTATGAACATGTCATCTGTGCAAGGTCTAGTTGTTCAGAACTACGGTACACTCTTAGAATAAAAGGTGCTAAATAGAACCATCTAGGGTTCTTCAGTTTGTCCCCATAGGGTAACCCTTTTTTGTTTTAGGTAGAACCCTCTATGTAGGGTTTTTCATAGAACCCCCTCTAAATGGTTTTACCTAGAAGGGTCTGCCTAAAACCCTCTATTAAGGGCTCTACCAAGAACACTTTTAACTTTGAAAGGTTCTTCCTAGAACCCTCTATGATCGGTTCCACCAGCCTTAATAACATTTCAAATTAAACTCTTTATACATTACGTACACTGAGTGTACAAAACATTAAGGACACCTGCTCTTTCCATGGCATAGATTGACCAGGTGATGTCACATCAATCAGTGCTGATGAAGTGGAGGAGGATTTTTAAGCCTTGAGACAATTGAGACATGGATTGTGTATTAGTGCCGTTCAGAGGGTGAATGGGCCAGACAGAATATTTAAGTACCTTTGAACGGGGTATGTTAGTAGGTGCCAGGCACATCGGTTTGAGTGTGTCAAGAACTGCAACGCTGCAGGGTTTTTCACGCTCAACAGTTTCCCGTGTGCATCAAGAATGGTCCAGCACCAAAAGGACATCCAACCAACTTGAAACAAATGTGGGAAGCACTGGAGTCAACATGGGCCAGCATCCCTGTGAAACACTTTTGACACCTTGTAGAGTCCATGCCCTGACAAATTGAGGCTGTTCTGAGACGGGGGGGGGGGGGGGGGGGGAATGCAACTCAATATTAAAAAGGTGTCCTGAATGTTTTGTACACTCAGTGCATATCATAAGGCCTTTCTTTGAGGGCCTGGTTATACCCTAACACGGTGGTGTTAGGAAACTCCTGGTTTACAGGCCACATTAGGACTGCAAGTCACATTATGCTGGCTTGCAAAGTGAGGTGTAATTCCAATTGGAATCCAGCCAGAGTGAGAATATCCAACAATTGGAACTTTTAATCAACCGCAACCTGCATTCAAAATGACTGCCGTGGTAGGGAAGATTGATTAGTGAGACTACCTAAATCATCTAAACTGGAACAATCATCTCAGTAACGAGTGAAATAAGTCCAACTACTAACAGATTGGATTAGTTTTGAAAAATATATGTTATTTATCTTTGTGTAGCATAACATTTAGCAACCAATCAATGTACATGCAAAAACACATATTGAAACTTTAAACAATTCTGAAAATCAACATGCAATAGAGCATGCTGGGGATATGATAATGATGGGCGTGGTTTTGAGTGTTTTACTCTACACAGAGTAAAAATAACACAATCACAGTCAACTCTACTGAGGTTCTTTTACACCACTGAGTGTTAAGTTAATGTAACTCCTGAATCAACATTATAAATATTACACTGAAAAATCAACACTAGGTAAAACTGGCCAATTTGCTGTGTCCCATAAAATACACTGCTGGTTCACTCATACTCTCTTCTACTATTTGATTTGATTTGACATACTCTCTGCTCAATAAAATCACAGAAAATACTCATTTGAAAGAGAGAAATTGTCACATTTGTTGAATGACGGGACAGACCAAGGCGCAGCGTGATATACGTACATGTTTATTAAACTTTAAACACACGACAAAACAACAACAGAAACGTGAAGTCCAAGGTAGACCACACAACATACCTTACAAGGAACAAGATCCCACAACTAGACAGTGCCAATAGGCTGCCTAAGTATGGTCCCCAATCAGAGACATCGAGCGACAGCTGCCTCTGATTGGGAACCACACCGGCCAACATAGAACTATACATACTAGACAAGCCACATAGAAAAAGCACAACAAGGAATATACACACCCTGACTCAACATATAAGCGTCCCCTGAGTCGGGGCGTGACAGAAATCATGGCAAAGATATCGACTATGCCAGTACTATATATATAAAATGATTAAGGGAATAGGGGAAAGGGGAAAGGGGGATATGAATACCAGATAAATGCACAAATATTCCCATATAGATACAGTTTTAAACATTCTCACACTTTTTTAACTCATCAGATAACTCAAACTCCTGATGTTAATTTGTCAATGAGCCATTCAATGTCATTTATTTATTTATATTTTACATTGTCGTAGTGATTTTTATGCAGTATATATAAATACTTACGATTATCATATATATTGATCATTTATGTGACCTAATTTAAGCCAGACATATCAAGATTCAACAATATGTGTTTTGTTTCTCATGAATTCCCAAATGACCTATCATTTGCTGTTTTCTTATGACTTCATACTATAGCTACTTCTGAAAACCAAAATATTGTATTCATAAGAAATACTTGCAAGCAAGTTGACTTGCAGTTGTTTACAGGGTGTATGCGTGTGTGTGTGTGTGTGTTTTGTGTGTGTGAAAATGGTGTGGATAGTTTGGGGAAAGGGTAGCCCTCAGATCTTCCTGGGGCTTAGGTTTGAGTCTGTTCCTCATCACAGAGCATCCTCTGGGGCCTTATAAGGCCGTAGCTGTACACTGGTCCTGCGTTCCCAACCCCCCCTTCCACATTAAACCAGAGAGGAGATAAGACAAGGATAAATACCAGCAGTAAAACTGTGGCCTTTTGGTTGTTCTCTAAAGATGAAGTGAGTTTGTGCTCTCCTTTCCTTTGATGCCACAGCCAAGTGATGTGAATGATGAGGTGGTCTGTGGAAACGTGATAGACTCTTATTGTGTAACAGTAAACTTGCCTCTATATTTTGACACTAATGTTTCTAAGATAATTATTTAGATGTAATTGTTTTACAAGGTGAATACAGAACTGGTTTCTTTTTCACTAAACAGTTGCTAGGACACTTGGTTGAAACTTGTAATGCCACTCTCCTACCTTCAGGAAGGGTGCAGAGCATCTTTATTGTAACTAGCTGTTGCAGTAGAGTAGAGTCCCATACAGTAGAGCGGTTTGCTAGTATTAGCCATGCATGGCTATTTGAAGATGTTTCTAGAGGAGCTGTGTGATGTGGTGTGGTTGTGGTGGTCCGTGGTCGGGGGAGGGGTGAGGGGGACACACACATGTCTCTGATTAGATTATCGTTTACTTTTGGCTCTGTCACCATGCATGTCCAAAGCCAGAGGACTGATTGAGTTTGCAGAGGGCCTTTGTTTGCTATAAAAGGTTTATAATGCCATATAGCTATTATTTATCTCCTTGCCAATCTTGGCACATGGCAGAGAGAGTGTAGGGCCTGTGTGTGTGTGTAGCTTTCAAAAGGATGTCTGATTGTGCCCTAAACAGTTTGAGAAACCTGATGAGTGGTTAATAAAATGCCCACTCCGATTCGCGGCAGTACTTTGGGTATGGAAGGGAATGCGGAGAATGGAGTTCACAAGTGCCCGATGAAGCCCTGAACAAGCTGCAGGAAACCTTTCCAGTTGAAAGAGAGCCCAGTGCCCTGAGGAGAGAAATAAAGAGATAAGCACACTAGGCTACATAAAGCGATGCCCAAGAGACAATATTATTTCCCCCTCCCCACAATACAATCGAGACTCTATTGTCCCCAAGTAACTGTTCTTCTCTAGGAAGTAACGATAGAATTAGCCGATGCCAATGAGATACAGTGGCTTGCGAAAGTATTCATCCCCCATGGCATTTTTCCTATTTTGTTGCCTTACAACCTGGAATTAAAATTGATTTTGTGGGGGTTTGTATCATTTGATTTACACAACATGCCTGCCACTTTGAAGATGCAAAATAAAAAAATGTCTGAAACAAACAAGAAATAAGACAAAAAAAAACAGAAAACTTGAGCGTGCATAACTATTAGCCACCTTTTGCAGCAATTACAGCTGCAAGTCTCTTGGGGTATGTCTCTATAAGCTTGGCACATCTAGCCACTGGGATTTTTGCCCATTCTTCAAGGCAAAACTGCTCCAGCTCCTTCAAGTTGGATGGGTTCCGCTGGTGTACAGCAATCTTTAAGTCATACCACAGATTCTCAATTGGATTGAGGTCTGGGCTTTGACTAGGC
The DNA here is from genome assembly GCF_964263955.1 of Coregonus lavaretus. Classification (NCBI taxonomy): domain Eukaryota; kingdom Metazoa; phylum Chordata; class Actinopteri; order Salmoniformes; family Salmonidae; genus Coregonus; species Coregonus lavaretus. Next base: position 41,401,090 of record NC_139996.1, on the reverse strand, counting down.
CATTCCAAGACATTTAAATGTTTCCCCTTAAACCACTCGAGTGTTGCTTTAACAGTACGCTTAGGGCCATTGTCCTGCTGGAAGGTGAACCTCCGTCCCAGTCTCAAATCTCTGGAGGACTGAAACAGGTTTCCCTCAAGAATTTCCCTGTATTTAGCGCCATCCATCATTCCTTCAATTCTGACCAGTTTCCCAGTCCCTGCCGATGAAAAAACAAACATCCCCAGAGCATGATGCTGCCACCACCATGCTTATTGGTGGTTATTGGTGAGAATGGAGAGGGGCTATATCCAGGGGATTGGGATGGGGTGACTGGTAGGGCATCACAGACTTCTCTGAGGTGTGCGTGGGGCCTCCACTCATCCCATTTTAGTCTCTTGGAGGACCCACTCACCCCAAGTAGACCCCCACCAGCCACTATACTTCAATTGATAAGGTAATACAAACCAACCACAGTATTTAAGTAGCAGTCTTTCTTCAAAGGTATGTACAATGTATGTATCCACATTGGCTTTTTTGGTACATTAGGAGAGGAGTCGGAGCTAAAAAGCCCTAAAAAGGCATAGCGCCCCAAGTATAAAGACATACTTTGCTTGATGTTTTTAAAATGTTTTTCGTGTGTTTTTTGTTTAATGTCTGCCCAGCCCATATGCCCTCAAGCTCTATATATGTAATGTATACAATAACTATGTACAGTATTTATACTATGATCCTCCCATTCTATGAAATGCCTACCGCCCTCATACTGTATGTCATGTCTGCTAAAATGTTTTACCTGGTTCTTCAATAACAGACAGATTCTATACAAGTAACGACCAACAAAATCAAACTTATCACATGGAATGTCCACAGGCTCCATGATGGGACGAAAAAGCATATGGTTCTCGAACACCTAAAGAGATTGTCAGCAGATGTGTTTTTTATGCAAGTTAAATTTTTTAAAATTTGAAATTGAACATTAAAAGAGGAGCTGGGTTGGAGAGGCCTATGCTGCCACCTACTGTAGTAACAGCAGAGGTGTAGGCATCCTTATGAATAAGAATACACCATTTTCCCTTATATCCCAGCATATGGACCAAGAAGGTTGTTTTGAATGTTGAATTGTACCTTACATAGTGAAAAATACACATTGATTTAATTGTATATCCCACCAAGGGCAAATCCTGTGTTTTTAGATATAATTGAAGCTATATTAGATCAAATCCAGACTGGGGGAATATATTTCTCCCATGGGCAAAGAAAATCAAAAGTGATGATATTAATTAACAATAATTTGGATCCGAATGTGAAAACTGTTCAAGCAGATCGGCAAGGAAGGTGGATCCTTTTAAATATGCTATTGGACCATAAACAGATTTGGCTCATTAATCTACACTACCAGTCAAAAGTTTTAGGACGCCTAATCATTCAAGGGTTTTTCTTTATTTTTACTATTTTCTACATTGTAGAATAATAGTGAAGACATCAAAACTATGAAATAACACATATGGAAACATGTAGTAAACAAAAAAGTGTTAATCAAATCAAATTATAATTAATTTGTGAGATTCTTCAAATCGCCACCCTTTGCCGTGATAACAGCTTTGCACACTCTTGACATTCTCTCAACCAGCTTCACCTGGAATGCTTTTCCATCATTCTTGAATGAGTTCCCACCTATGCTGAGCACTTGTTGGCTGCTTTTCCTTCACTCTGCAGTCCGACTCATCCCAAACCATCTCAATTGGGTTGAGGTCGGGGGATTGTGGAGGCCAGGTCATCTGATGCAGCACTCCATCACTCTCCTTCTTGGTAAAATAGCTTACACAGTGTGTTGGGTCATTGTCCTGTTGAAAAAACGAATGATAGTCCCACTAAGCCCAAACCAGATGGGATGGCGTATCGCAGCAGAACGCTGTGGTAGCCATGCTGGTTAAGTGTGCCTTGAATTCTAAATAAATCACAGACAGTGTCACCAGCAAAGCACCCCCACACCTCCTCCATGCTTCACGGTGGGAAATATACATGCAGAGATCATCCGTTCACCCACACCACGTCTCACAAAGACACGGCGGTCGGAACCAAAAATCTCAAATTTGGACTCCAGACCAAAGGACAAATTTCCACCAGTCTAATGTCCATTGCTCATGTTTCTTGGCCCATGCAAGTCTCTTCTTATTATTGGTGTCCTTTAGTAGTGGTTTCTTTGCAGCAATTAGACCATGAAGGCCTGATTCACACAGTCTCCTCTAAACAGTTGATGTTGAGATGTGTCTGTTACTTGAACTCTGTGAAGCATTTATTTGGGCTGCAATTTCTGAGGCTGGTAACTCTAATGAACTTATCGTCTGCAGCAGAGGTAACTCTGGGTCTTCCATTCCTGTGGTGGTCCTCATGAGAGCCAGTTTCATCATAGCGCTTGATGGTTTTTGTGACTGCACTTGAAGAAACATTCAAAGTTCTTGAAATGTTCCGCATTGACTGACCTTGTCTTAAAGTAATGATGGACTGTCGTTTCTCTTTGCTTATTTCAGCTGTTCTTGCCATAATATGGACTTGGTCTTTTACCAAATAGGGCTATCTTCTGTTTACCCCCCCCCCCCCCCCCCCCTACCGTGTCTCAACACAACTGATTGGCTCAAACGCATTAAGAAGGAAAGAAATTCCACAAATTAACTTTTAAGAAGGCACACCTGTTAATTGAAATGCATTCCAGGTGACTACCTCATGAAGCTGGTTGAGAGAATGCCAAGAGTGTGTAAAGCTGTCATCAAGGCAAAGGGTGGCTATTGAAGAATCTGAAATATAAAATATATTTGGATTTTATAAACACTTTTTTGGTTACTACATGATTCCATATGTGTTATTTCATAGTTTTGATATCTTCACTATTATTCTCAAATGTAAACAATTGTAAAAAATATAGAGAAATCCTTGAATGCGTAGGTGTGTCCAAACTTTCTACTGGTAGTGCATATTTAAAATAATGTATATATTTACAAAATATATACATGAGGGGTTGGAAATGATGCAGACAATTACACTGACAGAAGCTAGAGTGGCCAGATGGAAGCCACTCCTCAGTAAAAGGCACACGACAGCCCGCATGAAGTTTGCCAAAAGGAACCTAAAGACTCTCAGACCATGAGAAACAAGATTCATTGGTCTGATGAAACCAAGATTGAACTCTTTGGCCTCAATGCCAAGCGTCACGTCTGGAGGAAACCTGGCACCATCCAAGGTGAAGCATGGTGGTGGCAGCATCATGCTCTGGGGATGTTTTTTAGCGGCAGGGACTGGGAGACTAGTCAGGATCGAGGGAAGTATGAACGGAGCAAAGTACAGAGAGATCCTTGATGAAAACCTGCTCTAGAGCACTCAGGACCTCAGACTGTGGTGAAGATTCACCTTCCAAAAGGACAACGACCCTAAGCACACAGCCAAGACAACGCAGGAGTGGCTTCGGGACAAGTCTCTGAATGTCCTTGAGTGACCCAGCCAGAGCCCAGACTTGAATCCGATCGAACATCTCTGGAGAGACCTGAAAATAGCTGTACAGCGACGCTCCCCATCCAACCTGACAGAGCTTGAGAGGATCTGCAGAGAAGAATGGGAGAAACTCCCCAAATACAGGTGTGCCAAGCTTGTAGCGTCATACCCACGAAGACTCGAGGCTGTAATTGCTGCCAAACGGGCTTCAACAAAGTACTGAGTAAAGGGTCTGAATACTTCTTTTATTTCTTTTCTTTTTTCATTTGCAACAAATTCTAAAAAAAAAAAAGATTTTTTTTCAGAATAAGGCTGTAATATAACAAAATGTGGAAACAAAGGGTCTGAATACTTTCAGAATGCACTGTATATACAGTATATATATAAAAAAGGAATGGATGGATGGCTTTCCCATGGAATTCTATTGAACATTTGGGACAAAGTAGCCCCCCTATTTACACAAATGACAACACACATGCCACTCAGTTTAGTACAGTACTTCCTAGTTCCATGTATCAAACAGTTATTTCAGTTACATTAAAACCAGGAAAATCTGGAGAGTCCCCTGCTGATTAAACACACGTAAGTTGAATAAATTACGACAATAAAATAATATCAAACCTTATAAGCAATAGAATGGCAAAAGTCTTACCAGACTTGATACATATCAATCAAACATGGTTTATTAAAAATAGGCACAAACAAACACAAGAACATGTTTCAGTTTAATACCATATGCAAAAAAAACTAGATATAGATTTATCAATAACAGTTGTTGATGCCGATAAGGGTTTCAACTGTCTTGAATGGCCTTTTCTATTCAAAACTTTGGAAGCTTTCAACTTTCCAGCTGAAATAATACATTTCATAGAAATATTGTATAAACGTCTTAAAGGAAAAATATACACGAATATTACCATTATCTGATTAAATTGCTTAAGAAAAGGGCACAAGACAGAGATGAACCCTCTCCCCCATTCTGTTTGCACTGGCAATTTAACCACTTGCAGATATAATTAGAGAGGACCCAAAAGTAACAGGTTTCAGTATTGGTAAATATGAATATAAACTAAACTTATTTGTAGATGATCTCCTAATATACCTGACCAATATTAAAAACTCAATGGCCCCTTTGGTAAAAAAAAATTCAGAATACTCTAAAATCTGAGGTTATAAAATTAACGTGGAAAAAACAAAATAATGGAAAAGAATAGCTCATGATCTACATCAATCCTTTAAGTAAACCACAACAAATATTAAATACTTAGGATGCTTAATAAGTGACAACAAACAACAAATACATAATGATAACTATTCCATTAATCAACAATATGAAAGCAGATCTAATTAAATTGAATAATCTTCCCATAAAATTAAAGGTAGAATTAACCTCTTTAAAATGTCATGGCTGCCAAAGTTTTTGTATTTATTTTCTGTAATACCAATTACTCACCCTTGACATTAGTTTAAAAAGTATCCTCGGTGTCACGGAATCTGCCGAGGCTGCTCCTCCTCCTTGCTCGGGCAGGTTTCGGCGGTCGTCGTCCCCGGAGTACTAGCTACCACCGTTGTATGTTTCTATGTTCGTTTGCTTTTGTCTGATTGTTGTACACCTGTGGTTAGTTAGCGTTGATTATGTGTCCTATAAGTTCTCGTTTTGTTAGTCATGTGTTGTGTGTTATTGATTTTCCTGTCTTCGTGTCTGTTTTGGTTTTCCCTCCTTGTGTTTTAGGAGAGGTTTTCGCACTTGTTGTGCGCATTAGTATTTTTCCTGTTCGTTTACGCCTGTGTGCGTATCGCTCGTCTCCGGGCACTTTTGCTCGTATTGATTCACTAAAGACTGTTGAACGAAGCTTCTGTGTCCTGCGCCTGATTCCCGCACCTTCCACATACAGCACTCCTGACAGAATAACACACCAAGATGGAATCAGCAGGAGCAGCACTAGCATCCGAGTCCCTGGAGGAGCACGTCCGCGAGCAGAACGACCAGATCAACCGCATCGGGACCGCCCTTCAGGACGTAATAAACACTCTGCACCGATGGGAGAACAGAGGGGCACCCACATCTCCCCCTACCTTGCTATCACCATCGGCCAGTCCGCCCATCCAAGCTCCGGAACCCAGAGGGATTCGGCTCTCGCTCCCGAGGGCGTATGATGGTACCGCTGCCGGGTGTCAGGGGTTCCTCCTGCAGGTGGAACTATACCTGGCCACCGTACACCCGGCGCCCTCGGGACACGAGAGCGTTTCCGCCCTCATCTCCTGTCTCACCGGCAAGGCGTTGGAGTGGGCCAATGCCGAATGGAGGAGGATAGACGCCGCCACGATCACATACGCGGAGTTCTCCCGCCGCTTCAGGGCTGTGTTCGACCATCCACCTGAGGGGAAAGCGGCGGGGGAGCGTCTATTCTACCTCCGGCAGGGGAGGAGGAGCGCCCAGGAATTTGCACTGGAGTTCCGGACTCTAGCGGCTGACGCAGGGTGGAATGAGCGGGCCCTCATCGATCAGTATCGTTGTAGTCTTCGGGAGGACGTCCGTCGAGAGCTGGCCTGCAGGGATACCAGTCTCACGTTCGACCAGTTGGTGGACATGTCCATCCGGCTGGACACCCTGCTGGCCACCCGCGGACGTTCCGAGTGGGGTTCGTCCATTCCACCCTCCAGCACCTCCGAGCCGAGCCCTATGGAGCTCGGGGGTGCTGGCGCTAGAGAGAAGAGGGGAAGGAGCACGAGGGGGGCCATCCCCTGCACCAACTGTGGCCGTGGAGGACACACCGCGGCCAGGTGTTGGGGAGGGTCTCCTAGGGGAGAGGACGGCAGGCCCTGCACTGGGGAGTCCTTCCAGGTGAGTAGGCGTCCCACTTACCCAGAGCTCTCTGTTGTGCACTTCTGTATACCTGTGCGATTTCCAAAGGTTGCACCTCATTCCCAGCATAAGGCGCTAGTAGATTCAGGCGCAGCTGGGAATTTTGTTGATCGTAAATTTTGTTTAGAATTAGGGATTCCCCTACTTCCTGTTGACATCCCATTTCCTGTTCATGCCCTAGATAGCTGTCCGTTGGGATCGGGGTTGATCAGGGAAGTCACAGCGCCACTTAGGATGTGTACGCAGGGGGGTCACGAGGAGACTATCCAGCTATATCTTATCGACTCTCCTGCGTATCCGGTGGTGCTGGGAATTCCCTGGTTGAGTACCCATGATCCTTCTATTTCATGGCAAGAGAGGGCTCTTAAGGAGTGGTCTGCCCAGTGTGAGAGGAGATGTTTGGGTGTTTCCGTGGGGGCGACCTCGGTGGAGAGTCCAAACCAGGTGTCCTCACTGCGCATTCCCACTGAGTATGAGGATTTGGCACTTGTGTTTAGTAAATCGAGGGCGACGCGTTTGCCTCCTCATAGACAGGGGGATTGTGCGATAGACCTCCAGGCAGGAGCAGCGCTTCCGCGGAGCCATGTGTATCCTCTGTCCCAAGAGGAGAAGAGGGCTATGGAAACTTACATAGCCGAATCTCTAAGACAAGGATACATACGGCCCTCCACTTCTCCTGCGTCCTCGAGCTTCTTTTTTGTGAAGAAAAAGGATGGAGGGTTGCGCCCGTGCATAGATTACCGTAGTCTCAATCAGATCACTGTGAAGTACAGTTATCCACTCCCTCTGATTGCGACTATGACTGAGTCTTTGCACGGAGCCCGTTTCTTCACGAAACTGGATCTCAGGAGCGCATATAACTTGGTGCGCATTAGGGAGGGCGATGAATGGAAAACGGCATTTAGTACCACCTCGGGTCATTACGAGTATCTCGTCATGCCATACGGGTTGATGAATGCTCCTTCAGTCTTCCAATCCTTCGTGGATGAGATTTTCAGGGACATGCATAAGCAGGGTGTGGTCGTGTACATAGATGACATCCTGGTTTACTCGCCTACCCGAGACGAGCATGTAGCCCTGGTGCGTCGTGTGTTGGGTAGGCTGTTGGAGCACGACCTGTATGTCAAGGCAGAGAAATGTCTGTTTTTCCAGGAGTCGGTCTCCTTTCTGGGTTATCAGTTATCCGCGTCAGGGGTGAAGATGGAGGTTGACCGGGTGTCAGCCGTGCGTAATTGGCAAACCCCAACCACCGTGAAAGAGGTGCAGCAGTTCTTGGGTTTTGCGAATTACTACCGGAGGTTTATCCGGGGTTTTGGACAGGTGGCAGCTCCCATAATGTCTCTTCTGAAGGGGGGTCCGGTGCGATTGCAGTGGTCAGCGGAGGCGGACGGGGCATTTGGGAGACTGAAGGCCCTGTTTACCTCGGCTCCAGTGCTTGCGCATCCGGATCCCGCCTCACCATTTCAGGTAGAGGTGGACGCGTCTGAGGCCGGTATAGGGGCCGTGCTATCACAACGGTCCGGCACGCCACCTAAACTCCGCCCCTGTGCTTTCTACTCTAAAAAGCTCAGCCCGGCGGAGCGTAATTATGACGTAGGAGACAGGGAGCTGTTAACCGTGGTTCAAGCCCTAAAGGTGTGGAGACATTGGCTTGAGGGGGCTCAACACCCTTTTCTCATTTTGACTGACCACCGTAACCTGGAGTACATTCGGGCAGCTAGGAGACTGAACCCTCGCCAGGCTCGGTGGAACATGTTTCTAACCCGGTTTGTATTTAAAATCACGTACATCCCTGGGTCCCAGAACGGTAAGGCAGACGCCCTGTCCCGGCGGTATGACACAGAGGAGAGGTCCGTTGAGCCCACTTCCATACTGCCGGAGTCTTGTCTAGTGGCACCGGTAGTGTGGGAGGTCGATGCTGAAATCGAGCGGGCGTTGCGTACCGACCCTAGCCCTCCACAGTGTCCGGTGGGTCGGACGTACGTTCTGCTCGAGGTTCGGGATCGACTTATTTATTGGGCTCACACGTCACCCTCCTCTGGACATCCAGGTATTGGCCGGACGTGCACTGCCTTAGCGCTAAGTACTAGTGGCCAACGTTAGCCAGGGATGTGAGGGTTTATGTCTCCTCCTGTTCGGTGTGCGCCCAGCGTAAGGCGCCCAGACATCTGCCCAGGGGTAAGTTACGACCCCTGCCCGTTCCACAACGACCCTGGTCTCACCTCTCGGTGGACTTTGTTACAGACCTTCCCCCCTCTCAGGGGAATACCACTATACTGGTCGTTGTGGATCGGTTCTCTAAAGCCTGTCGTCTTCTCCCAATGCCAGGTCTTCCCACTGCCTTGCAGACCGCTGAGGCACTATTCACCCACGTCTTCCGGCATTACGGGGTACCCGAGGGTATAGTGTCTGATCGAGGTCCCCAGTTCACCTCCCGAGTCTGGAGAGCGTTCATGGAGCGCCTGGGGGTCTCGGTGAGCCTTACCTCGGGGTACCACCCGGAGAGTAATGGGCAGGTAGAACGTGTGAACCAGGATGTGGGTAGGTTTCTGAGGTCGTATTGCCAGGGCCGGCCGGAGGAGTGGGCGAGGTATATTCCCTGATCGAGGCCCCTGCGGTGGATGAGTGGGTAGGGTGCTCGGAGGAGACGTGGAACGCTGCACACGTCCATCTGCAGTGGGCCATCCGTCGACAAAAAGCGAGCGCCTGGAGTGAGGGGCCGGTGTACGCACCTGGAGATCGAGTCTGGCTCTCGACCAGAAACCTACCCCTCCGCCTGCCCTGCCGGAAGCTGGGTCGGCGGTTTGTAGGGCCCTTTAAAGTCCTGAGGAGATTGAACGAGGTGTGTTACAGGTTACTACTACCTATTGAGTGTAAGAATATTAACCCCTCGTTCCATGTGTCTCTTCTCAGGCCGGTGGTAGCTGGTCCACTCCAGGAAGGTGAGATAGCAGAGACTCCTCCGCCCCCATTGGACATCGAGGGGGCTCCGGCGTACACAGTTCGGTCCATCTTGGATTCGAGACGTCGGATGGGGGGTCTCCAATATCTTGTGGAGTGGGAGGGGTACGGCCCGGAGGAGTGGTGCTGGGTGCCGAGGAGGGACATCCTAGACCCGTCTCTCCTGACTGAGTTCCACCGTAGTCACCCTACGCGCCCTGCACCGCGTCCTCCTGGTCGTCCCCGAGGCCGGGGTCGGCGTCAAGGGGGGGGTACTGTCACGGAATCTGCCGAGGCTGCTCCTCCTCCTTGCTCGGGCAGGTTTCGGCGGTCGTCGTCCCCGGAGTACTAGCTACTACCGTTGTATGTTTCTATGTTCGTTTGCTTTTGTCTGATTGTTGTACACCTGTGGTTAGTTAGCGTTGATTATGTGTCCTATAAGTTCTCGTTTTGTTAGTCATGTGTTGTGTGTTATTGAGCTTCCTGTCTTCGTGTCTGTTTTGGTTTTCCCTCCTTGTGTTTTAGGAGAGGTTTTGGCACTTGTTGTGCGCGTTAGTATTTTTCCTGTTCGTTTACGCCTGTGTGCGTATCGCTCGTCTCCGGGCACTTTTGCTCGTATTGATTCACTAAAGACTGTTGAACAAAGCTTCTGTGTCCTGCGCCTGATTCCCGCACCTTCCACATACAGCACTCCTGACACTCGGTTATAACAGAAATTCTATGGGCAAATAAAATTCACATAAAAAAGGAACGTTTTACATCCTCCTATGTCTGAGGGTGGTTTTAACCTTCCAGACTTGGAATTGTATCAACTCTCTAACCAGGGCTTTTACTTGCGACATATAGTTAAACGCACTCAAGAAGAACAATGGGTACATATTGAAGATGGGAATGCTCATCCCCAGAATCTTTTTATGGGTTTATTTTCAAAGGATAAAGCTAAGAACATTAACAACTTCATAGTTAAGAAAAAAATTAAATGTATTCTACAAGAACCAATATCACTCCCTAAAAACACAACCTTATGGAACAATCCTTGGATTGCTTTTCAGAAATTGTTCCACATGGAGAACTAAAGGCATAGAAACCGTAAATGACTTGGTAACAGGAAATAAATGTATTTCCATGACAGAATTAAAAAGTTATTTAGACTGACCAATATAGATAGTTTCAAATACACAATTTCGATTTGGACATCAGGGAAGATACACCAAACCTTGCAGAGAGCATATTCAACTAACAATTTCTTAGAAAAAAAACTAAAAACTATTGGGAGCAAGAACTGATGTTGGCACAAGATGGAGGGAAAGTTGGAGCATAACTAACAAAATTACAGTTAACGAAAATGTATGCTTAATCCAGTATAAACTAATGTATAGAATGTATTACATAAGAAACAAAATTCACTAATTACATAGCACAACGGCAGAGTCATGTCTCAATTGTAAAACTAATAATGACTCAATAATCCATGCTTTCTGGGAACGCTGTAAAATCCAGAAGTTGTGGGCAGAGCTAGAAAGTTGGTTGTCAGAAGTATTACAATGTAAAATACTTTTAATCCGCCTGTCTGCATATTTCAAGACATGGAATATGGGAGTGTAGTGAGATACCCAATGGGCTGGACGATTCTCTTCTCATCACTCATCTTGAAAAAACGTATACTAAAAACTTGGAAGTCAATCCGCCAACATTGACACAATGGAAAATCTAATGATTTATTATATACATCTCGACAAACCATTTCTGTATGGACCTTGCTTTGTGCAGGGGGGCATTGTCATGCTGAAACAGGAAAGGGCCTTCCCCAAACTATTGCCACAATGTTGGAAGCACAGAATCGTCTAGAATGTCATTGTATGCTGTAGGTTAAGATTTCCCTTCACTGGAACTAAGGGGCCTAGCACGAACCATGAAAAACAGCCCCAGACCATTATTGCTCCTCCAACAAAATGTACAGTTGGCACTATGCATTGGGGCAGGTAGCGTTCTCCTGGCATCTGCCAAACCCAGATTCGTCTATCGGACTGCCAGATGGTGAAGCGTGATTCATCACTGCAGAGAACGCATTTCCACTGCTCCAGAGTCCAATGGGGCCGAGCTTTACACCACTCCATGCGACGCTTAGAATTGCCTATGGTGATCTTAGGCTTGTTTGCGACTGTTGGGCCATGGAAACCCATTTCACGAAGCTCCCGACTACCCGACGAACAGTTATTGTGCTGACGTTGCTTCCAGAGGCAGTTTGGAACTCGGTAGTGAGTGTTGCAACCAATGGTACAATTTCAGGCTATGTGGCAAAAGTGATGGGTCGCTAGAGAAGGGGGGTGTGTGCTAGTGGGTCTGGGCAGGTGTGATGTAGTTGATGTTTGTATGATGTTTTCCTTTGTATGTGTATGTTTTTTATTGTTTATAAAAGGTAAAATAAAATAGTTATTTTTTTTAAATACAGTGCCCATGGCAAGCTGTCCACAGGCATTTTGGGGTAAATGAAATAATTCTTAATCCATATACGTGTGATGAACACAGCTTCTATCGCTTTTAAATTGTATGATCTTTAGCTTGCAAACTAATCAACCAACCCTTTAAAACGCATGATTTACCCAATAAGCCAATTGGCAACCTATGCTGTTGAGGTAACCACTTTTACACAACACCTGGCTGTTATCGAACAGCACCTTGATCAGACCGACAGCGTCATTGTGTTTTGATACACCAGAAGTACCTTCATTTCCAATTGATCATTGGGTTTGCTTTGCTGCATTGCATTGCAGAGGTAGTTGCAGTGCGTTCTGTGTGTTGCAGAGGCAGTTGCAGTGCGTTCTGTGTAATGCATACATCGAATATAATCAACATATGCCTCAAATTGTATGATATATCAGACAGACAGCGTCATTGCATCAATGCTATGTAATAAATTCTGCAGTCAACCCTTTTTTATTATGCAATCCACATTTTTTTGTGGATAGGGTGAGTATTGGTTAAGTGGGACACCTAGCAAAGTGGGACACTTAAGCTTTGTAATGGATATCTTTAAATGTGTACAATAACATAACCAACAATAAATGCCTGTGTGTTAGAGAGGAAGTATGTGACGATGAAAAATGCGTTCAATTGGTATGACGTCATCATTGTGGACGTGGCATCCCCTGTAATGACATGTGTCTCTAGAGTCATAATGGTAAGTAAAATGATATAGCCTTCTGAGGTAAATAATGTTAAGGTTATAAAAAACTAAGAAAGGATATATAGTGTTTCATTACAACATATTTTGTAATGGGATGTAATTGTAAATCAAAATGACTGTAAATGGTTTTCTTACTACTCTCACCTTTTTAGAATATTGACGTTTTGACAAGTGTCCTAGCATGCCAATCGCCTACTGTCAAACTGGGACACCCTGATACTGTCAAACTGGGAAACTCCTCTAGGCCATTTTAATGCAGAAAAATATTTATGGGGATTATAGGGCATTTATAGGTCCCGTGTAGCTCAGTTGGTAGAGCATGGAGCTTGCAACGCCAGGGTTGTGTGTTTGATTCCCACGGGGGGGGGGGGGGGCAGTATGAAAATGTATGCACTCACTAACTGTAAGTCGCTCTGGATAAGAGCGCCTGCTAAATTACTAAAATGTAAAATTATGAAATACATATTTTCTTAACAGAAATCTATTTTCTAAATAGGACCAAATGTTCATTACATTTTCCTCAAATCCACTATCAGCTAGCTTGCTAGCAAAAGCTAGCATGGCTGCATTTTACTTCCTCACCAACATAAAATATCCTTGCTAGCTATATTCATAACCATACAGGTATATGGTAGCAACTAAATACAATATCATTTTAGCCAGCTACATTAGTTCGCAGCGACGCCGTTTTTAAAAAGTCAACACCGCAGCCATTGCTAGCTAGCCAACACTACCAGCTAGCAGTACTGTAGCAACTAAATACAATATCAAAGCTTCACTTTCTGAACATTCGAGATGTGTAGTCCACTTGTGTAGCTAGCATGACTGACTTTGTGCTAGCTAATGTTTAATTATTTATGCGTTATGAAAAGAACTAGACACGGACACGAATTATCTGTTTAGTGTGTTAACACACTATTGGTAATTTGTTGTAACCAAGTATTGGTGCTAAACCGTGTGTTATTGGATGCTAGCATGCTAGTTAGCTATGGCATCATAGGATACGGTGCCCAGGGCGGTTTTCACAGAAGAATATTGTACCAAGTTAGCTAGCTGAATAAACTAAGTTGAGTCTATTCCTAGAAAACATTGAACCGCTGTAGTTTACAACAATTATAATTTCTAAAGTGGAAGTTGAGAGAGTTATATTTGAGTGTTTCAGTGAAAGGTAAGTGAGGGAGGCCCCGCTCTCTCGCTTCCCCAGATGTTTAGTTCATTTTATTCTGATCTCTTTTGCATTATTGTAGCCTTTTCTGTAGCCTGTCAACTATGTGTCTGTCTATCCCTGTTCTCTCCTCTCTGCACAGGCCATACAAACGCTTCACACCGCGTGGCTGCTGCCATTCTAATCTGGTGGTCCCTGCGCGCACGACCCACGTGGAGTTCCAGGTCTCCGGCAGCCTCTGGAACTGCCGTTCTGCGGCCAACAAGGCAGAGTTCATCTCAGCCTATGCTACCCTCCAGTCCCTCGACTTCTTGGCGCGGACGGAAACATGGATTACCACAGAAAACACTGCTACTCCTACTGCTCTTTCCTCGTCTGATCATGTGTTCTCACATTCCCAGAGAGCATCTGGTCAGCGCGGCGGTGGCACAGGAGTCCTCATCTCTCCCAAGTGGACATTCTCTCTTTTCCCCCTGACCCATCTGTCTATCTCCTCATTTGAATTCCATGCTGTCACAGTCACTAGCCCATTCAAGCTTAACATCATTATCATTTATATTTATTTATTTGGCCAGCTCGGTCCTCCCCTCCTGCTCCGTGGCTTGACGACTCATTGCGAGCTCACAGAACAGGGCTCCGGGCAGCCGAGCGGAAATGGAGGAAAACTAGACTCCCTGCGGACCTGTCATTTTTTCACTCCCTCTTCTCTACATTTTCTTCCTCTGCTTCTGCTGCTAAAGACACTTTCTACCACTCAAAATGTCAAGCCTCTGCCTCTAACCCTAGGAAGCTCTTTGCCACTTTCTCCTCCCTGCTGAATCCTCCTCCTCCTCCCCCTTCCTCCTCCCTCTCTGTGGATGACTTCGTCAACCATTTTGAAAAGAAGGTTGACAACATCTGATCCTCATTTATTAAGTCAAATGACACAGCTGGTCCTGCTCACACTGCCCTACCCTATGCTTTGACTTCTTTCTCCCCTCTCTCTCCAGATGAAATCTTGCGTCTTGTGACGGCCGGCCGCCCAACAACCTGCCCGCTTGACCCTATCCCCTCCTCTCTTCTCCAGACCATTTCCGGAGACCTTCTCCCTTACCTCACCTCGCTCATCAACTCATCCTTGACCGCTGACTATGTCCCTTCCTTCTTCAAGAGAGCGAGAGTTGCACCCCTCCTCAAAAACCCTACACTCGATCCCTCCGATGTCAACAACTACAGACCAGTATCCCTTCTTTCTTTTCTTTCCAAAACTCTTGAGCGTGCTGTCTCTAGCCAGCTCTCCTGCTATTTCTCTCAGAATGACCTTCTTGATCCAAACCAGTCAGGTTTCAAGACTGGTCATTCAACTGAGACTGCTCACATCTACTACAAAACCATGGTGCTTGCCTATGGAGCTGTGAGGGGAACGGCACCTCCTTACCTTCAGGCTCTGATCATCAGACCCTACACCCAAACGAGGGCACTACGTTCATCCACCTCTGGCCTGCTAGCCCCCCTACCTCTACGGAAGAACAGTTCCCGCTCAGCCTAGTCAAAGCTATTCGCTGCTCTGGCACCCCAATGGTGGAACAAGCTCCCCCACGACGCCAGGACAGCGGAGTCACTGACCACCTTCCGGAGACACTTGAAACCCTCCCTCTTTAAGGAATACCTGTAATAGTATAACAGTAATCCTTCTACCCCCCCCCCCCTCCCCCCCCCTCCCCCACCCCCCATTTAAAAAAAAGTGGGGAAAGGGTGGTTGTCCCACTGGCTATCCTAAGTTGAATGCACCAATTTGTAAGTCGCTCTGGATAAGAGCGTCTGCTAAATGACTTAAATGTTAAATGATGACTTAAAACGTTTATTTAGCTCTTTTGACAATAAAACAGTCATTTAAATTGTTGAGGGGTGAGGTCTTTCTGGTTTCATTCTACAAAATGTCCACTAGAGTATAGTGTTGAGAATCACTCCAAGATGGCGTAGCAGTGCGGTCGTGTTCTTGGTTGTGTGTCCGTGTAAATAGCCTGTTTTTTGTATTTTTTTGTATTTTTCGTACTTATTTCCCTATCACACTTTTCATCCTTCTACAAAATATACTTTCCTGCAACCCGCCTCACTCAATGTGGAACGGATTCTATTACTGACTTACCTTTTATCTAGAATCTCTAGTTGAAACTAGCTAGCCAGCTAGCCAGCTAACTAGCTACTTACTATTAGCTACCGTTAGCGGTTTTCACCCAGAACATCGGAATTTCTGCCGGAATAACTGAATCACTGGACATTAACACCGGATCGCAACTAGCTAGCCGCAACCGGATGGATGTTGCTGTAGGCTAATCACCACTGCCCCCGAAGCTAGCACCAGTTAGCCTTGAGCTAGCCTCGAGCCAGGCCCATATCCCGGCTATCTACCTCTCTGTCTACCGGACAGGAGTAGCCAGCTAATTAGCTACTTGCTATTAGCCACCGTTAGCGGTTTTTCACCATTATCCGTTGCCTGCACTACCTACCAGCCAGCTCTAGCCTGGACTATTATCGGCCAGTCTGCACTGTCTGCACTATCACTGGACCTTTAATACCGGATCATCTCAACTAGCTAGCTGCAACCAAATGGATGTAGTTGTTGGCTAATCAGCCCTGAGCTAGCCTTGAGCCAGGCCCATCTCCCGGCTATCTACCTCTCTGTCAACCGGACGGGACCTCCTATTGTTGACACGGAGCCCCGCCGATCCAACACGACTGGTCTGCCGACGTAATCGTCTGATGTGGTTTCAACAGGCTTCCCGTTACGACGTCGACCACGAAGATCCATCTGCTAGCCCCGGCCCGCTAGCACACGCAAGCCGTGGCCTCTTGCTCGCCAGTGCTGTAGGAGCCCCCGAACTACCTCCGAACTCTCCTATTGCTGTTCACCGGATCTTATGATAACTCAGCTATACAGCTGATGCCTGCTGGACTGTTCCTTTATACGGTACCGCATCCTGTTTATGTTTAGCCTCAGCCCAAACTTTGTCGCCATTACCAGCTGTTGTCTTAGCTCTCTCGAATAACACCTGTGATTGCTTTGTGCCTCTCTCCCATGTCAATATGCTTTGCTTATTGCTGTTTCGGTTTTTTCTTATTGTACTATTTCACTGTAGATCCCCCAGCCCAGCTCAACCTGCCTTAGATAGCTCCTTTGTCCCACCCCCCATACACGCGGAGACTGACTCAATCGGTCCCTCCAGTGATGATACCTCTTTCATCGTTACCCAACGCTTAGGTTTACCTTCACTGTACTCATATCCTTCCATATCCTAGTCTGTACATAATGCCCTGAATCTATTCTATAACGCCCGGAAATCTGCCACTTTTTTCTCTGTATCCAACGCACTAGAAGACCGGTACTTAAAGCCTTTAGCCGTATCCTTATTCTACTCCTCCTTTGTTCCTCTGGTGATGTAGAGGTTAACCCAGGCCCTGTAGCCCCCATTATCACTCCTACTCCCCAGGCGTTATCATTTGTTGACTTCTGTAATCGTAACAGCCTTGGTTTCTTACACGTTAACATCCGAAGCCTCCTCTCTAAGTTTGAGTTATTCACTGCGTTAGCACACTCCGCCAACCCTGATGTTCTTGCAGTGTCTGAATCCTGGCTTAGGAAGGCCACCAAAAATTCCGAAATTTCCATCCCCAACTACAACATTTTCCGTCTTGATAGAACTGCCAAAAGGGGTGGGGTTGCAATTTACTGTAGAGATAGCCTGCAGAGCTCTATCGTACTATCCAGGTCTGTGCCCAAACAGTTTGAACTTCTACTTCTAAAAATCCACCTTTCCAGAAATAAGTATCTCACTGTTGACGCTTGCTACAGACCCCCCTCAGCCCCGAGCTGTGCCCTGGACACCATATGTGAACTGATTGCCCCATCTATCCTCAGAGTTCGTACTGCTTCGTGACCTAAACTGGGATATGCTTAACACCCCGGCCAACCTACAATCTAAACTAGATGCCCTCAATCTCACACAAATTATCAACGAACCTACCAGGTACAACCCTAAATCTGTAAACATGGGCACCCTCATAGATATCATCCTGACAAATGTACCCTCTAAATACACCTCCACTGTCTTCAACCAGGATCTCAGCGACCACTGCCTTATTGCCTGCGTCCGTAATGGGTCCGCAGTCAAACGACCACCCCTCATCACTGTCAAACGCTCCCTAAAACACTTTAGCGAGCAGGCCTTTCTAATTGACCTGGCCCGGGTATCCTGAATGGATATAGACCTCATTCCGTCAGTAGAGGATGCCTGGTTGTTCTTTAAAAGTGCTTTCCTCTCAATCTTAAATAAGCATGCCCCATTCAAAAAATTCAGAATTAAGAACAGATATAGCCCCTGGTTCTCCTCAGACTTGACTGCCCTTGACCAGCACAAAAACATTCTATGGCGTACTGCAATAGCATCGAACAGCCCCCGCGATATGCAACTTTTCAGGGAAGTCAGGAACCAATATACACAATCAGCTAGGAAAGCAAAGGCTAGCTTTTTCCAACAGAAATTTGCATCCTGTAGCACTAACTCCAAAAAGTTTTGGGACACTGTAAAGTCCATGGAAAATAAGAGCACCTCCTCCCCACTGCCCACTGCACTGAGGCTAGGAAACACTGTCACCACCGATAAATCTACAATAATCGAGAATTTCAACAAGCATTTTGCTACGGCTGGCCATGCTTTCCACCTGGCTACCACTACCCCGGCCACCAGCTCTGCACCCTCCGCTGCAACTTACCCATGCCCCCCCCGCTTCTCCTTCACACAAATTCAGACAGCTGATGTTCTGAAAGAGCTGAAAAATCTGGACCCCTACAAATTAGCTGGGCTAGACAATCTGGATCCTTTCTTTCTAAAATTAGCTGCCGAAATTGTCGCAACCCCTATTACTAGCCTGTTCAACCTCTCTTTCGTAACGTCTGAGATCCCCAGAGATTGGAAAGCTGCCGCGGTCGTCCCCCTCTTCAAAGGGGGTGACACTCTAGATCCAAACTGTTACAGACCTATATCCATCCTGCCCTGCCTTTCGAAAGTATTTGAAAGCCAAGTTAACAAACAGATCACCAACCATTTCAAATCCCACCGTACCTTCTCCGCTATGCAATCCGGTTTCTGAGCTGGTCATGGGTGCACCTCAGCCACGCTCAAGGTCCTAAACGATATTATAACCGCGATCGATAAAAGACAGTACTGCGCAGCCGTCTTCATCGACCTGGCCAAGGCTTTCGACTCTGTCAACCACTGCATTCTTATTGGCAGACTAAATAGCCTTGGTTTCTCTAAAATAGCCTTGGTTTCTCCTGCCTAGCCTGGTTCACCAACTACTTCTCAGATAGAGTTCAATGTGGCAAATCGGAGGGCCTGTTGTCTGGACCTCTGGCCGTCTCTATGGGGGTGCCACAGGGTTAAATTCTCGGGCCGACTCTATTCTCTGTGTATATCAATGATGTCGCTCTTGCTGCTGGTGACGCTCGGATCCACCTCTATGCGGACGACACCATTTTGTATACATCTGGCCCTTCATTGGACACGAGCTTCAACGCCATACAACACTCCTTCCGTAGTCTCCAACTGCTCTTAAACATTAGTAAAACTAAATGCATGCTCTTCAACCGAACGCTGCTTGCACCCGCCCACCCGACTAGAATCACTACTCTCGGCGGGTCTGACCTAGAGTATGTGGACAACTACAAATACCTAGGTGTCTGGTTAGACTGTAAACTCTCCTTCCAGACTCACATTAAGCATCTCCAATCAAAAGTTAGATCTAGAATCGGCTTCCTATATCGCAACAAAGCCTCCTTCACTCATGCTGCCAAATATGCCCTTGTAAAACTGACTATCCTACCGATCCTTGACTTTGGCGATGTCATTTACAAAAAAGCCTCCAACACTCTACTCAGCAAATTGGATGTAGTCTATCACAGTGCCATCCGTTTTGTCACCAAAGCCCCATATACTACCCACCATTGTGACCTGTACGCTCTTGTTGGCTGGCCCTCACTACATATTCGTTGCCAAACCCACTGGCTCCAGGCCATCTATAAATCACTGCTAGGCAAATCCCCGTCTTATCTTAGCTCACTGGTCACCATAGCAACACCCACCCGTAGTCTGCGCTCCAGCAGGTATATCTCACTGGTCATCCCCAAAGCCAACACCTCCTTTGGCCGCCATTCCTTCCAGTTCTCTGCTGCCAATGACTGGAACGAACTGCAAAAATCTCTGAAGCTGGAGACTCTTATCTCCTTCACTAACTTTAATCGTCAGTTGTCAGAGCTGCTTACCAATCACTGCACCTGTACACAGCCATTCTGAAATTAGCCCACCCAACTACCTCATCCCCATATTGTTATTTATTTAGCTAATTTGCACCCCAGTATCTCTATTTGCACATCATCTTTTGCACATCTATCATTCCAGTGTTAATTACGAAATTGTAACTATTTTTGCACTATGGCCTATTTATTGCCTTACCTCCATAACTTACTACATTCGCACACACTGTATATATATTTTCTGTTGTATTTTTGACTTTATGTTTTGTTTAACCCATATGTAACTCTGTGTTGTTTTTATCGCACTGCTTTGCTTTATCTTGGCCAGGTCGCAGTTGTAAATGAGAACTTGTTCTCAACTAGCTTACCTGGTTAAATAAAGGTGAAATAAAATAAATAAATAAATAAAAAATGTTGAGCTGATAGGCCAAGAATACATTTATTTTATTTTATTTATAGGCTATGCAATTACATATAGGCTATGTCATATAATTATAATGAAGTATGATGATGATGATGATGATGATGATGATGATGATCATAATGGTAATATTATATTATAATTCTTAATGTTCCATTAAAATACCTAAAGAATATTTTAATACATTTCATTTGTATGAATAATTGAAGTTTATCATAAAAATATTGAAATTACTCATATACTCTCTAATTTATCCTTCTTTACAATAAAGAATTAAGTGTCCCACTTTGCCAATCAAGGTGTCCCAATTTGGTAGTATCAACTGAAAAAATGTGTTGTCAGGACAATTTGTGTTTGAAGAAGAGTCATCCATTCTGTGTTTAGTATTTATTAATATTTTCTTTGTATAGTTTAGTAGAGTTCTTAAGCTATTTAGAATGGTATCATGTTGAGGGTTAAGACAATGGGATGATTCTGGAAGGTGTTCCGGAAGTGTCCCACTTTACCAATACTCACCCTATGTGT
This sequence comes from Coregonus lavaretus, assembly GCF_964263955.1. Taxonomy (NCBI): domain Eukaryota; kingdom Metazoa; phylum Chordata; class Actinopteri; order Salmoniformes; family Salmonidae; genus Coregonus; species Coregonus lavaretus. The sequence goes on along the minus strand of NC_139996.1, from coordinate 41,380,226 downwards.
GCAACAAAAGTAAAACGCAATGACGCTGTCGGTTCGATAGATAAGGCCTACATACAGTGGGGGAAAAAAGTATTTAGTCAGCCACCAATTGTGCAAGTTCTCCCACTTAAAAAGATGAGAGAGGCCTGTAATTTTCATCATAGGTACACGTCAACTATGACAGATAAAATGAGGAAAAAAATCCAGAAAATCACATTGTAGGATTTTTAATGAATTTATTTGCAAATTATGGTGGAAAATAAGTATTTGGTCAATAACAAAAGTTTCTCAATACTTTGTTATATACCCTTTGTTGGCAATGACACAGGTCAAAAGTTTTCTGTAAGTCTTCACAAGGTTTTCACACACTGTTGCTGGTATTTTGGCCCATTCCTCCATGCAGATCTCCTCTAGAGCAGTGATGTTTTGGGGCTGTCGCTGGGCAACACAGACTTTCAACTCCCTCCAAAGATTTTCTATGGGGTTGAGATCTGGAGACTGGCTAGGCCACTCCAGGACCTTGAAATGCTTCTTACGAAGCCACTCCTTCGTTGCCCGGGCAGTGTGTTTGGGATCATTGTCATGCTGAAAGACCCAGCCACATTTCATCTTCAATGCCCTTGCTGATGGAAGGAGGTTTTCACTCAAAATCTCATGATAAATGGCCCCATTCATTCTTTCCTTTACACGGATCAGTCATCCTGGTCCCTTTGCAGAAAAACAGCCCCAAAGCATGATGTTTCCACCCCCATGCTTCACAGTAGGTAGGGTGTTCTTTGGATGCAACTCAGCATTCTTTGTCCTCCAAACACGACGAGTTGAGTTGGTTTCATCTGACCATATGACAGTCTCCCAATCCTCTTCTGGATCATCCACATGCACTCTAGCAAACTTCAGACGGGCCTGGACATGGACATGTGGGCCTGGACATGTGGTCCTCTGTAGCTCAGCTGGTAGAGCACGGCGCTTGTAACGCTAAGGTAGTGGGTTCGATCCCCGGGACCACCCATACACACAAAAAAAAAATGTATGCACGCATGACGGTAAGTCGCTTTGGATAAAAGCGTCTGCTAAATGGCATATTATATTATTATTATATACTGGTTTAAGCAGGGGGACACGTCTGGCACTGCAGGATTTGAGTCCCTGGCGGCGTAGTGTGTTACTGATGGTAGGCTTTGTTACTTTGGTCCCAGCTCTCTGCAGGTCATTCACTAGGTCCCCCTGTGTGGTTCTGGGATTTTTGCTCACCGCCATTAATACAGGTAACGAGTGGAGGACAGAGGAGCCTCTTAAAGAAGAAGTTACAGGTCTGTGAGAGCCAGAAATCTTGCTTGTTTGTGGGTGACCAAATACTTATTTTCCACCATAATTTGCAAATAAATTCATAAAAAATCCTACAATGTGATTTTCTGTATTTTTTTCTCAATTTGTCTGTCATAGTTGACGTGTACCTATGATGAAAATTACAGGCCTCTCTCATCTTTTTAAGTGGGAGAACTTGCACAATTGGTGGCTGACTAAATACTTTTTTCCCCCACTGTACATTCATTCAGTAGTGGGTAGCTATGCACAGGCAGTTCGGATTGAGAGGAAATGGTCCATAGGCCTATATCTCTCCCACATCGGAATGTGCTTTGTTTTACCATTTGGTGAAAAATAAACTCCAAGTCTGTCACAGTCTGAGAGGATGAAATAACCAGACAGACAGACCAAATAACATATGCTTCAATTAAATCAATCATTTTCCTGAAGGGCAATTTTGTCAACCTCAAATATAGTGGTGGCGAAAAATTACCCAAGTCTGTCTATGGAGGAGGATGGTCGTAAATGTTGCAAAATATGGAATATGCATTACATTTTCAAACATTTGTCCTAACCGAAAAATTCTAAGGATTTTATGTATTGAAGTCTGGCTATGGCCACAACAGATTTTAATAACCACAGATGTCGAGGTGTTATTCAGTTAAAACAGTGGGATCATTCTGTCACAGACAGAGATGTCTGGATGAAAGTAATCGAAATTGGAGGACAGTGTCAATTAATGTCCTCATTACACATGATTCAGTCAAAATAATACATTTATATTTTAGGCTACTTATTTATCTGTCATAATTGGAAGTCAATTAAACGACGTGAATTAAATTAGTGTGTCCTATAAGACATTGGATGTATACTACTGTAACGTGGAAATCAAGACACTCCAGTTGGGATTTCTGGAGTTTAGATTTTTTTACAGCCCCTCGGAGCAAGCTAGACGCTCGTTCCGAGGTTGCGTTCCGAGACAGACACGCTGACGCTGCGATTCACTAGCCCCATAACACACACACTCGTATAGGCTACTCCTGTCCACCGTGAGCTCACAGTTTTCTATCTTTCGCTTGAAAATCTGAGTGTCCGTGAGAAACTGTCCTGTTGGTTAACACACTTAGTGCAGAATATTACAGTTCTGACTGTTTGACACTTTTTTTTGGTGTGCAAGAATCTCTTCTTTATCCAATGGGTCCCGGGATAGTTATATTTTTCTCTCTGTTCGGAGTTCTCAACGGACAAGGTCAGTTACCTTTTTGCTTCAGGATAGTAGCCTACTGTCTCAAGATTGAATTCTTCCCATGAGAATCAATCCATGCCCATGCGTGATGTACTGCATACGGTAGACTACCCCTATAAGTGCACACATGCATGTTAGATATTTCAAACGTATCACCTTAAGTAGGCTACTGCATTATCACTGTATGGGCAGAGATAAGGTCGTCTAGCGCTGGAGTTAACCAAAGTTCCCATAAAGTGTTACATGTGATTTCGTGAACACTTTATGCCAGTTATATTACAGTAGTAATGTGTAACCTACTGTATTACATGCTGTCAGTGTGTGTCATTAGATTTTTGGTTTGCTTTGATTTGTGAGTGTGTGTATGTGTGTCTTGTTGCCAGTAAAACATCTACCCATGATTACCAGTTTAAAGTAAGATTTCAACATTCCCAACTTGTCCTAAATTGATTTGACAGGAATGAAATGCATTTTGCGTCTTGTAAAATATGGACTAATTTCACTGGTAGAAATGTGTCAGACTACTGGAAATTATTTTCCATCTGAAACAGTAACAAGGTTTTAAAGTTTAGAGTACAGAGATGTGCTCAAAATGATTGCTGCTCAGCCAGCCAACCAGATACAGGTCAGGTCTCTCCTTAAAGCTCAAACACACCAGTAGGATTGTGAAACATTTGCCTGCCGACAGTCCTTAACTCTTCTGAACAGAGTGTCGGCAGTCAATCTCTTTAGTGTTCACACAGCAAAGGTCTTGGAAGTCGTCAACCACTCAGCCTTGTTAATATACTCCAAACCAGAAGGTGGCAGTAGCGTTGTTTGGCAATGCATATCAGTGCGTATTGCTTATGGTGTAGATTCCAAGCTATCTGCACTAATGTTGCTATTTTGTAGAAATCCCTTGTTGATACTAGCCAGATGGCCACAGCTAGATAACTACCTAGCAAAATGACAAAGAAACCATTTAATTCACTCTCCATAATCCCATACTGCCAGTGCCAGCCCATAGCCAAATTTTTAGCTAGCTAGCTAACATTATCATATTCGCTAGCTAGCTAGCTAGCTAAGGACACTGCATTTACATTTTACATTTACGTCATTTAGCAGACGCTCTTATCCAGAGCGACTTACAAATTGGTGTATTCACCTTATAGCCAGTGGGATAACCACTTTACTATATGTTTTTTTTCTATTTTTTTTTCTTTGGGGTGGGGTAAGGGGGGTAGAAGGATGACTTTATCCTATCCCAGGTATTCCTTAAAGAGGTGGGGTTTCAAGTGTCTCCGGAAGGTGGTGAGTGACTCCGCTGTCCTGGCGTCGTAGGCAGGGGGGCCAGCAGGCCAGAGTTGGATGAACGCAATGCCCTCGTTTGGGTGTAGGGACTGATGAGAGCCTGAAGGTACGGAGGTGCCGTTCCCCTCACAGCTCCGTAGGCAAGCACCATGGTCTTGTAGCAGATGCGAGCTTCAACTGGAAGCCAGTGGAGTGTGCGGAGGAGCGGGGTGACGTGAGAGAACTTGGGAAGGTTGAACACCAGACGGGCTGCGGCTTTCTGGATGAGTTGTAGGGGTTTAATGGCACAGGCAGGGAGCCCAGCCAACAGCGAGTTGCAGTAATCCAGACGGGAGATGACAAGTGCCTGGATTAGGACCTGTGCCGCTTCCTGTGTAAGGCAGGGTCATACTCTCCGAATGTTGTAGAGCATGAACCTACAGGATCGGGTCACCGCCTTGATGTTAGCGGAGAACGACAGGGTGTTGTCCAGGGTCACACCAAGGCTCTTTGCACTCTGGGAGGAGGACACAACGGAGTTGTCAACCGTGATGGCGAGATCATGGAACGGGCAGTCCTTCCCCGGGAGGAAGAGCAGCTCTGTCTTGCCGAGGTTCAGCTTGAGGTGGTGATCCGTCATCCACACTGATATGTCTTTCAGACATGCAGAGATGCGATTCGCCACCTGGTTATCAGAAGGGGGAAAGGAGAAGATTAGTTGTGTGTCGTCTGCGTAGCACTAACTCGGCAGCTAACACAGGCAGCTGTTTCATGGAAACTACTTCAAACTAGCTAATCCATTGTGATTTAATTATCATGTCAATACTAGCTACAGTGGTTAGCTAGCTTGGAGGCAGTATTTAGTGTTGTGTGCATTGTGTCTGTGCACTTAGCTCGCTACCTTCCCATAGCCTACATTGCATATGAAGTCTGACTGGCTCATCCGTGGATGTACGAACAAAATGCCCTCTTTTTTCCTTTTTTGTTGTTGTTGGCTCCCCCACGTGGGGGTTTATGCTCTCTGATCGGCTCAAAGTCAAGTTGTTGGCCACCGATGAGCATTGCGATTCTACAAGTAGAATAGATAGGTTCGGCACTCCGGGCCGGCACACAGCAGGTACCGCTTTTGTTCTAGCAAGAGAAGGAACGGCCTCCCACAATGATAAGTACCTATTGGAAGTGAGATTCTCGGTGTGTTTCACGCTTTACACTATGAGGGTGTATACATTGAGTCTGGAGGCGCTGAGGTAGTAACCACTGAGCGGTGGCTGGTCTGGAGGGGGAGGAGTCCTGATTTACACCTTTAAGGGCCCATCCATGGGTCACAGAGGCGTGGGACGACCTATATACCCCAGAACAGGGTCCCCTGGACACACATGGGGCCACTTTCACAGTCTGCGGGGCTCCTGTCGGTGGTGTGCTTAGGAATTCTGGCCCTAGGACAGAATTTGACATCACCCCACCTCCATTGACTTCAATGTAATTGGGCCCAAGGAAAGAATTTGACATCACCCCTCCTGCATTGAATTCAATGTTATTGGGCATGTCGCACAGGGGCCATACCCCCCCCCCAACAACTATCAGCGCTCCTTTTTTCAGCTTCCATGCTACACGGGAGAGGGTCAAGGGTCAAGGGTCAGGGTGAGGTATCAGTCCATTAGGTATGGGTCGGGGTGGACTGACTGAAGATCTGAAGATGGTCCCATAGGATCAGGTTATAAACCGTCCATGTACATTAATCACTTATTCACACATTTGTTTCAACTCAACCTCAGTTAGCTAAATACGTACCTGCAAATCGAATGTTATAATATAGGCAACAAATGCATTGCTACAGGCTATTCAGACGTTAGTCAAATTAGAAATAATCAAATTTTTAAGCACTTACAGTATAAGTAATTTGATGAAAATAGTGTAAACTGACTGAAATGATGTTAGATAAAGGATGTGACCCATGAAGTGGACTGTGCTGCTGCGATTCTGTATCTGTCTCTCTGAGAGGCCTTTGCTGTGGGCTGAGGGACTAGAGCTCCACTGGGCTCATTAAGCAGTGTTTACATGAGGAGTCTAGACATGGCCAGCCATGTTCCTCCTCTGTCTCTCTCGCTCTCTCTCTCTCTCTCTCTCTCTCTCTCTCTCTCTCTCTCTCTCTCTCTCTCTCTCTCTCTCTCTCTCTCTCTCTCTCTCTCTCTCTCTCTCTCTCTCTCTCTCTCTCTCTCTCCTCTCTCTCTCTCTCTCTCTCTCTCTCTCTCTCTCTCTCTCTCCTCTCTCTCTCTCTCTCATTAAATTCAATGGGGCTTTATTTGCATGGGAAACATATGTTTACATTGCCAAAGCAATGAACAATAACAATAAGCAAAAGTGAGAAGAAATACATTTAACATCAACAAAAAACTATTAGAAATTAACAGTAAACATTTCACTCAAAAATGTTTCAAAAAGATAAAGACATTTGAAGTGTTATATTATCAGCTACAGTGCATTTGGAAAGTATTCAGACCCCTTGACTTTTTCCACATCTTGTTACGTTACAACCGTATTCTAAAATTGATTAAATTGTTTTTTCACTCATCAATTGACACACAATACCCCATAATGACAAAGTAAAACAGGTTTTTAGAAATTTTAGCAAAGTTATTAAAACAAAAACGGAAATATCACATGCAGACCCTTTACTCAGTACTTTGCTAAAGCACCTTTGGCAGCAATTACAGCCTCGAGTCTATGTGGGTATGACGCTACAAGCTTGGCACACCTGTATTTGGGGAGTTTCTCCCATTCTTCTCTGCAGATCCCTCAAGCTGTCAGGTTGGATGGGAGCGTCGCTGCACAGCTATTTTCAGGTCTCTCCAGAGATGTTAGATCGGGTTCAAGTCCGGGCTCTGGCTGGGCCACTCAAGGACATTCAGAGACTTGTCCCGAAGCCACTCCTGCGTTGTCTTGGCTGTGTGCTTAGGTCGTTGTCCTGTTGGAAGGTGAACCTTCGCCCAGTCTGAGTTCCTGAGCGCTCTGGAGCAGGTTTTCATCAAGGATCTCTCTGTACTTTGCTCCGTTCATCTTTCCCTCGATCCTGACTAGTCTCCTAGTCCCTGCCGCTGAAAAACATCCCCACAGCATGATGCTGCCACCACCACGCTTCACCTTAGGGATGGTGCCAGGTTTCCTCCAGACATGATGCTTGTCATTCAGGCCAAAGAGTTCAATCTTGGTTTCATCAGACCATTGAATCTTGTTTCTCATGGTCTGAGAGTCCTTTAGGTGCCTTTTGGCAAACTCCAAGCGGGCTGTCATGTGCCTTTTACTGAGGATTGGCTTCTGTCTGGCCACTCTACCATTAAGACCTGATTGGTGGAGTGCTGCAGAGATAGTTGTTCTTCTGTAAGGTTCTCCCATCCCACAGAGGAACTCTGGAGCTCTGACCATCGTGTTCTTGGTCACCTCCTGACCAAGGCCCTTCTCCACCGATTGCTCAGTTTGGCCGGGCGGCCAGCTCTAGGAAGAGTTTTTGTGGTTCCAAACTTCTTCCATTTAAGAATGATGGAGGCCACTGTGTTCTTGTGGACCTTTAATGCTGCAGACATGTTTTTGGACCCTTCCCCAGATCTGTGCCTCAACACAACCCTGTCTAGAAGCTCTACGGACAATTCCTTCGACCTCATGGCTTGGTTTTGCTCTGACATGCACTGTCAACTGTGGGACCTTATATAGATAGGTGATCAATGG